>NC_134777.1:36998646-37008646 GCF_046742065.1 Oratosquilla oratoria | reverse complement strand
GCTTTACAAAAAATATCATAAGCAGAATATATTATACGGATCTGTGCGTAAGTATATAGGTATGTGTGTGAGCGTGTGTGTATGTGTATTCACGTGTGTATGTTTGTAGGTATACATGCATGCTTAACGTTGGAAAAGGATGAGCTGATTTAGTAGGCTGTCGATATTTAATCAACTATTCTCATCTTGGTACGCCAAGGCTGTTCTCAGAAGAGCCTTTCAACCCAGGCGTTATCTCATTTGCAAACCAAATCTCTCCTAACTAGATTCCTCATACAAAAGTGACCCAGGGAGAAAATTATATGAAAGCGAAACGCACCCGTCACAGGGCAATTTTTAGTAGAAGAAATTAAATTAGAACCGAGAAAGAGAATGTTTAAAATATTTAAGCTTCCTAGAAGGATTGGGCCGTGTAGAAAGAAGGCGGAGGTTATTCCAACACCTCTTAGGGATCCCACTCGAGAAGACGTTGATTCATGGAGGAAAGGGAGTTCACAACCAGAGAGAATTCGATAATGAGAAGACGCCAGACCCTGGTGCTCCTCGACACATAACGCTGCCTACAGGGCCGCTCTTAAACTGGGCTGGGTTTTACTGCGTAGATGATATATGCATTTATATAGATTTGTGTGTGTATGTGTGTATGTATGTATGGTATGTATGTATGTATGTATGTATGTATGTATGTATGTATGTATGTATGTATGTATGTATGTATGTATGTATGTATGTATGTATGTATGTATGTATGTATGAATGTATGTATGTATGTTTGTATGTATGTATGTATGTATGTATGTATGTATGTATGTATGTATGTATGTATGTATGTATGTATGTATGTATGTATGTAGAAATGTATGTATGTATGTATGCACGTTTGTATAATGTACTGTATTTATGTAGTGTATCTATGTATGTATGTATGCATATATGTATGTATGTATTTATGTATGTATGTATGTATGAATGTACGTATGTATGTACGTATGCATGTGTGTATATGTATATATACATGTATGTATGATATATGTATGTATGTATGTATGTATGAATGTATGTATGTATGCATGTGTGTATATGTATGTATATGTATGTATGTATGTATGTATGTATGTATGTATGTATGTATGTATGTATGTATGTATGTATGTATGCTAATAAGAACACGGGTACGTGTGTTCACTTATGCAAAGTAGACCACTTGGAAAAAGTATGTATGTATATATGTATCATGGATTGTATTCGAGTCCCCAACTTGTAAGGCAAGGACCGAATCAAGGAGAACTTGGCCTTAAGACCTTCAGTCATGGTATGCATTGATGCCATGTGTGCAGGGACCAATGATGGGCACCTACAAGTAGTCACAGTTTCCGGAAGTAAGGTCGTTAGTGCCTAGACTCGTTCCCCGGACTAGGTTCAATATTTCTCTCAAATAAATTTCCACTATTTTCTGACACTTTCACATGTAGACAGTTTATGACCACAGGCTGCTCCGCTTCCCTTCCTCATAGTCAGTAACTTAGAATTAGATTCACACAAACATAAGCGACAGCACAACCCAAACCATCCCAGCCTAATCCAAACCAACTCAAGCCAATGATATTGCGAATTATTCGATTGAACTAATTTGTCTGAACCCCAACCGAATCAGTTTTCCGCTGTCATTTATATTAACAATTTATTCATATATTTGTTGTGCCTGCCACCAGGCCATTTTGCTTCGCCGAGAGAAATCCATGATGCAGGAAAAGGGTTACCTGCACCTGACCTGAGTTAGTATAATCTATTCTCACGAAACTCCTCTTAACCTCTTCTAAACCAGCATCGTCCCCAGACTAGCACAACCAAACACAATTCGCCTCAACCCATGCCAGCATATATAAACCTAATCAAATTGATCTACTGCCTTCCTAACCTAACCTGACTCTTGACTACTACCTTACCAAATGAAGATTAACCAATCATGACTTAATTTGGAATGAACCCATCTACCAGATGTGGCCCCATCTACCAGATGCAGCCCCTTTTTCAACCCGTGACTCAGCCCCTGACCCAAAACTAGACCCAGACTCAGACACAAACTAGATCCAGATCAAGATCTAGACTCAAGCTCAGACTGACCCAAATTCTAACTAACGTAATTCTAACTGGCGCAGTTCTAGCTGACGTCACTCTAATTGATGTAGTTTTAACTGACTTAATTTTAACAATATAATTCTGACGAAATTCTGCACCATTCTAACTGACGTGATTCTAATCTAACTCTGGTTCTTTCCTAAATTTAGTACTATCCTATTTCTAACCTAACTCTTACCTAATGCAAACTACCCTAACAATGACCGGATACAAAAAACGAAAAAAACAACAACGAAAAGACACTCTGTACTTCGGATAAATACTAAACTAAAGCAATAAAGTCGAAGGGAGAGTCCAGTTATTTGATGAATTTATAGTCAGGCCAACACCTGTCAGTTTCTCAGTCCCGAGGAGAGGGGCTGTCGGCCCAGGCCTTCAATCTTCTTGCATGTAGGAAGTCTCCGGCTGGGTCGCTGCTTAATGCTGGTCGTTGCCTTGTGCCGGTGCCTAGTCCGTGAGATTTCTATTTTCGCTGCCGGAATGTCGCTCAGGTTAATTATCTGGCTCGGTGTGTCTGCAGGTGAGGAGTTTGATAACCACACATTAATTTCGGCGTTCTCACAGGGTGACCAACTATTGATATTGATATTTCTATCACTTTTGTGACTGACAATCATGATCTCTCCTGTGCTTAATATCAACCAAAAACTGCTCTAGGTGTCTTTCGAAGTTACTTGTTGTAAACATGATACTCTCATCATTAACAGAATGGCTTCAAATTTGCCAATAAATGTCTCTTTATCGGAATCCCTTGGTCTCCTCTCTTTAATGACATTTTTTTCTCAACTGAATAAAATCTTCTTGTGCTACCCAGAACAAAATCACTAAGGTCCGTCACTCGGCCAAAAGGGCCGACCAAGATGCAGGCAATTTAATCACCGGCAGTGGTCAGAAGAGAATTCATAAATTGCGTTGGTAGTGATTAGGGTTATCTTAATCCCTTTTGTCTAGGGGTAACACAATTACCTCGTGGAGTAGTCAGAGTGATACCATGAACATGCCACCCTCTAGTAAGGTATGCGATTGTCTTTACTTTGTTCTGGCATTCATTGACCAGATTTATTCAGTTAAATGACAACCAATGTCTATGTTGATCTATTGATTGATTGATTTCCTTATTTATTTATTCATTCATTTTTCTTGATATTACTAAAATCTTTATGAAAATGCCGCCCAATGATATTCCTCTCTCGGAAGCTTCCAATTAATTTCATTAAAGCTGTGGATATTTTTATATTTTTATTAGTAATGCCACACGATTTTATTCAGATGATAACAAGTATAACCAAGATTGAACACAAAATATCGCTAGATTGAAATCTCGTTTAGAACATAAATCTGTTAAGTTCATCACCGAACAGAATTATTTGACGAAAACCAGAAGAAAGTTTGTAAAGCCATGACAAAGTTCTTCCTAATGAACTCGAAGTGATTTATCTTTGACGCTGGAGCAGGTTTCTGTCCCTGAATTGAATATAATCACTTAACCCATTAAACTCCGATGACAAGTTTCTTGTCATTTGGTCAAATAAAACAAAAAAATCATAAAACACCAAAATGTTTGATCAAACACCAGAAAAGTATGTCGTCAGTCCTCGCTTCGCTCGCGAGCGAAGCAAGGACTGTAGTCAGAAGTTTCTGGTGTTTGTTGAAACCTTTTGGGTTTTTATGATTTTTTGTTTTATTTGACCAAATGACAAGACATCTTGTCATCGGAGTTTAATGGGTTAACGGTTGTAAGAGAAAATATGCACTGGCTTAAGCCACCATGCTTTGCTTAAATCCTTCAACACAATAACTTAAGTAGTTTAAGAATTGTAGTTTATTTAACGCCAGACAATTTTATTCAGCTGAGGGGGTGTTAACATATCGAATAGGTTGATGTTAAATCGAATAGAAGAAATAAATGTATGACCAAGACGTACCACCAATTCAAAGGCCACTCTTATAAACACCGTTATGAATGCTTTTGTCGCAGCAGAAAACGTCACCTTTGCCCCATGCACGCAGATAGCCATAGTGAGTGGCGACCACAGAGATGAAATAGGGACATTTGTATCCACGAGATGAGACATGCCGATCTCTCCACAACTGCATACCAGAAGATTACGTCGGGCATGAGGGTACTTCAGTTAGACCCAAAAACGTCCGCTTTTTCCTATGTAATCAGGTACACTGGGTGATAGGGACTTACTAAGAACCACCCACCGAGGATCAAACTGTGGCCTCTGAGGTCAAGGAGCGGGGACTGTGCTGAACATGCCACGGCAGTTCAAGGAAGAGGAAAAGAAAACAAAAATGGAGCACCTCTTTGGCATGTGGAACACGCAACGTGAGCAAGACGAGTTTGTATTGCGGCGAGGCCCTAAATTAATGAATACTAAGGGTGTTGCTTCATTTCCTTCAACCCAGGACGATTTTTCATTTGTGGCTCTTTTTACATGCGATCAGTGACAGATAGTTTCATTCAGCTCAGGAGTAGCTGCGAGAGAAAGAGAACTTTCGATTCTGCAAGACCCTATTCTTTCAAGCGTTCACCCTTCAGATGAAATTGCCTTATATTCACTGAACCCAATATCTATGAAATAATTCACCATGTTCAAGAGGTTAATAGGTAGACTTTCCCTCGTGGCGTTCTTTGCATTGAAAATGTAAACCACACTTCCTGTATCCTTTGGTGGAGCAAACCAGGATTAGAAAAAGCTAAAATGAGGTACGTTCATTAGGTCTGAATGCAACCTAACCTAGAGGTCTTACTTGATTAATGTTGGCAGCCTTCTTTATTCACACGTACTCACATTGTGTGTGCGCACATCGTGTGTACGCACATCGTGTGTACATATATCGTGTGTAGATGTATCGTGCCTATGTACACCGTGTGTATATACTGTTGTAGTTTAGATTAAGACTACAACGATGATGGAAAATTAAATACAGCGGACGCTTTAGGGTCGTGTATTTAAGTAAAAGCTCACACCCCAAGCGGGTCGAGATACTGTGTACCCACAGGCCTATACAATGGAATTGGCGTGCCAGGTCCTGGAACGCGTATGGTCATGGGTTACCATATGTTTCCATAATTGGAGTTAATTGTAATACGTTGTGTGTAATTCATCTTGTGCACATCATTTTTGTGTACGTTTTTGGTTCACACCTAACCCAGAGCACACTGTAATCCTAACATCACTCTGTTCGGTCTTACGTCATGCATTTTCTTGCCAGGTTCTCCATCTCTTTACTTCGGCAGAAAACAACGATAACGCAGTTCCTCTGCCAGGAGGGATATCCATTCGTTATCGTAACTGTTATGATCCTTATATATCGCAGTGATAGCGAAGATGAAAACGGCGTTGTTGATTATGACGGCACGCCTTCGTCCATAATTGGTGACTACACCAACGTTCACGAACATTCACAAATCCTCCCAAACTAGGAACGTTCGGCCTCAATACCCTACTCTCTCTAACCTCATTGCTACGTTGAGACGGTTTTATTCACCTGAGGACAGGACTTTATGCTAGAGAACTCAATCCTGCCAACAGAATATCTATAAGTTGGATAGAATCGTCTGGCTTTACTCACAGCAAAATGTGTAATAGCGTCATCTTAGCGAATATAAATTGAGATAGTTTCATCAACCTCAGTACGAGGTCTCTGCCCCCCCCCCAAAGTGGATAAAACCTTCTAGTGCTACCCAGAACAAAATTTCAAAGGAATCATCATGAAAAAAATAAATTAGCATTAAAGATGAAATTATCCACACATCATGCCATTTATTTGGTACATTCAAAACCCAAGTGGCATAGGAATAAACCTTCTCCTTTTAATGAGCATTTTCCCTAAGGCCTTTGAAATATGAAGTCGGGATGAATAGTGCTACCATCACTTCAGTCCTCTCGGGTATTTTGCCAAGTTAAAACCCTTTTGCTACAATGACGCACGTGTCATTTTTGTTCTAACTAACGCCAGATGATTTCATTCAGCAAGAAGGAAAGTCTATGCTCGATTCTTAACCCTTTCATGAATTTTCATGACTATAGTATTGATCCTGGCTGAGGCTAGGTAATTTTATTCATACGAGGGAAGCACACACACAATTCCAGCTCACTGGAAAGATTAATGGAAGGATGCGCTCTTTATCATGTAGTTCCCCCTAAGTATTTCTGTGTGTCCTCCCTAAGAGTATCCTCTGACCCTCAACCCTAAGCTTAAGAAAACCACTTGGCACGAACTAAAGATATTCTGTAAAGCGTACCACCCTCGTAGAGATTAAATAAATCATGAGTTCTGCTCCTTCATTAAACCCAGTTTAATACCTGGTTGAGTAATCCTTTGTTCCTGTAGCTAGGGCGGCCTCAAGGTTCCATGTCTAGGAAGCATTTTGTATTTTTCCCTCTCCTCCCCAGACTCTCCATCTTTCGTAGCCACTGTAGAGCCCTTGAGTGACCTCTTCGTTCTCCCTTTCCCACGTAAGCCCCAATCCTGCACTCTGAGGGACACTCGGGGACCACTTGCATTGAATTAAGTTAAGAGTAGTTCTACTTCTCCGCTCCTTTTCCCTCTCCATTTCTTCGTTTTTCATTTCTTCTTATTCAATATGATAAAAAAAAAAAAGTTGTCTTTCTTCTGTCACTTCTACTCCTCTTCCTCCTCTTTCACCCCTCCTCCTCCTCCTCTTTCACCCCTCCTCCTCCTCTTTCTCCTCTTTCATCCCCTCCTCCTCCTCTTCCTCTTCCGTCACCTCCTCAATCTCCTCATTGGCCTACCCTCCTCTTCCGTCATCTCTTCCTCCTCTTCTTTCTTCTCCTTTGTCCCCTTTACCTCGTTCTTGTCTATCCTCTTCTCTTTCCCCTACTCTTTTTCCTTCTCCTTCTCTTCTTTTCTCATTTTCTATTTCTTTATGCTCATCTTCCTCTTCTTCTGTGCCCTCTTTCTCCTCCTATTCCGTTCTTTTCTCCTCCTCCTCCTCTTATGTTTCCTCATCCACTTCTTCCTTCTCATCCTCCTCTCCTTTTTCATTATACCTCTCTTTCTCTTTTTCCTATCATCTCCCTCTCTCTCCTTCTCCTGTTCTCCTTCTTCCGTCTTCTTGAGCCCTACATCCTCTTCCGTGCCCTTCCACTACGCCTCCTCCTCCTCCTCCTCCTCTTCCTCTTCTTCCGCCTACTCCTCCTCTTCTTCCGCCCCCTATTTTTCGTCCTTTCTTCTCCTGTTCCCCTCCATCCTCCTCCTCTTTCGTCTACTCCCTATCCTTTTCCTAACCTTCAGTCTCATCTTCCTCCTTTTCATCAAATCGATCCTCTTCCTTCTCCTCATCTTGTGCTCCTTTTTCCTCCTCTTCCATTCCCTCTTCTTTCTGTTCTTCCTACTCATCCATTCCATTGTCTTCCTCCTCATTCTAATCCATTCCTTTCCCCCCTACTCCGCATTTTCTTCCATTCCCTCCTCTCTCTCTTCCTTCTCACCTCCTCATCTTCCCCCTTCCCTTCTGTTCCTTCACCCTCTTCCGTTCGCCTTTCTTTCTCTTCAATTTTCTCCATTTCCACCCCATCTTATTGTTCCTTCCTCTTCCTCCTCCTTTTCTTTCGTTCTCTTTTTCTGTCCTTATCTTTTCTATATTCCTCTTCTCTTCTTCCGTTCCATATCCAATTTATCCTCTTCTGTTCCTTTCTCCTCCTCTTTATTTTCCTTCATATTTAATTTCATTTTCTTCTTCCTATACCTCCCCATACCCTTTTTCCCCATTCCTCCCCCATTCTTGTTCTTCCTCCTCCTCCTCCTAAAAGTACCGCGTTTGAGATTATGATATTTGCGAAGAGATTAGAAAGTCGAACCAAGAAGAAGAAGAAGAAGAAGAAGAAAAAAAACAGAAAACAGAAAATGCGGAAACGTCCCAGGTAGTCTTGAAGGTGGAAGTCAGTGTACGGCTTACAGCCGGTTAATGGTCGTTGGTCGCGCAATTGCAAAGTAACCGTATTGCAGCTCGGGTTCTCAAGGGCACAAGGAAAAAAATCTTGGAGGAAAAAAGTTCATTTTCAAAGAGAACAAAAGACTGGATTAAATGTTTTAAAGGTACTGACGGCAAGCACTAATAGGAACACCCGAACATGAACTACTACTATATAAAAATCCTCTTCTTTTTTTAACATATAAGGAAATTAATCATTTAGGGAAATATGTTAGATACTCAAAAATTATATCTATATAATTTTCAATATAGGATGAATTAGACTAACTGAGAAAGAATGAGTCAGGAAAAAGAGGAGCAAGAAGAGAGAGACACAGAGAGAGAGAGAGAAAGAGAGAGAGAGAGAGAGAGAGAGAGAGAGAGAGAGAGAGAGTGAAAGAGAAAGAGAGAGAGAAAGAAAGAATGTGTGTGTGGGGGGTCTGTGTTTGTGTGTATGTGTGTGTATGTGCGTGTGTGTGTGTGTGTGTGTGTGTGTGTGTGTGTGTGTGTGTGTGTGTGTGTGTGTGTGTGTGTGTGTGTGTGTGTGTGTGTGTGTGATTCATCACATTATTTGATCACATGTTCGACTTGCCATCGACAGTTGTTAGCCTTCTATACGCTCATATATGGCTCGATCTATGCATGATGTAATGACATTGCATACATATACCCTTCTCTTTGCCTATCAGGATTGGAATGTCGGCTCACAGTGCAGCAATAATGATTTTTTTTTTTTTTTGTACGTGGATAGGTTTATTTGTATGTTTGTGTGTGTGGGGGGTCTAGGTGGGGGTGAATGTGTGTGTGTGTGTGTGTGTGTGTGTGTGTGTGTGTGTGTGTGTGTGTGTGTGTGTGTGTGTGTGTGTGTGTGTGTGTGTGTGTGTGTGTGTGTGTGTGTGTGTGTGTGTGTGTGTGTGTGTGTGTGTGTGTGTGTGTGTGTGTGTGTGTGTGTGTGTGTGTGTGTGTGTGTGTGTGTGTGTGTGTGTGTGTGTGTGTGTGTGTGTGTGTGTGTGTGTGTGTGTGTGTGTGTGTGTGTGTGTGTGTGTGTGTGTGTGTGTGTGTGTGTGTGTGTGTGTGTGTGTGTGTGTGTGTGTGTGTGTGTGTGTGTGTGTGTGTGTGTGTGTGTGTGTGTGTGTGTGTGTGTGTGTTTATGTGCGTGTGTGTGTGTGTGTGTGTGTGTGTGTGTGTGTGTGTGTGTGTGTGTGTGTGTGTGTGTGTGTGTGTGTGTGTGTGTGTGTGTGTGTGTGTGTGTGTGTGTCTGCGTGTGTGTGCGCGTGCGTGTGTGCATGCATGTGTGCGTCTCCCTTTAACTAATTCTAATATACAAGAATGGAGGATAGCATGTGGCACCCCGTGTCTTACTCTCCATATACTCGTATCTTCCCGAGCTTAGGTTCTATACATATTTCATTTTATGCCCGTATTTCAATATCCATGTATATATAGAATTCATAAACTGCAAGATAATGTAGAGATATATCCAAAATGAACATTAGAAATATTGAACTATATATGAAATATCCAAGGACATCTCTTAATGACAACTTTAGATGCAAGGAACATACGTGTTTCATCTTTTCTGACAACAGTCCTACATGAATTTGCAAATCCCTCAGAAACTCACGCATACCCTCGAGCAAACGTTTGCATTTAGGTTAGCCAAGGCACATATACAGGCACGTACTGGTTTACTATCCAGGTACCTTATTTCATTTCCTGCACAAGGACGTGCTCAATATAGCCACTTGTGGTCACTGAATGCACGCGGAAGGTGCATTGTGTTGGCCTATGTTATGTATATCGTGGACTCTGCTGCACGCTCGGAGCTGTATGCCAAGATCGGCACGTATGTAGTGCCACACTTACACCAAGATATCAATTACCCATGAACTATACGCAGAAGTAAATATACTG
>NC_134777.1:36968646-36978646 GCF_046742065.1 Oratosquilla oratoria | reverse complement strand
AATACAGGCCACCAAAGTGGCGTTATAGTTAGACTCCAGAGACAGTTCGGACAAAAGGGACTATGAGAGCCTCAGTTTATTGGATGCCAACATTATATTCCCGACTTGGTTCTACGGCACGTGATGGATTCCTATTTCTCAACAAAATCACAGTCATCCAGCATCAACTATTATTTCACTGATGGTGTTTTGACAGGCTATGAGAACTTACAAAAAATATTCTGGTATAGAAATGATGCCAACACGAAAAAACACTGGATTGAGAGATGACTTCATGTTTCTTTTTTAACTCTGTGAAGCATATAAGTACTACCACATAGATGTAAAATGGCCTTATGGCGGAAACTGCCCTCCCTTCATAGTGTCAGGTGGAATTTACGGTCAATCTTTGGACTAATTTTTTTTTCTCCTTTTGAAATGGAGAGATCAGCTGAAAGCAGCTGCATGGGCAAAGGCATGGTTCTCAAATCAACATTATTTAGAAGACTCAATGAGCTGCATGCTGGTATCTCTAAATTGAAGTGTCCTAAGGCTTTAAAATGTTTTTTCCACCCACTGGTAAAGGAATGGTCAGCGCTTGATGTGCTTCGCTCATATATGGTGGCCGAGCGAGCTGTGAAGCTGATGGAAGAACTTCATAGCACTTGCAAAACTGACAAATATCTCAATAGCAAGTTCATAAACAGTAACTCACAAACTTAAAAGTATTTTTAAAGTTTACTGTACGTTATATTCATTTGCAAATAAATACTTTTGTAAACGGCAGAATTTTCTTTTGATACTTCAGCCTAATACAAAATCTTAGGAGCTGGAATTTTTTTCAAATTTGACAAAAAGAAAGACATTTTTTGTGAGTTTTAGGCCAAAGTTTATCGTTTGCCACTGCAGGCTTTTAAATCTGAAAAAAAGTTATATCCTTAATGTACATCTCATCAATTCTTATTCATGATTAGAATATGAAAGTGTACACCAAGTCTGTATGAAGAACTATAATTTTAAGTAATATATATGGCTCATGTCACACTAACTTCTGTCATAGTTTCATTGCTATTCCAAAGTAGGAGGCCTTCATCCTCTATAAACAAGGCCTCCGACCCTGCCAACCAGGGCTGCAACCCTGTAGGTTGGTATTTTGTCCCCGGACCGAGCGTGGAATTACGATTATGTTGATAGTTTTGTCTGTAGGGACCAATGGCGGGTGGAATCTTCAAGTGGTGGTCCTGCAAGATGAACATCAAAGTCATCTTCTTACGGCCAGTTTTCAAAATCCCTCAACACATTAGCTTCTTGTAGGTGCACCCGTGAGGGCCTCGTATACAATTTTTTTTTTCTATTCCAACTATATTTCCTCCACCTATGCACATAAGGAGTTTCGACAACTGGTGACATTCCCTCTTACTACTAAAATTTAGTCACATGAGAACTACACCACACTAATATATCTTGAAGCGTCTTCTCGTAAAAATTTAGGGAAGGACCGGAGGAATACTGCCAGTTTCTGTGAGGCCGCTGGTTTGCTGTAAAATACGAAAGAATTAGATACTTTTTTTTTCTCTCTTTTCTCTTGAAAGTCTGATAGTCTTTCTATCTCCCATGGTGCTCACTTCGCCGATCTTCTCAACAGGAACTGAATGACCAGAAAGTTAATGAGGCAGCCTTCTTATCTGCATACGCCCTTTGGCCTTCATTTCATTCATTCTACATTTTCCATTTTTTTATTTTATATATATATCTTATTCATATTTCACGTCCTTTGTTCTTTCCCCCTTTTTATTTAATTGATATCGTATTATCATTTTCGTTTGCTTTCTCTTTAGTCATTTATCTGATCATTCATATTCGTTTTTCTTTTACATATTGATCAATACATTCACCATTCATTTTCATATTTACATATCTCAGAAGATAGTCCCTCACAAAAATTGCTCGCGATAAAGTATGAATCTCATTCCATCTATCTCCATAACGTTCTATTTCCCTATCCTCTGCCTCTTGTCTCCCTACTGGTCTGCCTCAGTTCATGGCCTGTCTCTCTCCGCCTCCCACGCTTATCTCTCTGTCTCTCCTACACGTCTAAAGATTGTCAAGATACACAGCTTTCCTTCATTTATTTACAAATACATTGACTCCTCAAATAGAGGAAGAGATGATATAACCCAATCTGAAACCATAAACTAATTTGATAATAGGATAGAGAAAAAAAGAGAGAGAGACAAGAATTCGTGGGTACAATTCCTTTCCTCTGCACAGCAAAAAACCTAAACAAAATTAGGTAAATACAATTAGGTAAACACACATTTACATGGGCAAGGACAGATACAAAGACACAGACACACAGATACTCGTACACGGACAGATGCAGACGGAGGGCACGAACGGATACACATGTGCACGAACACGCCTGGACAGACATTAAAAGACACACACACACACACACACACACACACACACACACACACACACACACACACACACACACACACACACACACACACACACACACATATATATATGTATATACATATATATATATCCACAACAAAGATATGTCGTAGCACATATGTAAAATAATACTGATGACCCACTTTCGGAGAAGAATAAGCGAAGATATAGAGATCTGTATATTTCGATCACTTACTGTGATCCTCTTCGGCAGATATGAGTTACAAAGTACAGAACAATGTGTATTTATAGTAAAGCAGTGAGGTAGCATGAGGGGACGGGGCTCAGGTCAACACGCCCGGCACGCATGCTCGCATCTTGGTGGCTCAGGTCACATGACCGACGTTGCATGGGCCTTGGTGATTTTTGTCCACCGCTAATGTTGATGGTAACATTTTATTTATGGCAAAAGAAGAAATACAGTCTGGTGACCATTGACCATGGGAAATGTTATAATTTGGGAAATTATTTATTAAGGAGGATTCTACTATTTTTCTTCTGAAACTACATTTGGATTTATAAATTATTTCAGCATCGTCCCAATTTATTCGGTGGTTTTTATTGGCGACGTGCTGAAATACTGCGGAATTTTCCTGTCCGTATTTAACAGAGTTCTTGTGCTCCTTAACCCTGGTATTGAGATCTCGACCCGTCTGTCCCCAATATACATCATTGCAATCTAAACAAGGTAATTTATAAACTCCAGGAGTTGTTTTTTTTTTGGTTTTTTGTTGTATATTGACAACTTTACTGAACAAATTATTAGGATAATGGAAGATAAAATTTACCTTTTCCTTTGGTAACATGTGAGACAATTCATGATTGATTTGTTAAAAGGCAATTTTATGCATCTATTATCCCAATGATGATTCATGGCGGAATGGGAATCTGTTTTGTGAAAACTAATTTTGGCCTTGCTAAGAGCTTTTTGTAAAAACCACGGCGGGTATCCTAATTTTTTTAGTTGATTTTTCACTGAATTTAGTTCCAAATCTAAGTGTTGGGAGCTACAAATTCTCAAAGCCCGTAAGAATAGGCCTGAAGCTACACTATATTTTATTTTGTCAGGATGGTGGCTAAAGAAATGTAGGTAGCTCCCTGTGTGGGTGGGCTTCCTATAAACTGTGAAGGACAGTGACTCCGCATTTCTTATTATTAAAATATCTAGAAAAGGTAATTTGTGATCTAATTCCCATTCCACCTTGAATTTAATATTGTTCGTTAGGTGATTTCACAACCAGCTCAATCACCTAACGAACAATATTAAATTCAAGGTGGAATGGGAATTAGATCACAAATTACCTTTTCTAGATATTTTAATAATAAGAAATGCGGAGTCACTGTCCTTCACAGTTTATAGGAAGCCCACCCACACAGGGAGCTACCTACATTTCTTTAGCCACCATCCTGACAAAATAAAATATAGTGTAGCTTCAGGCCTATTCTTACGGGCTTTGAGAATTTGTAGCTCCCAATACTTAGATTTGGAACTAAATTCAGTGAAAAATCAACTAACAAAATTAGGATACCCGCCGTGGTTTTTACAAAAAGCTCTTAGTAAGGCCAAAATTAGTTTTCACAAAACAGATTCCCATTCCGCCATGAATCATCATTGGGATAATAGATGCATAAAATTGCCTTTTAACAAATCAATCCATGAATTGTCTCACATGTTACCAAAGGAAAAGGTAAATTTTATCTTCCATTATCCTAATAATTTGTTCATTAAAGTTGTCAATATACATCATAGATCCATGAGTAATACAACTCCTGGAGTTTATAAATTACCTTGTTTAGATTGCAATGATGTATATTGGGGACAGACGGGTCGAGATCTCAATACCAGGGTTAAGGAGCACAAGAACTCTGTTAAATACGGACAGGAAAATTCCGCAGTATTTCAGCACGTCGCCAATAAAAACCACCGAATAAATTGGGACGATGCTGAAATAATTTATAAATCCAAATGTAGTTTCAGAAGAAAAATAGTAGAATCCTCCTTAATAAATAATATCCCAAATTATAACATTTCCCATGGTCAATGGTCACCAGACTGTATTTCTTCTTTTGCCATAAATAAAATGTTACCATCAACATTAGCGGTGGACAAAAATCACCAAGGCCCATGCAACGCCGGTCATGTGACCTGAGCCACCAAGATGCGAGCATGCGTGCCGGGCATGTTGACCTGAGCCCCCGTCCCCTCATGTTACCTCACTGCTTTACTATAAATACACATTGTTCTGTACTTTGTAACTCATATCTGCCGAAGAGGATCACAGTAAGTGATCGAAATATACAGATCTCTATATCTTCGCTTATTCTTCTCCGAAAGTGGGTCATCAGTATTATATATATATATACATATATATACATATATATATATATACATATATATATATATATATATACATATATATGCATATATATATGTGTGTATATATATATACATACATATATATACATATATATATATATATATATATATATATACCATATATGTATGTATTTATACACACACACACACAAAGTCACTTTTGACAGGACTTCACTGTATCTAAATAATTCCAGCAGATCTATAGGACTCCACTAAATCTACAGTAGTCCACCGGACCTCCAGGACTCCACGGATCTAAAGGACTCTACTGGATCAATAGGACTTTACTCGATCTACAGGACTCCACGGGAGCTACAGGACCCCACCAGATCTACAAGACTTCACCGGATCTACTGTACATAAAATCACCAGGTCTACAGGAATCGATCAGATCTACTAGAGTCCTTCGGACCTACAGGATCCCTTCGGATCAACAGGACTCCACTGCTCTATTGACGAAATGTCTCCAATATACAGTCTCTCTTTGGATGGCAAGACCCAAAGCTAAATGCTAAAAAAGAAAGCCTCGGTATGTTATACTTTTATTCTTTAGTATATATATATATATATATATATATATATATATATATATATTATATATGTATATATACATATATGCATATATGTACATATGTATGTACATTTATATACATATATATACATATATGTATATATATATATATATACATATATGTATATATATATATATACATATATATATGTATATATATATACTGTATATATATACACACACAAACACAAATTAAGATTCTCGCTTTTTAGCTTTCAATATTTTTATATTACTTTCGCTTTCTTCCTTTTTTCTTTCATTCGTTTTCTGTCTTTTTTTCTTTCTTTCACATTCTTTCCTTGTTTGTGTATATATTTTTTATTTTAGAGGGGGAAATAATACTTTTTTCTGATGATGAAAAGAAGTAAAATTCGTTACACAAACTCATGAATCCGATATCAACCAACATTCGAAGCAACGTGGAATTTCATTTCATGTCTGCACAAAGCAAGTTCACCTCGATGTAAATCGAAGCCCAGAAAAAAATCATATTGGCTTTCCAGGAAAGTTGACTATCAGGAGTAGAAAAAATATATTGTCTTAGATCGAAATTCTCTGTCGATCAAAGCAGAACGATTTCCAACAAGAAAAGTTAATCGAAACTCCCTGACCGAACAAACCCATAACCCGAAGAGAAAGAATCTAAATCTTAAATCTTACCATGAATTTATTCTTTAGCATCTTCGCCACGATTACTTATTCTTCAGCTTTATGCTTTTATTTTTCGCCTACGTTCTTGGTGATACTGTAAGGCGATGTTCAGCTGAGGAGGCACATTGGGTCTCAGATGGCTTTCAGTCGATCAAGGCCTCATTTCGCCCTTCGTCTGTACCTCAGCTCAAGAAAATAAATTAGCATTAGCTGTGTAGAATTCTACAAATTACGCCATTATATTGACAAGGTTCACACGTCACTTCACAACGAAAGTGCTAATAACGTGGTAACTACTGTACTAGATACTTAGCTATACGAAAAGTCGAATAACGAAAACAAAAGTACAACTTTATCATTTTCATATCAGTGCTCATGAAACACACACACACACACACACACACACACACACACACACACACACACACACACACACACACACACACACACACACACACACACACACACACACACAGACACACACACACACACACACATATATATATATATATATATATATATATATATATATATGTATGTATATAGATACACTCATGCACAATATACAGATATACATATATATTTTCTTCGTATGAAAAAGAATACAACTGTATTTATTGAAAAGAATGTCTTGTGAAGGCAAAAAAACATTTGTTCTTTTCATATATTTATTTGTTTCATTAGTAACTTTTTGGTTCTGCCTGCAATTTTTATTTCTGGGTATGCCATTTTTGTCTTTCCATTTTTTTTCAATGTCCTGGCGAAAATTTCGTTAGACCTCATGTTGGACAATATTATTTCCGATTCTAGATAGATGTTTGGAATCGTAAGTTGTATGTCAATATTATTGTAATTTCCCCGGTCAATTCTATCATGAATGTAAAAATTAAAATATTCATGTTATTATATTTTCCCTAAGATTATTGGTAATCTAAACCTATTTAGTTCTTAAGGAGAGTTCTTCCCTTGCATAAGGTGTTTACGTGGACGTTAGGCTTTATTAGGCGTTTGTGCGCACACACAAGGCGGGGGTGGGGGGGTCGGTGCGTCGAGGGCGCCTGAGGGCGAGGAACCTAGATTGGTTGAAGTTTGGAGCTTCGCGTCTATACGTCAGGACCCTTCAGGAGCGCCACCGCCACTTTTACCATTAATTGTTCAACTTGTGAGCTACGAGGGTCCTTAGCCCGAGTGTCCCACCACTCGTTTTCGCTTCTTTCTTATCCTCCACCTTTGCTCCATCGGGAATAGTTCCCTTTACCCGTTTCTCTCTTCTTTTCCTTTCCGTCCCACGTTTTTTTTTTTTTTTTTCATTGCGAATATTTTTTGCACTTATTTCTCTGTTTTTTATTTCTTGTCTTTATCCTTGATGTGATAAGATGGTGGCGGAGAGAAGGGAAAGGAAAAAAGACAGAGGCTGTAAACAGATGAAGCTGTTGGCGAGGTAAATGTAGATAAGGAAAGAATCTGGCCCAAGGAGGCAATAATGAGGCACTCCGCCTGCCCCAAAGACTGTGTTGTGACAGTAAAGTGGCGAAGAGACCTCGGATATGTCTCGGTAGGTAGAGGGGGATCGGCCACTTTCATGAAGAGCGTCTCCAAGAATCATGGACAAGTGGGATGACCCGTGAGGCCTAAAGGGAATGGGCCGTGACCTCTGAAGTAGAACTTAGAAGACGTATTGAGACAAATTTCATCAGGAAATGCCTCTGGTGTCCCCACTCCAACCTCCCTCCAATCCCTCAGGTACTACTTTCCTTAAAATAACATATTCAGTAGATATACAATTATAACTGTACCAATGTAAATTTCAGTGCGACTAATTATCCTAAAATATACACTACAATTTCAAATGCATTGTATACACCCGTTTCAACATACACAGTTTTCGTTGTTATTATTCCTTTATCACTAAGATAAATGTTTAGATAAGTTGAGGCTTATGCTCTGCAACACAGTAACGTACTTCCCTGACATTATTCTAGCTAAAGACAGAATATTCTATAGACGTGAGGGGCGACCGCCGGCCTGAAGGTGCCTGCAATTGGGCGAGATCTTCGTTAAACTAGAGTGCTCCTTCTTAGCTGCATAAAATCGCCTGCCCCTGGACAGAACAAAACTTACAATATGAAGGATTTAAGGGCTATGAAGGACTAGGATGCTGAGAGCATCTGGAGATGGTGACAGTGATGATTATGATAATCATCACTGCCACCAGTATGGCAGCTTAAAGGATAATGATGATGATAACAATGAAAATGACATCAATGACAAATGCACTGTCAGTGACGACGACTTGGACAGCATAAGCGGTGGCATTGTTTGTACTGAGGAAAATAGTTTTCATGTTTTGTTTTGATACTAAATTGGAACGGTTTAGTGACACTACAAAAATAGTTTTAGTTTCTCAAACATAATTGTTATATATATATATATATATATATATATATATACATATATATATATATATATATACATACATATATAGATGTACGTATATATACACATACATATACGTATATATATACATATACATACATATATATATATATATATATATATATATTATATACATATATATATATATAAACATATACGTACTCTTCTATATCTGGAGAATTCTATCAGAGACGTAGCAGATGTTACTGTGTTACATAGGCTGTTGTGCGTCGATACAGCTACGGTGCTGCGGCTATCACGACAACAGACAGTGGGCACGCGGCATGTGTCAGCACTGACATGTCACGTGATATATTTCAACTCCATTACACAGGCGTGGCAGGTGTTGGATACGCGCACGCAGTTTGTGTGTTGGACGTTATAAAAATGAACAACAGATGTGCGGCAGATGTCGAAAAGGGTTGCTTGCTGCAGTGGTGATGCCACAAAGACTCTCTGCAATGGATCCAAATATTTTCTCCGTGTTATGACTGCGTCACAGGCATTAACAGATACCAGTGGTAGAGTTAAAGCTAGAGGGTCCACAGATGTGGCAAGTTTCATAGAGCAATTGGGATTGTGAAAGAGTTCATCCCTGGAGGTCCACTCCAGGCTACAGATCTACCCTCTGTGTGATGATACAACCAATATAACTCACCAGGATGGCTTATTCCGCTTTGGTAAGATTACCTGGATGATAGGTAGATGATGACTGTAGAAGTGAAGTATAGAAACACTGCACTCAGCTCGATCGACGCTAAAAATGACACTGAGGATGATGTTGACTGTTGGAGAGAGGGGTTGGAAAGCTAAGACAGTGCAACTCAAACAATCCTTGGGTACCTCCGGGGACATTGCCGCGTTCGAAACAGGCTAACCACGGCCCCATGAGTTTATACATATTCATCACAACAGGCTTCTTTTGCAGATAAGGACATTGATTATAGATAACCATAATGCTATTACAATGGAAATTTCACAAATATGGAGGTTTAAAACTTCTATCCCTATTGAAGGCGTCAGTGCCTTGCCACCTTGTAGAGTAGATAACGGCTGAAATGTTATATATATATATATATATATATATATATATATATATATATATACATGTATATATATGTATATATATATATATATATATATATATATAGATATATATATATATGTATATATATATATGTATATATTTATATATATATATATATATATATATATATATATACAGTAAATATCACTGGTGGAAAATGTAGTAACACATTTATAAATCACAACTGACACCATAGTCGAAAGAAAGATTTGAATAAGCGAATATATATATTTCGATTGCTAACTGCAATCCTCTTCAGTAATACCTCTTACAAAGGAAAAGGAACTAGGATAGGAGTAAATATCACTACTCTCATTCTCTAGTGACCTGAGGATAGCCAGAGGTCAGGTCAGGGGGAGGGGGAGAATACCTCTTAACAATTTGTTATGTAAGGAATAGTCATGATATTATGTCTGGGTTCCATTGATCCTTCGAA
>NC_134777.1:36933646-36946146 GCF_046742065.1 Oratosquilla oratoria | reverse complement strand
CTCTAGCACCGAACGGGTTTTGTCGTTTATAACCGTTACGTGGAAATTTTTAAACCAAACTGCCTCAGGGTGTAATTCCCAACGGCAACGACATGATGTCACTAGAAGAAGGAACGTCGATACAAAGAAAGATGACGGACATGAAATCAAAAAGTGTCTGGTACTAATAGTGTTAGTGAATCGTATATCATGCTGTTAGAAGGTTTAAAAGACACCTTATGATCTTTCGTGATACTTTGAGCATGTTTATTCTGCTTCAGTTAGCCTAATAAGTATTTCATAGCCTGATTTTGTTACAACGACTAAAGAAAAGTTATCATTTTTCAAGTTCCTAGAACGTAAAAGAAAATGTTCTGACATTCATATCTGTTACGGAAACGTATGATATCTTAGTTTTCTAAATTAGAGTTTATCCCCTCAGAGAATACATTGCAAATATTGTTTGAAACTCGTTATGTAGTGACGGTACACAGCACAAAACAAGAATGAATTTTGGTGGCGTTTGCTGACCTCTCGTTTATCATAATAGTCTTCCTTACTTCCAGCCAACTCTCAAAGAGATGATCTGGCTCCAACGCAGGCTTCTTTCCCTCCCAGTGTCTGAATGATAGAAAAAAGAGGACATTTCTTTCCATTGACAAGAGCAGTTTTCTATGAGCAAAGACTTCTTGCGGACGGCGAGAGCTTGAGAAAAGTACTAAGACTTTCAGAGATTGTGACCGGTTAAAGAAGAAAAATAACAATTCATATTAAGGTAGCAAAAGTGTGTGTGGTATAATGTAATGGTGCCCTCTTCTATAAACATGAGAGTAAGAAGCATTTTCATGTAAACGGCGTACTACGGTTTGAGAAGTCATTCATCTGTACAATGTGTCTGCTGTTGGGGGGAGGGGAGGAGGGCAACTGCCTCAATAGTATTCACCATCATGGCAGTAGAATGGAAATACTGTGCTTGGGTACTGCTTATTTACCCGTAAGTGTTGGTTTAGACATGAATGTTAAGTCTATAATATTGATGTTGACCAAAGTGTATATAAAATGTGCATTGGCGTGTAGAGATATTTTGTGTGTCGCATGATTTTTTTTTTCTATTCTTTTGTGAAAAGCTATTCGGTCTCATGATCTATAAAAGGGGACTTGTTCTTAAAGACCTTGAAGGCTTTGGGAACATCGGTGAAGCCGAGAGTCCGCTATGCCACTGATGTTCCTCAGAGTCAATAGCAAATTCCGAAGAGCCAAGACTCCACACCAGCAAAAGAAAAAAAAATGCATATCATACTTTTGCCACCAGGATTCTTTAAAGGAAAAGTGCAGTTGTGAGTAATTTACAGTTACAACAAATTTCCACACTTTCGATTTCCTAAGAATGGGAGTCTTCAGCGCATCCAGTGTCTTTCAGGAAATCAGTTGGTACATGGGTCTCAAAGACTTTGACTTCTTCAGAGCTAAAGACGCGTTCTGTGGGTCAAATAAGACGAGTAAAGGGTCTGGAAAAGTATCACCTCTTTTTAAGTATAGTGAGTTTTCGAAACAGTAGCTTTTTTATTCCATAAAAAGGTTTGATATATCAGTTCGTACTGTCAGTGCAAGAGACACGAAATCCTGATATAAGGACAAAGTCTTTACATCAGTTGTCTGAAAATTTAAAAGTTCGTATAATGTGATGGGTAATTCAAAGTTTCAGTGCATTTTACAAATCGGTGAGAGCCTTTGAAACAGAACAAGTCTACAAGATTCCTTAAGTTATACTGACGTATCTACACACCGAAGAGAACAAAAAAGAGATATGAAGAGGGAGGAGGAGAAGAAGGTGGAAGAGCAGAAGAAAAAGAAGACACTAATATAAGAAGAGAAAATAAGTTGAAAGCTTACTTTAAGCGAAAGGGATCCACTGAACCTATAATGTCTTCCTATTTCGTGTTGTCACGCATTCATATTGCCCAGACTCTGTAGCGTCATTTATGACACGCTGTTCTGTGTCACACGCACTTTTATCACACGCTGTTGTATTCGTAATGCGTCTCTAACACAGAATTTTGTGTCATAAGGGTTTCTGTCACATTGTTCTATGTCACGTGGTCCTGTGTTGCCTGGCTCCTTGACGCCTCACGTGATCATGTACCATGTGATTCTGTAATATTATTTGTATCACTTTTCATGGTGTCACGTGATAAAGTGTCACATGTGATGTCACGCTGGAGGTGACGTGTGACACCACATGATCGCGATCTTCACATCAAAAGTGGCACCATGCAACATAACACGGCCTTTTGTCAAGTCACGATCCCAAGAGACAATATCACGTCGTCCCACGGCTGTCTGCTGTGGTCTTCAGGAGTCACGTTACAGCGTCATTCCACGATATGACGTGTGACTCTTAGGTGATGGATGCCGTACCCGTACTGGGCGTCATGCGTGACATGCCGGGTGTTGATGTACTCGTAAATAATCTAAGTGACCCCTCTCTCTGTCTGTCTCCCTGCCTTTCTCTTTCTCTCTCATATACACATGTATATATATATATACATATATATATATATATATATATATATATATATATATATATATATATATATATATATATATGTATATATATAATTTCCCGCTCTCTATCCTTCCCTCCCTTTCCCGACTCCGGTTCCTCTCCCTGTCCTTCCTCCCTCAATTTCCTTTTGTAAGTCGCCCCTCTCTTGCCTTTTACTCCCTCTCTCCTCTCCCCCCTATGCACTCTCTCTTCCTTTATACTACATTTTCCTTTTCCTCTCTTTTTTCTCTTTTCTCTCCCTCTTTCTATAGCACTTTCGTTCTGTCTGTCTCTACCCCTCTATGTACCTCTTTCTTTCGTTCCTTTTCTAGTTCTTTCTCTAGTTTTGTTCCCCCTCTTCTTCTTCTTTCTCTTTCTAAATTTTATTCTTCCTTTTTTTTTTTCTAATCCTTCTTTCACTTCCTGTCTTGGTTCAGTAGCCCGTACCTAAGTTCATGATAGCCTTCTTCCTGTCTCAAACTCGCTTATATTTCTCCTCTATTCTTCTCTCTCTCATACTTCCTGATTCCCTCTCTTCACCTTCAGTCTCTTCTGCATCCATAAGTTACCAGGTGCTCATATTTCCTCTTCTTTCCCGAGTTCTCTCTATTCTTTATCATTTTTCACCATTATCTCTCTCTTCTGACTGTCTTCTCCCTCCTTTTCTCCTGAGACTTTTCATCTCTTGTTGTCCTCTGTTATCTCAAGATCTTTTATTCAATTCTCTCAATTCAGGACTCTTATCTCTTTTCTATACTTCCTGCTCTTATATATATTTTCTCGCACACTTCGTGTTACTAATCAAAAAATTAGTCCCCTGCATGACCATCCCTTTCCTCCACACACTAACTCACTCGGTCTCCTTCCCTGTTTCTCTCACTTTCCTTCCTCCTGATCTCTCACATCCCACCCCCCTCGTTTCTCTCTCTCTCTCTCTCTCTCTCTCTCTCTCTCTCTCTCTCTCTCTCTCTCTCTCTCTCTCTCTCTCTCTCTCTCTCTCTCTCTCTCTCTCTCTCTCTCTCTCTCTCTCCCTCTCCCTCTCCCTCTCCCTCTCTCCCTCTCTAACTTTCCATACCTCCCTCCCCTTCTTTCTCTTAACTTCACTTATCCCCTTCCTTCCCTGTTGTTTCTCTGACACACAATTTTTCTCCCTCCATCTTTCCCTTCTGCCCTCCCTCTAATTTCCCCTGTCTTTCTCTCACTCAATATATCTGTGTATGTCTGTGTTTGTCAAGCTACCATCGTGGCCACATATGCCTTCTCATTGCCTCACTTTTACTGCATCTTTCCATTTTGATTATCATCCCTTACACCATCTCTGTGTTACTTTTCCCTTCTGCATCGCTATTATGGATTTTCACAGTAGAATATGTTTTATACAGCATATTCTGGGTAGCGCCAGACGATTTTAGTCACCTAAGGTGTGGAATTGGAGAGAAAAAAGCATCTTGATAGTGGAATTCCCATTTTCCTCTCAAGTTTATCCCCCCCCCCCGGGTCTCTTAGAGATGAGTAAAGTCAACTGGTGTTATTCAGAGTAATAAGTGAATGCAGTGCTTCTCCTGGTATCTTCGGATCACAAGAACCTCTTTCATCTCGTATCATCTCCTTCCCTGCCTCTCTTACCGACCTCGTGCTTTTTGTGTTTCCTTGCATGTGTATATTTGTTTAAAGTATCGGCACTCAAGTATTTTTTTTACTCACTAAGGACCAACGACAGCTAGGAGAAAACATAGTTTTACCCCTCATTTCTTGATTTATGTGCATTTGAATTTGTGTATGTGAGTTGCTTCTGCAGGAATATGTATATTTTGACCACTTCGTTTCGCTATCTTTCACAGTCACATCTTCCTACGTCCTATAGCATCTTGTCTTTGTTTCATCTTGAGCCTTTTGTGGATCCATTTTTCGACTCTCTCAGGATGGCGGCCCTCGTCTTTTGATTTGTGACTGTAACTGCAGACTTCTGAAAGACCATTTGTTTTCAAATCTTTATTCCAACCTTTCTTTAGTTAGTTTAAAAAATGTATTGCTTACGATTCTTTATTCTTCTTGTTATTCAGGTTGATGTAATGATCTCATTTCCAAGTAGGACTATAATGTTCTTACAAGAGCGGTAATCTACATTTCTGTTAGCACGTTACAAGGCTAAAAGTTACATTTCTAGAAACATACTCGTGAGCACACTACATTGTGACAGTAAACGAGATTGCTAATGATGATATGCATTATCACATAACATCATTATAGCTACGTTGATTTTTGACTGAGATATGATAGTTCATTTCCTTTGTCTACTTCTGATGAGAACTCTCAAGGGCAAACTCTTTCTGACTTTGAGTATCTTATTCCAGCCCCCATCCCTCAGTCTCCTTTGTCCTTGCAGTCTGATCTAATCGTTTGTCCACATTTGGAAGTTGTCCACCTCAGGTTCGTCTCACTGTGACAGGTAATCCCTTCCTACTACTCACTTGTCTTGCGTTGTGTTACGACGCTAATCTCCTCTGTTACGGAACGTTAAACCTGACAAAGCTATTCACTGGTACACTTCTGTCTGTGGCAAGGAGGTTGCAAAAAGCCGAGGGAACCCCCTTATGTAGGGAAGGGCTTGAACGTTGATCGTCTAATACTTTCTGCCTCACATGTCCTCTTGTCATTTTTCTGCGTGTTTACTGTCTAGCATTTCGTTCACAATTTTTTTGTGTTTCTTTTTTTACTCTTGTGTATTATCTCAGTAAAGTTGCTTAAAGGACCTTCAGCCTTATTTCTCCTCTCTTATGAACTGATTGATAGGTCGCGTTCGCCCACCAATCACAGTTTCTTCTGTAAATACCCATCATCCGAATGATACTAGGCACAGTCACAGGTAAAAGTTTTGAATTCATGAATAATTCTCATAATGTATACATGATGTGCTCCTAAGTATTTTATGTCACTTTGGTACATGAAAATACTCATTTGATATTGTTCAAGTTCCATTGGTGACTTTTTGGTAACTTAGATGTTCGTTTAGGTCTCCCTTTGGTCCACGGAATGAAGTATTCCCTTCAGGGTAAATGTCTTGACATCTTAACCCCAGGAAGACTTCAGGGTAAAAAAGATGGTCCTGCCACGAGGTCTGACAACAATTCTGTAGAATTTTACAAAGTTTGTTGTCATTGATGATCCAAGGTGGATTTTGACCCCCGAACATAAGAAATGAGGGAACGAAGACATTCCACCCTCTGAAACAACGATTTTTTTTATCCTAAAAATGTACCAAGAGGAGATTTCAAAATCCAAGTTTTGTACTTACTTTCACCCGAATGCTTCCGACAATTTCTTTCTCTTTCTTATCTCCTCATTGTTCTCAACTCGTCTAATATAATTTAATGATATTTACACAAGGTTAATGTAAACCTTTCTTATATTCAGGTATATAGAAAGAAATATTCGAGTAAGCGCTTTCCACTTCTAAAGTTTTTCGTTGAACCTTTTGTGCCACTCACCACCTATAAATAACTTAGTCACTGCCTACCTCTCCACGTCTCTGCCTGTCTCTCTATGCCTCTGCCTATCTCTCCATCTCTTCCACTGTTTCATTTCATCACTACCTGTCTCTACGTGTCTGCCTGATTCTGTACGTCTCTCCTTGTCTATCTACGTATCTGTTTAGTTCTAAATCTCTGTCTGTCTCTCTGCATCTTTGTCTCTGCCTGCCATGATTTCTCTGTTTCTGACTGTCTGGCATTGTCTCTCTGCTCCCCTGCTTGCCTGCCTGCCTGCCTGTGTCCTGGCTTTCTCTGTTTGTCCGTTTGCTTGCCTGACCGTTTTTTTTTTTATCTATCAGTCGTTCGTTCGGTCTGTTTGTCAGTCTGTCTGCCTGTCTGTCTGTCTGTCTGTCTGTCTGTCTGTCTGTCTGTATGTATGTATGTATGTATGTATGTATGTATGTATGTATGTATGTATGTATGTATGTATGTATGTATGTATGTATGTATGTATGTATGTATGTATGTATGTATGTATGTATGTATGTATGTATGTATGTATGTATGTATGTATGTATGTATGTATGTATGTGTGTCTGTCTGTCTGTATGTCTGTATGTCTGTCTCCATGTATATATTTCACTCCCTTTTAATGGGTCTTCCTCTCCGTCTATTTGTTCGTCTGTTGTCTGTCTGTCTGCCCGTCTTTTTCTTTTTGCTCCCGTATATAGGGTATTTGTCTGTCTGCCTCTCCTTCTTTGTCTTTCTGTTTGTTTGTCTGTCTGTTTGTCTGTCTGTCTGTCTGTGTGTCTATATGCCTTTCTCCCTTTCTGCCTATCTGTCTCTATATTTCTCTCTGTTTGTATACCTGTCTATGTGTCTGTCTATATTTCTGTCTGACTGTGTCTCTATTTCGCTGTCTGTCTGTCTGTCCGGCTGCCCGCCTGCCTGTCTGTCCTTCTGTCTGTGTACCTGTATATCTTTCTGTCTGGCTGTATATATGTCAGTGGTTTTGAATGAATGAAAGTCTGTCTGTCCTGTCTGTCTGTCTGTCTGTCTGCCTGCCTGTCTGCTTTCCCATCTATCTATCTGTCTTTCCTTTCATGACAATCGATCTATTCATTCCCGTCTGTCTGCCTGTCCATCCCTTTCTGCCTATATTTCTCTTCCCGTTTATTTATCTGTCGTTCCCTCCCTGGCACTCAACGCTTATCTCTCTGCCTTTCCTTCCCTTTCTGTCTTTTTTCTATCTCTGTCTTTTCCCGTCCCCTCAAGCTGTCCGTTTTTCCTTGTCTGCCTGCCTTTTTTTCTTTCTTTCGTTGCCACCTATCGTTTTCTTTATTTTTCTGTCTGTCTATATGTCTGTCTTTCCATCCACATCCTTGACTGTATCTGTCTATCTCACTGTCCATCATTACATGTTTCTATCTTTTTCTATTAGTATTTGTTTCTGTCTATCTGTATGCCAGTCTGACTATCTGTCCGTATGTCTGTCTATCTGTCTGCCTGCATGTCAGTCTGTATGTCTACCTATCTGTCTTTCTGTCTATCTGTCTGTCTGTCACTATCTTGTTTTTTGTCTATCTTTATGCCCATTCCTCTAAGAGTGACTGTATGTGTTTTCTGTGCCAATCTGCATGTGTTTATCTCTGCCTATTTATTTGTCTGTGCGTCTGTTGGTGACAGCGTGTGTGTATATGTCCACATGTTTCTGTTTACCTTGTCACTATCCACTTGTGCCTGTTTTTGTGTGTATGTTCCTCTTTTTGTATTTGCCTGTACTCGTCTTTTTCTGTCTGTGTTTGCAAATGTGTCTTTGCGAGTCTGTCTGTATATATATATATATATTATATATATATATATATATATGTATATATGCAGTATATATATATATATATGTGTGTGTGTGCAGTGTGTGTGTGTGTGTGTGTGTGTGCAGTATATGTGTGTGTGTGTGTGTATGTATGTATGTATATGTACATATATATATATATATATATATACATATATATATATATATATATATATATATATATATATATATTTTTGTGTCATTTTGACATTTGGAAATAAACACTTCTACTGGGATTCGAACCCTCGCCAGAGCGGCTTGCTTCTTACAAGGCAAAGACCGTACTCGTCACTCGACCACGACCCTTCAAAACAGAACGAATTAGTTCACGGACTAATCACTCTGTCGAGGGCACTCGGGTGGAACGTGGTATGTACTGTATTTCATCAAATCCTTTATGCAGGCTAGTCTTCCGACAAGTGTTTGTGTCATTTTCGTTCTGTTTTGAAGGGTCGTGGTGGAGTGACGAGTACGGTCTTCGCCTTGTAAGAAGCAAGCCGCTCTGGCGAGGGTTCGAATCCCAGCAGAAGAGTTTATTTCCAAATGTCAAAATGACACAAACACTTGTCGGAAGACTAGCCTGCATAAAGGATTTGATGAAATACAGTACATACCACGTTCCACCCGAGTGCCCTCGGCAGAATGATTAGTCCGTGAACTAATTCGTTCTGTTTTGAAGGGTCGTGGTGGAGTGACGAGTACGGTCTTCGCCTTGTAAGAAGCAAGCCGCTCTGGCGAGGGTTCGAATCCCAGCAGAAGAGTTTATATATATATATATATATATATATATATATATATATATATATACATACATATATATATATATATATATATATGT
Organism: Oratosquilla oratoria; assembly: GCF_046742065.1. Classification (NCBI taxonomy): domain Eukaryota; kingdom Metazoa; phylum Arthropoda; class Malacostraca; order Stomatopoda; family Squillidae; genus Oratosquilla; species Oratosquilla oratoria. Next base: position 36,937,462 of record NC_134777.1, on the reverse strand, counting down.
GTGTGTGTGTGTGTGTGTGTGTGTGTGTGTGTGTGTGTGTGTGTGTGTGTGTGTGTGTGTGTGTGTGTGTGTGTGTGTGTATATATGTATATAAATATATATATATACATATATATATATATATGTATATATATATATATATATATATATATATATATATTGTTCGCTTCTGTCTGTATCTATCTGCGTCTATGTAGGTCTGTGTCAGATTGTGTCTGCCTGTATGTGTATCAATGTATGTGTTTATATATCTCTTTGAATCTGTCTGTGTCTGTCAGTCTGTGTCCGGTTTTTTATGTCGCTTACTTTATCTAAGTCTATTTCTCTCTGTGTCTGTATGTCTACGTTTATATTTCTGCACCTATCTTTCAGTGTATATATGTGCCTGTGTTTGTCTATCTGTATACGTCTGTGTTTATATGTGTCTGTGTGTGTTTGTCTGTACTTATATGTGTTTTTCTCTCTGTCTGGCTGTCTGTGTCTGTCTGTCTGTCTGTCTGTCTGTCTGTCTGTCTGTCTGTCTGTCTGTCTGTCTGTCTGTCTGTCTGTCTGTCTGTCTGTCTGTCTGTCTGTCTGTCTGTCTGTCTGTGTCTCAACTGGTCTCTGTCCATGTATGTCAATCTGTATATGGCTCTTTGTTTGTTATTTATCTGCGCCTGTCTGTCTGTGCCTGTCTGGTAGTGTCGATCTGTATATTAGTCTGTCTGTGTTTTTCTATATATGTATATGTCTGTCTGTCTACCTGTGCCTTTCTGTCTGTATGTCTGCTTATCTGTCTGTCATACAGTCTGCGGATGACTGTAGTATGTCTGTCATTTTTGCTTGTTTGCATCTGTTTGTCTGTCTGCCTGTCTGTGTCTGTTTTTTTTTCTATTTTTGGTGGTAGCTGTCTCTCTTTAAATGATTTTGTTTGTATGTCTGTCTGTCTGTGTTTCTGTCTGTCTGTCTGTCTGTCTGTCTGTCTGTCTGTCTGTCTGTCTGTCTGTCTGTCTGTCTGTCTGTCTGTCTGTCTGTCTGTCTGTCTGTCTGTCTGTCTGTCTGTCTGTCTGTCTGTCTGTCTGTCTGTCTGTCTGTCTGTCTGTCTGTCTATCTGCCTGTCTGTCTGTCGGTCTGTCTGTCGGTCTGTCTGTGTCCTTCCATGTCTGCGCCTGTATCAATCTGTCTGTCATTCTCTGCCTGTCGTATGTCTCCATCTATGTTTATTTCTATATGTTTCTATACGTCTCTCAGTCTGTACCTGTCTGTATTTCTCTCTTTCTATCTGTATGTCTGTCTTTAAGTTATATATATATATATATATACATATATATATATATATATATATATGTATATATATATATATATACATATATATATATATATATATATATATATATATATATATATATATATGATCCACCCACGCACACGCACACACACACACACACACACACACACACACACACACACACACACACACACACACTCACACACACACACACACACACACACACATATATATATATATCTATATATATATATACATATATATATATATATATATATATATATATATATATATATATATATGTGTGTGTGTGTGTGTGTGTGTGTGTGTGTGTGTGTGTGTGTGTGTGTGTGTGTGTGTGTGTGTGTGTGTGTGTGTGTGTGTGTGTGTGTGTGTGTGTGTGTGTGTGTGTGTGTGTGGTATAAATGTATGTATATGCATGTATACGTGTAAGTGCGTGTAGGCGCGTGTATGAGTGTTTGTCTTTTTTCTATGCGTCTCCCTTTAAATGTGTGGCCACCTTCTGTCTCTATTACTGTCACTATCACTATCAATGTCACTTTATCTGTCTCTACCCATGTTTCTATCTCTGTCGCTGTCTCTGCCTTCGTCCGTCAGTCTGTCTATCTCTCTTTATATCTATCTATCAATCAAACTATCTCTCTATATATCTCTATTTGTTTCGCTCTGTCACACTCTGTCTTTTTGTGCCTGCGCTGTTTTATCATCTCTGCTCCTGTTTCCTCTCCCCTTTAACATTTCCCCTTATGTCCTTCCTTTCCTTTACCCGTCCCCGCTCTTCTCCTACCCCATTACTGGTTTCTGTTTTCCTCTCTCTGTACATATCCCATGAGAGTCTTTCCTCCGTCTATCTCATTTTCTATCTTCTAAGTATATTTTTATATGTATATATGATATATACATATACTTACCTTTGTGTATGCATACAATAACACATATGTATGCACATAGATATCTATATTATTTCAGATATCAATGAATACAGTACACACACACACACACACACACACACACACACACACACACACACACACACACACACACATATATATATAAATATATATATATATATATATATATATATATATAAATATATATATATATATATATATATATATATATATATATATATATACCTATTTGTCTATATTATTATCATGTACAGTAATTTATAGACACAAACTGACAAAACCTGTCTGCGTACATGAACACGCGTCCACGCACAAATACACACACACAAACAAGCGCAGATACACATAAACATAAACATAACTACACACACACATAATCACACAATCATACGCATACACGCGCGCGCACGTGCATATGCCCGCAGATGCGCGCGCTCGCACACACACACATACACACACACACACACACACACACACACACACACACACACACACACACACACACACACACACACACACACACATACACATACACATATTCATTCTCACAATGAAGTGTGCACACCTTCATTTTCACATAGTGTTGGAAATTTTCTTTTCTTTTCATTCCTTCTCCTCTACCTTTCCTCTTTAAACAAATTATATGACAATGTAGAGGCATTTCAACGTATATGCAAACGTGTATGTATGTATATTCAAATATGTATGTATGCTAAGTGGGCGCGCACGCGTGCGGGGAGCGACTGCACATGGCTATGAAAGTATGTGTGTTTGTTTTTGATGAGTGCCTGAGTGTCGTGTGGAACAAATTTGTAATTTTCAGGCTTGGTTGGCCATAGAACGTCTGACTTATCTCAAGAGATTTTGCAAGTGCAAATTCACTAATGTATCTGAGCCTTTGTATACATTATCATTATCTCTGTGTAGAGTATGTTGTTCTTTTATGCGTTTGTGTGGATACGCATGGTCATCGTACGCGTGCGCGTTTCAACGATAGTGCCGGTAATAAACACTAGAAAGACAAAAATAGAGTTTCTTTGTAAACCTTTTTCGACAGGTCTATGTTTTAATAAATCTCAAGCAACTTCTGCCAAGGTTACATTTTTGTCCAGGTTTTCTTGAAAAAAAAATATATATATATATATATATATATATATATATATATATATATATATATATATATATATATATATAAGGTTCCTTCTACCAGTTGTAAATCCATACAAATATGTACGGACAATCTATAATTTCACCCAATCAACGGTTCTCTGGTGTGGCTTATGTGTTTCTTGTGAGATATATTGTGTATTGATTGATGATGTATATCATTTTCGTCGCAAATGCGTAGTTTTCAAGTAATGCAATTTTCAACTTATGCCTACATCTCCTCCCCAACGATCTTGGGGGACTTGTGGAAAATCGGGGTTTTTGGGTGTGGAGCATTAAATCGAGTAATGTGCGCTGCAAAACAAGTCTAAAATCAACAAGAACACATAAAGAATATATGAAAATACATAAATTACACCTTTGAGGGTGGCAGTGGCGGCGGCTGACGCGAGCGTAGCTATGTAATTGTTGCGCAGCGTTACCAATGAATCGCAAAATATCTCGTTCTAT
>NC_134777.1:36926146-36928646 GCF_046742065.1 Oratosquilla oratoria | reverse complement strand
TTAGGTATGGTTTGGTTTGGTTTGGTTGAGGTTAGGTTACGTTAGGTTAGGCTAGGTTAGGCTAGGTTAGGCTAGGTTAGGTTAGGTTAGGTTAGGTTAGGTTAGGTTAGGTTAGGATAGGTTAGGTTTGGTAAGGGTGGGTTTGGTTAGGTTAGGCTAGGTCAAGTTAGGTTAGGTTAGGTTAGGTTAAGTTAGGTTTGGTTAGCTTAGGTTAGGTTTGGTTAGCTTAGTTTACCTTACGTTTTGTTAGGGTAGGATAACTTGGTCTGGTTTGTTTTGGTTGAGGTTTGGTTTGGTTGAGGTTTGGTTGAGGTTAAGAATTAAATTCACAGTAGAGGAAGAGACCAACGGTTCCCTACCTTTCCTAGACGCTGTCGTCATCAGATCGGACAGCAGCGCTAGGTTCAAGGTATACCGTAAACCGACAAACAAAGACGACTTCATCCACTATTTTAGCGCACATGACGAGAAGACCAAATCAGGGGTTATCATTGGGTTTTACCTTAGGGCTCTTAGAATATGCAGCGAAGAGTATTTACAAGAAGAAATTGAATACGTAACCGCCGCGTTCAGGAACCTAAGGTACCCAGAGGGCATGTTAGGGACGTCACTACGGAAAGCAATTAAAATCAGACAGAGGAAAGGAAGTGAAGAGAGGACAAATTTACGATACCTTGTGGCTCCTAACTCTGGCCTCTCTCACATGCTTTCCAAAACGTTGAGACAGACAGGACTCATCATAGTAAATGACACAGGGAAGAAAATAGGACACTTGACCACCAACAGAACCAAGACGAACCGTGACAATAGCATCGTTTACAAAATTCCCTGCAAAGGATGTGACTGTGCATACTACGGAGAGACATACAGAGGACTTAACAACAGACTCAGGGAACACAAAGCGGACATTAGGCACCACCGAGAAACCAACGCTCTAGTTAACCACATTGACACAGAGGGACACTTACCTAACTGGGAGGGTTCCACCATTCTAGCTAAAGGACTACACAAGAAACAACGGAAAATAATTGAATCACTTTACATTGCCAACCACAAAAACACAAACAAGAGAACTGGTGACTTGAAATGGACAAAATCTACCGCGACACTTGCCCTCCAAGAATGGCTTCCCAGACCCTAAGTAGATACCTTTTTCCCACTTCGGCCTACCCTCTCCAGCTTTCTTCCTTTCACTCTGACGTTCCTCCATGCTACCTTGCCCCAACTTTTCATCATGATTTATTCTTTTAATACTATTTGTTACTATTTATTTTCAACACTATTATCATTGTTATTATAATTATTATTTACTTATTTATTATTACTATCATTATATATATTTAAAATTTTATTATTTTCACATTTTTATTATTACCATCATTATTATTATTGCTTTCATTATCTTTATTATTATTATTGTTACTATTATTATTTGAATATTTAATTTTTCGTTTTTATTATCGTTGTTATCACTATTATTGTTATAATTAATAATTTTTATTTCTTGGTTATTAGTATTATCATATTTTTATTATTTAATATTTTTTATTTTTATTATTATTATTATTACTTTCATTTTATTGTTATTATTTTCATTATTATTATTATTACTTCTACTGTATTGTTATTATCATTTTTGTTATTATTATTGTTACTATTATTATTTAAATATTTTTCTTCATTGTTATCATTACTATTGTTACATTTTCTATTAATAATTTCTTTGTTATTAGTGTTATCATATTTAATTGTAAAAATTTCTTCATTGTTACGCTAGCCACAATGTGATGTTCACATTCGTCACCAACTATGGTAACTCGGGGAGGTGGTGAGGTCCACCCCATGTATATAATGCCCACAGCCCGTTTGTACACATATTCCTTTGAAAAAGCATACCTGCGAAACTAGTCAGGAATAAACTCAAGACTAAGACTCCTGTGTTTCCTATTCCGCTTACATCAACCTGTCAGAATGTCTCAATATATATATATGTATGGCTTTAGATGTATATATATATATGTAATATATATATATATATATACATATATATATGTATATATATGTACATATATATATATATACATATCACAACAAAGATATGTCGTAGCACATTTGTAAAATAATACTGATGACCCACTTTCGGAGAAGAATAAGCGAAGATATAGAGATCTGTATATTTCGATCACTTACTGTGATCCTCTTCGGCAGATATGAGTTACAAAGTACAGAACAATGTGTATTTATAGTAAAGCAGTGAGGTAGCAAGAGGGGACGGGGCTCAGGTCAACACGCCCGGCACGCATGCTCGCATCTTGGTGGCTCAGGTCGCATGACCGGCGTTGCATGGGCCTTGGTGATTTTTGTCCACCGCTAATGTTGATGGTAACATTTTATTTATGGCAAAAGAAGAAATACAGTCTGGTGACCATTGACCATGGGAAATGTTGTAATTTGGGAAATTATTTATTAAGGAGGATTCTACTATTTTTCTTCTGAAACT
>NC_134777.1:36916146-36921146 GCF_046742065.1 Oratosquilla oratoria | reverse complement strand
TGGAGATGACGACGATGAAGGTTGAGATTGAGATGGAGATAGTGATGGAGGTGCAGATAGAAATCGAGGTGGAGATGGAGATGAAGACAAATACGAAGATAAAAAATTGAGGTTAAAAACAAAGATAAAGATAAAAAGATGAGGTTAAAAACAAAGATGAAGATAAGAATGAAGATAAAAATAAAAACGTAGAAAATAAAGAGGAATAGGAAGGAAGAGGAAAAGGAAAAGAAAAAGGATGAGGAAGAGGAAGAAGAAAGAGTAGTGTTGGTAGTGGTAGCGGTAGTGATTAGGGTAATGGCAGTGGTAGTGGTAATTGTAGAGATTGGGATAAGGGTAGGGGTAGGGCGAATGGTAGTGGTGGTAGTAGTAGTAGTAGAAGTAGCGATAGTGGTAGTTGTTGTGGTAGTGTTAATAGTAGTGGTGTAGTTAGTTATAGGGATGGTGGTGCCAGCTGTGGTGTTGGTAATGGTGTTGTCCGTGGTGATAGTGTTGTTGTTGGTATTGGGTGGACGGTGGTGGGGTTGGACGTGGAGAAAGAGAAGGTACCTAGGAGAAGAGGAGGAACTACTGTGGGAAAAGAGAAAAGATTAGAGAAAAGAAAGGGAGTGATGCGCTGCAAAAAAAAAAAAGAAAAAAACGCCTGTGAACTTTTATCTGCCTCTCTAACATGAAGAAATGGGGAGTGTTGGGGTGTATAGAAAAAGAAGAAAGAGAAGGAGAGAGAAAGAGAAAAATAGAGAAATTAAGATAAAGATAGTAAGAGAGAGAGAGAGAGATAGAGAGAGAGAGAGAGAGAGAGAGAGAGAGAGAGAGAGAGAGAGAGAGAGAGAGAGAGAGAGAGAGAGAGAGAGAGAGAGAGAGAGAGAGAGAGAGAGAGAGAGAGAGAGTGAGAGAGAGAGAGAGAGAGAGAGAGAGAGAGTGAGAGAGAGAGAGAGAGAGAGAGAGAGAGAGAGAGAGAGAGAGAGAGAGAGAGAGAGAGAGAGAGAGAGAGAGAGAGGGGGGGGCAGGGAACGTGAGGCAGAGATAGTGAGGCAGAAAGACTCTAGGTAGAGTGAACGAGACAGAGAGTGAAGTCAAGTAAGTGAGACAGAGAGAGAGAGAGAGAGAGAGAGAGAGAGAGAGAGAGAGAGAGAGAGAGAGAGAGAGAGGGAGAGGAAGGAAGCAGAGAGAGACAGATGAGAGAGAATGAGACAGACAGAGACACAGAGACTGAGAAAGACAGAGACAGAGGGCGCGATAGACAGAGACAGGAAGAGAAACCGACTAACAGACAAAAAGAAAGAAACGTACAAACCCACAGAGAGATAGATAGACAGACAGACAGATAGACAGACAGACAGACAGAAAGACAGGTAGACAGAGACTCAGAGAGAGAAAAAAATGGAAAGACAAATAGAGAAAGTTTTAGAAGAAAAGATTAAGAGGGAGCGAGATTAACACAGAGGAAACGACATCTCAGAGCAGGAAGTAAAACATACGGATGACAAGAATACGTGCAAGAACTCCTGGATGCCGGGCGCCATCGTGCAGCAAGGCCAAGCTCAGTATGACGAATATCTGCCGTGAAGACTTTGTGCAGCTATTCGGGGGAGGTCCTTGAGATTAAGAGATAATTGCGAGAGGCTGGTAAGCCAAGGGTAAGGGCGTATAATGTCGCAGGGAGCGTAGGCAAACCCTACGTTTAACAGCGCGTGAAGCTGACACCACGATGCCATGAAATAAAGGGTCCTTCGGAGCAGATGTCAGAACAGATGTCACCCACCAAAGTTCCAGCCGGGATATAGTTCACATCGGTTCAAGTGAAGAGTATTTTGTTAAGGAGATACCAAATTTATATTGAAAATAGGTATTCTTTTAAATGTATAATGCTCATCTAAAAATGTAAAGCACGTAAACATACACGTGCAAGCACGCACAAATGCATGTATGCATGTATGTACGTAAGACGCAAGCATGTACAGTCTATATGACTAAGTCCATGGTTGTGACAAGTATCGCGACGTCAGGTGGATTTTGAGCAATTCTTGTTTAAAACACATTACAGTCGTTTTAAGCCTCGTGGAGCAGTAGGTGGCGTTACTGCCTCGGACGCGGAAAATCCCGGGGAGATGCTAAACAATTGTTCAATTTGCATTTTCATGGCTTTCCAAACTCTCTCTGCAACGGTGTACATCAAAGGTTTGGTAAACCAGTGTTTTCCTTCTGTGCTGGAACTTAAGCAGTATGATCGAACTGATTACATTGGTTTCATACTTCATTCACAATCACATTCGTTCCAACTTTCGGTATTTCATATGTACTTCATGTTTTCCATATAACCGTACTTCACTGTGGTGAGGTACGGTCTGTATTTGACCTTGGCAAGGACCGTCTCCTCTAGTGTAATTATTTCCATATATACCTATTTTCTATTTGCTGAGCTGCATTTAATGGATGTCAATGTGGTCGTTTTTATTTTGCATTTATTGAATATCAATGTGATTTTAAATCATGAAAAATATAGAGAAGTACTTCTCCTGGTAAAACTTATAACATAGATTTAATGGATTTGAATAATTTTTCAGCCAGATAGTGTCTTGTTGTTGTTTCTGTTGCTGTTGCTGTTTTATAAATATGTGGTTTCAGCAATAGCTGTTTTCAATTAGACCATCTCGTTTTCTAACAGATTTTAGGACACGTCGATTCGAAAACTGTGTCAAAGCACAGATATTCGAATCTTCATGGACATCCCATCATTCGAAATTATTTTTTGAAATGTCAAAACATTCTGCTGTAGACGCTACATCAGACTTCGAAACTTCATGACTAGCTGACAAACCCTTTTCCATTTTTTTTTTTCATCTTATTTCATTTTAAGTTATTTTTTCGTCATAAAAGTTTACACAGAAGCTCATATGAGGAGATGATCGGCCTACTGCCGGTGCTGGCGGCCAAAGCTCATGCCTAACGCCACGCAGTTTTTCTGACGTCAAAGTTTGAACAGATTCCCCTTCCCCAGTACGTGCAAGGGTTTAATACACCACTGGCTCAGCGAGGGAACAGTGAGCCACAGAATGCTAACTTTGGACTGGGCCTGGTGTGGGACAGGTTAGAAAAAGAAGTTCTGTCCAAGAGGACAACTAATGCAGTTTACACACATGCAACAGGGGCAGTAAGAAAGATGCAAATTGAAGCTAGAAAAGAACTATGCCCCATTCGGTATATTCTTGGACTCTGATTTGTCGCTTGTAAACTACCTCTCAGTTTCAATGAATATAGATATTTCATGATAAGAAATATACTACAATTCAAATTTTACCCCGGAGAAAATGGTTTATCTAATCATGATAATAGATATATAGATATAGAAATGCTGACTAGATTTCTTGAGGTAAACGTCTCACAAAAGTTATCTATGTGGAATGACTGTTCTAGATTGTCAATTATTTTATAATATTTGCGATAAATTCATTAACCTAATTTACTTGTATAAAGAATGAAATTCTAATAATCTGACTCAGAAAGATCAAAATTGAGTAAGTGTTCCAATGTCTTCCCAACATGTACACAAAAAAGCAGACTCCACTTGAGCAACCTAATCAAGCAAATGCACTAACACATTCACACACACAACCACACGCACATGTACTCATACACATATACGTACACGTGTACGTACACACACACACACACACACACACAGACGCACACGTGCAAACGCGTGCAGCTGGAAAACTCCTTGACAAGGAATGGCATGATGGAGTGGGATGATTAATGTGTTACATTCTCCCGGAGCCTCTCCGTGTTAATTTCACTCCCTGCGCTCCGAGCGCTAAGAAAGATTCCCGTTTTATCATCGTCTTAATCACACACTATGCAACAACTGGAGGAGAAGAACGAAGTCTTCCCCTGTGTGCTTAGTCCCCCCGGCCCTTATTCCAACTAAGAATCTCATATTATTAATAACATTCTTGTTGTTTGTTATCATTATTATTACTATCATTATATAACCTTTTTATATTTATCTCTTATTATATTTTTACTGTAGGATCATCTGGATAGGTTTTACTTTTCGAGGAAGCTCACATCTAGAAGCTTTCAGATGTGGACGCAATAGCATCATTATCCTAAGTGTTTGGCTAGCCTAGACAGCCGTTGGGATGTATTATCAATATGAGGCCACATGGACACTAGGGTAGATCTAATCACAACGAACACAAACGCACACTTATCCTCCTGACAACACGTAAAGTTTTAAAGGTATTTCCCTGTTCCATTTCGCCTTGAAAGAGTGATTCAAATACTAGGGCGAGTATTCTAAGCTAGGATCCCTTGTGGTATATGTTTTGAATGGCCCCGAAAGGAGTGTAGGTCCGTGAAGGGCGCCCCGCGTTGTGATAGGAGAGGTTCCTTAAGAGGGGCATGAACTACCTCCTTTCGCAAGTGGCTTTATAAACCATTTTTACGAGGAACATAAGGTTCACCCCTTAATCCAAAAGCTGTTTAATAATACCAAGGTAGTAGAAAGAACATCAACATTTTTTATCAATTGAAGTAGTACACAATGGTCAACTCAAACTCAATCTGGGCAAATAACTACAGCATCAAGCTCTCCTTCGTCCGTCAGTTTTATGCGTGTAACTGATCAACTGCCACACCTCAGGAATTTCGAGCAACTCCGAGAGCGCCGTTTCCTGTCGAAAATTCGAGCAACCCACGAAACGCCGTCACCCCTCAATGTTTAAACAATCTACAGAGCGCTACAACCTGCCAATGACCAGTAATAATGTGACCTCACATATCCAGAATTCATTTCTATATGATACCTTCTGTATTCCTCTATATCAACTTCTGAAGAGGCAAGTTGAACATGTTTAAGGTGATTTATGGATTCTATTTTTTTTTTTCCGTTGACTATGTTTTAGCAAACGGAAAGCCTTTAGAGCTCTTGAAAAGATCGAGCTTGATATTGTCAAACAGGATGCTTCATACTCTGCACCCCAAGGGGAGGAGTGCAA
>NC_134777.1:36901146-36911146 GCF_046742065.1 Oratosquilla oratoria | reverse complement strand
TTAATGTATTCATCGTGTATTATGTATGTCATGGCGGACGGGCAAATCAAATACAAGTCTAAAGAAAATCTGACTTTCTCTGATCCATTTCTTATATATGACTTCACACATCATGTAGTAGGAACACCTCTACTACAGAGGCAATGCAGCAAGACAGCACCTCCGCAATAGGGATCGACAGCCGAGCTAGCCCCACCCCCACCAGCTTCATTACATAACAACAACACCTCCTACAATCGATAGATTACAGAACAGACAAGAAATGTCCTCGATCCACATCGTTTCCTCATCCATTCATGATCTCTCTCGATTTATAATTCTTATCTTCTCCTTTCCCTCTTCGACAGACATTCCTCTTGCATCCAGTGCTCCCTTTACCCCGTCTATCCAACTCATTCATAGTCTTCCCCTTAAGTTTACTCAATTCGCCTTCGCCTTTCCACACTCTTTTTGATAGTCTTTCTTTATCCTTTGTTTGTATATGCCCAAACTATCCTGTTATTCTTTTATTACCTTCCTCTGCTATCTGACTTTTCACCGCTATTCTCTGCCTCACCTCTACATTTTTCACTCTATCTACCCTCGTAACCCCCAGTACACTTCTTAAACATCTCATCTCGAACACATTTAGATTCTTTCTTTCTGACTCTTGTAAAAATCAAGTCCCTGCTCCATCATTATACGTGAGGTAGGCGTTAACTCATAAATTTCCACATATTCTATTTCTAGCTACGCCAGACTGCTTTTTTGTCTAAGGGGATTGGTATATTGAGTGAGATTGAGTCCATTTTGATTATTCCCTTGGCAACGATTTCCAAGAAGCTTATTTTTGTTAACACCAGGCATCTTTTCTGAAGTTAGTTGAGCGTCTTTGTCTTGAAGCTACCAATACCACATCAAAATGAGTGGGGGGTTTCAAATTTTGGACATAACCGTAGGAACCTTTTTTTATTTTTACAAAGACTGTATGTCATGAAATTCCCAACACCGCCTCACTAAACCTGTCTTGTTGTCGTCTGTGTAATCTAGTAATTACGGGACTGCTTACGTTGTAAGTGTTACGAATGGATATACCTTGATTTGTCAATGCTCTGTTAAAAGTTCCGTCTTTACGGATCGACACTTTTTTTTTCCTTTTTTTCTGCTATACTATTCATCTTCCTGGCATGCCACTCAGTAGTAACAAAGGAGCTGCAGTCTATCTCGATTAGCCTCAGCCGTAGCGGATGGCATTTTTTCTTTCATTCTGGTTGCCATGGCAACCTCTTGGTAGTGAAGGAGCTAATGCTGAATTTTGCCGTTGTCAAAAGCATTACGAGAGACTTACTCGTAATGACGAAGCTCGAGGTATCACTGAAATCAAACCAGTGTCTATAAGTAAAGTTTAAGTTTCCTGATTTTATATTTAATTGTATCGTCTACGTAGCACTTAATACATTGGTTATCATGTAGTGCTAATATACAAAATATTATTCTAATTTGCTTACTCCTTACTCCCACTAGACCCTCCACACACACACACACACACACACACACACACACACACGCACACGCACACGCACACGCACACGCACACGCACACGCACACGCACACGCACACGCACACGCACACGCACACGCACACACACACACACACACACACACACACACACACACACACACACACACACACACACACACACACACACACACACACACACACACACACACACACACACACACACACACACACACTCCCTCACTAACCCCTCTTCCACCCTCCTCCTTAACGGGTGTTCAGCTCAGCAAGGCCTACCTTGGGCTGCCTTGCCACGGAAGACAGAAACCTTCCGGTTCCCATAACACAAGCCAACTTTCTCACTTTGGCTTTAAGAAAGGGGCTCCACTCAACTCGAGGCGTCTTCCCACTTGCTTGATAATGGGATGCTCACTTGACCCAGGCCAGCTGGATGGTCTACGTTAGTTTCTGGATGTCTGGTCCTCCTACATAATAGTTAACTTCATCCGCACAACACAAGGGGAACAAGAACGGTAGAAGGAGGAAAGGGCCAATGGGAGTAAGAGAAATGAAAAATAGAAGAAAAATGGAAGGTGGAAGAGGAGATGGGAAGGAGGAAAAGGTGATAAAGAGAGCAACATGACAGGGCTGTAGAGATCAAGAGAGAATATATTCGATCAGAAACAGGGACGCTCAAGAACATGGAAAAGGAATAAAAAAAAGGCAAAAAAGCTTTCCTCAGAGTCAGTTCAGGCACTGGCCTCGATAAGATCAATCTGACTACTTAGAATGACTTTTACCTCTACTATGGCTGCCACCAGGCAATTTTATTCAGCCAAAGAAAATCCCAGAAGCAGCAAAAGTGTTAGACTTATCTTGGATGGCAATGACGACCTATGCATTCATTTCCTTTCAAAACATTCAAGACATTTAATTTTGTCCACTTACATCTATCCATTGTTAAAATTCAAAGTTCGTGAAGACGGGGACACTTAATTTTGTCCGTTTACGTCAATCTGTCGTTAGAATTCCACCCATTCTCCTCAGATCATCACAGATTTCTTGAGTGGTGAAGCATAATTTCTATCCAAACGAAAATGTGCATCTTCGCTTTATTCCTCATGAATATCATAGTTCATGTAAAAAAAATTCCAACAAATAAAAGATCTTAATTAACATCGTTATGGTAGGAACTGGGCGGGGATTTCTTGTCAGACTACATTGTACAAGGAAACAGACTACCACTCTTTATTATCATCATCATCTTTTTTCGTCTTCTCCTCGGCGTCTTTTTCTTCCTTCTCGTCTTACTTGACTTTTACTTTTTCTCCCCAATGTCTCTCCCCTCTTCCTGTTCCTTATTTCTATTTTATTTCTCTTTTTTCGTCTTTCTCTTTTTTCTGTTCTGCGTTGTTTCCTTCTCCTGCCTTTTCCTAATTATCCGCATTTTTCCTTTTTCTTCATATTCTTCCTTTCTTTTTTCTTCCTCTTTCTCTTTATATTCCTTTTATTTTTCTCTTCCTCCACGTTTTTCACAACTTCCTCTCAACTACTTCCTGATCACCATTGTCCTCGTCTCCCTCTTCTTCTTCCCACTTCTTCCTCATCTTCTCCTATTCCTTCTTCCTTGCCTTGTCTTTCTTCGTCTTCTTCTTCTTCTTCTTATGGCGCAAGAGGGAAATGGAGCCACATCCCCCTCGACGTGGTTGTGTTGTATGAAAAACACGTGTATAATCAGAACAATGGAGATTAATGGTTCTGTTCTCGCTGCGGAGGAGCTACATTAGCCCCGGTGCACATTTTTAAGAGACTACCAGATCTTGGGCAGACCTACCGAGCTTTTCTTTATTTACCTAACAGCTCCTCAGTTCATTTGTCTATTTACCTATAAATGCATTTGCCTATTAATATGTCCACCTATTCATTTATCCTCTTCAAAAGTGCAGAGCTTTTTATTATCTAGTTACCTATTTGCTTGTTAGTCTATTCATCTAAGTACCCACTTATTCATCTCCTATTCATCTACTAATTTATCAGTTTATTCGTTCACTCATTCACTAATATATATATATATATCCATGTACCACTTCTATTAATATCTTTGGACAGCTGCACCAAAGTAAAAAAAAATTTAAGTGATAATGACCAAATGCCAGTTATATTAACTCTTTATCTGTATCACGTCTTTCAATTAATTCTCCTTTTATTGCCTTGGTGATTCGATGCAGCTATGAGGGTGCTCTAACAATAAGTGAAGAGACATTCTAAGCTTAAGTATTTGTTGAAGAAACGCGGTACCTAGTGCTTTCTAGTTGTCGCTGAGCGATTTTATTCAAGTGCGTAAGATGCCCTCCTCCTGGTAAGGGAATAATGTCTTCGTTTGTTTCGTCTCTTCTCGTGCGTTAAATTGTTGTCGTCGACGTGGAGTCGGCCTGCAGCCCCGTTACCACAGAGGTGCACTCTATGTATTTTGTTCTGGCATAAGAGGGGGTTTACACGGTCTAACGGTTCGTCGAACGCGGTTCGACAGACACGTGTTTAAAGTGATGTGTGAACGTGTGAACGGGGTATTTGGGGTTTAACCAACGTGTTCGACAACCAAATACCTCGTTCACACGTTCACACATCACTTTAAACACGTGTCTGTCGAACGGCGTTCGACGAACCGTTAGACCGTCTAAACCCCCTCTAAGACAAGCGATTTCATGCAGTTCGAGGGGACGACCGCGCCCTAAAGAGACTCGTTATCGATCGATGTCCTCGTCCAACCCCCAACCCACCCCCCCACCACCCACCCCTCATTCATTTCAGTCTGGAGTCAAGTTCCCAAGAGTAGAAATTCGTTTTTCTTTATCCAGAAGAGAAAATATGAAGTTTGCCACATTTTGGTGAATTTGTTGATATTTTTTTCAACTTGAACACGATTCCTTCGTCCAAATATAGATGTTCTATTTTTCTTGCAAAATTATGTCTATCCAATTTTTCTTTCTTTCTTTCTTTGATACACAATTTGAACACAAGAGCGCCAGAGATTCAAAAGAACGAAAAATTCTTATTTGAGCAACATTTTCATTCGATACAAGACTAAACAATAAAAAGTATTTATGCGCTTTGTCATGTCCTTGTTTACCTAATTATTTGTTCAATAACTTATTTATCTGTTTGCTCATGCAGTCCTTGAATTGACTCGTGTACTCTATCATCTACTTAATTACTATAGTTTGGTATTAGTATCTAAGCACTTTTTGATCCAGGGGTTTTGTGGCTAAGCTTTTGCTGTCATCGAGTCAACTAAAATTTATCGTATATAAATGAAAGTTCGTTTAAGAATCAAAATTACTTCCAAAGATAATTCCCAGTCCACAAGAATAACTGCCATGATCGTTGTCTTCTTCTAGTCGCGAGTGGTATTTTTGTGTTCGATTGTTCAATTTCGTGTTCATCAGGTCAAGACATACAAGAGGATTCTCAGGACCACTAAAGCCATGGTTTTATTTCCCTTGTGCACTGTTAATACCAAAACAGCTCTCCCTCTCTCCCTCTCTCCCTCTCTCCCTCTCTCCCTCTCTCCCTCTCTCCCTCTCTCCCTCTCTCCCTCTCTCCCTCTCTCCCTCTCTCCCTCTCTCCCTCTCTCCCTCTCTCCCTCTCTCCCTCTCTCCCTCTCTCTCTCTCTCTCTCTCTCTCTCTCTCTCTCTCTCTCTCTCTCTCTCTCTCTCTCTCTCTAATATCTTTAGTGAACATGCAAGCGCCTCACTGACGCAGAGTATGGATAAACGTATGTTACAAAATCGTCACTCTTACAGGTTCTTGTTCTGGTTAACTACAAATTTATCTTATTCAGCCCAGAGAAACAATTCGTCCTTGAATATTTAAACAACAACACTCGGAAACCCGATAATCGTTTTTAGTTCAGATCAATAACTCATGAGGGAGTGTTTTGATCGACATTGTGATTCCTTAAAGTTTGTAGGGCGCTCACACCTTAAGCATAGTGGATGAAGATGTACACGGCTTATCGATACCTTATTCAGGTATTGTGCGTTTACTACTACATATACTTCTGATATAAGACCAAAATGTTCATTTAAATACTGGGTAATGATTGGAGCAATGTGATGAAAACATAATCTATACAGTTTTCATAGTTGATAGAGCTGTAGACGAGAAACCAACGAAAATGCAGAATAAAATCTAAAAAGACTGCATGTCCTTGAGAAAAAAAAAAAAATTCTGACGTCCTCCGAGCTATGAATCATGTATGTTGAAAATTAT
Organism: Oratosquilla oratoria; assembly: GCF_046742065.1. NCBI lineage: Eukaryota > Metazoa > Arthropoda > Malacostraca > Stomatopoda > Squillidae > Oratosquilla > Oratosquilla oratoria. Next base: position 36,905,376 of record NC_134777.1, on the reverse strand, counting down.
ATTCAGAGACCGAAGTTTGTTTATCTGTTTGTAATAATTCTGCAAGATGAACGACAGAGAAAAACCATCCCTCAGAACCTCCATCTGAAGGTGCAGACTTGAGGGACGGACACTCTCTCTCTCTATTAAGTTTAACATTTCTTCCACCTTCTCGCTCATGAAGAGCTGACGCTGGGTGAATGCGCCCTTCGCCTTATTGCTTTCAGCTGGTGACATAGAAACCGTCCCACACTAATGTTTCACAGTCTACAGTTCAAGGATGTTGTTCCTTCCCAGAAAGATCTACAGAAAACCTCAAGGACCGTTGCTAAGCACTGTAGATTTCTTGGAGGAAAACACTGGCGGTTCCCGACGGTGCTATTTACATATACCGGTAGATTTAAATGGTGGATGTTGCCAAAAGAATATATATATATATATATATATATATATATATATGTATATATATATGTATATATATATATATATGTATGTATGTATATATATATATATATGTATATATATATAAATGTATATATATATATATATATATATACATGTATATATATATATATATATATGTATATATATATATATATACATGTATATATATATATATATATATATATATATATATGTATATATGTTTATATATATATTTATATATATACATACATACATGTATATATACATATACATATGTATATATATGTATAAATATGTATATACATATATATGTAAACATATATATATGCATATGTATATATATATATATGTATTATATATAAAACATATACATGTATATATGTATATATGTATATATATGTATACACGTATATATATATACATGTATATATATGTATACATATATATATATATATATATGTATATACATATATATACATGTATATATATATATATATGTATATATATACATATACAGTATATGTATATATATATATATATATATATATATATATATATATATATAATCTATTCTCTACTATTTACTGCTTACTCTATTTCTTCAATGTACAAACCATGAAATGAGTATGGACACTCAACATTCATGCATATTTTAGATATATATACAAGCATGGAACATATATTAAGAATTATATTGGTCGTATGACGACTTGCAGTTGGTAATGGTGTACGCAGGTGTCCTTCCACCCGCGGCCGAATGACTACGGTGAGGTCCGACATAATAGGAGATCCTGTGGAAGTTTTCTGGAGAGGCCGTGATCTGACGTCTTAGATCTAAAATGCGTGCGTGAGCGCGTGTGCGCGCTGGACATCTAAGGAACTGTTTATTTCCTTCAATCATCTTGCAACAATTATCATTATTATTATTATTACCTTTATTATTATAGTTATTATTATTATCATTATAATTATTATTATAATTTTGTTAAATTATTCTTATTATTAGTATTACCATTATCTTTATTTTTATTTTCATTACTATTACTAATATTATCAAATTTAATATTGATACATTCCAATAACCCATGTGACAGAGGATTATTTCACATCCAGTCAGCAATATGTAGGGTCGATGGCAATGCCAAGTGTCTCTTGAACCAAATTCATTTGTAATTAGACCGAGGAATGAGTTGCTTATTTATTAAAGATTGTGATTTCTCTTTCTCTTTCTTTCTCTTTCTCTTTCTCTTTCTCTCTCTCTCTCTCTCTCTCTCTCTCTCTCTCCTTTTTTTTTTTTGTCAATTTGTAACAGTTTGATCTAATTGCCATTTCATGATTCATTGTCATGGATCCATCTCTGACAACATCTTCTCTCCTAGCTATGTACATTATTGTACAATTCCTCTACTTACACAAGATTTATCTTATGGTAGAGGCAAGTCACTCAGGCTAGGGATTAAACTTAGCTTCTAATGAACGTGGCTAGAATTTTCTTGAATCATTAAAACAGACACTGACGATCAGTCTTGAATATATTTCAGACTACCGCCAGGCTATTTTAAATAAAAAAAAAGATTAAATATATTGATTTCATTGTTGTTTTTTAATGAAGAACAATTACATTATCCTTCATGTTATATACTATTCATTAATATAATCATATACGTTAGACAGTGAATGTAAACTAAACGAGACAATGGCCTCAAGGTATTAAGGTGTAGACTTTAGTTATCGAGGTTGTTATGGTTCAGTGGTAGCATGTACGGCTGTTAACCGCCTAGGGAAGTCAAACACAGCGATTTGAATATTGATCAAAGCGTAGAATTTAGAAATGGCATTCACCTTTTTTTTTTTTTTATCACCCCCCGTAGGGAGTTCTTGACGTAAAACAAAATCATTTGGTTTCAGTGTCATCTGCCTTAGTCTTCTCAGCAGACAAAGTTTGTGGTCTCTGTGTTCGCATAAAAAAAGAGAGAATCCTTTTGCACGAGAGAGTGAGTAATCGAGATGAGGAAGAGAAACGTTCCAAAAACAAACCTTTAGAAAATGGGAATTCATGCCGTAAGATTTTGTTGAGAGGAAACTAGGAAGAAATTCATTAATCGCGTAATCAGTGGATGAAATAAGCTCCTCTCTGTGGCAATCACATGTAATGCATTTTATTATATCACTATTAATTTATGAGTAGTTTGCTGCCTTTGAAAGTGGTTGTCAGTGGGAATCCTGCAACCGAATAAAATCGTCTGCCAAGTACCAGCACCAAAAATGTAAAGAGCAAGTTAAATGGGTATTTGCAGGGGGGCCATATGAGTGTCATTTTCCCTTGTTTGTAGAACTGTCGAAAGCTAAAAAGCAAAAACAAATTATGCTTCTTGTTAATTCAACTTATAATATTTGAAATATATATATATATATATATGTATATATATATATATATATATATATGTATATATATATATATATATATATGTATATATATACTATATATATATACATATATATATATATGTAAATATTTATATATGTATATAAATATGCATATATATGCATGTATTTATATATATATATGTATATATATATATATATATATATATATATATATATATATATATTTCCAGTAGAATATGTTGGTTGTAGAATTGTAGTATTTAGAATGATCAATACTCCAACAGTTTTAATTTGAAAAACATGTGGTCGCAATCCACTCACCCTTACCCCCCCCCCCCCATTTCCAGGCCGAAAACCCCAAGATTCCCCCTAGGGGTTGGGGAATTTCCTGTTGAGGTTAGGGGTTTCCTTTCCCACCACATCTCCCATTGGCTGAGGACTCCTGGCCTAGGGAGTACAGAAGAGAGAAGTCTAGCTCTCACTAGAAGTAAAACTCCGTGTCTAGACTGAGTCCGAATCTGTGGCTATCACCTTCAGAGCTAATTTGCAAAGTTTCTCTGCGCCCGAGTTTAATAGGCTAATACCGTCTTTTAGGGGGAAATCAGAACCTGGAGCACTCCACAACTTTATAAAACAAATTCACATTTTTTTTTCTACATTTTCGGATGAGCCGAGTATTTGCCGGGATAGTGCCCTAGAGGCAATACCGAACAAGCATGAGAGAAATTCAACTCTTACGGCACAATGACTGTTCTTTAGACTGAAGAGAACCTTCCAACGTTCATTAGAATGGAATATGTAGACTGTGATAACGTAACGAAGCACTTAACTGAGGTATTATTGCGATGAACTGTTCCTATTTTATATCTATGCCTTCTATGTCGATTTGATACATTAAAGTTAGTATTTTTGTGCTTACCTGCTGAACTAAAAGAAGGCTGTTCTCTATACTGTGCCATACACTGGGTTGACTTTGATTGTCCGTCACACTGATTGCATTAGAAGTCTGAGCTTTCTATATCAGTTTGATGCAATAAAGTTTCTATTTTTGTTTTTGTGTTTATCTGTTAATCTCAAAGAAGGTTACTTTCTATACTGTGCCATACACTGGGTTGATTTTGATTGCCCGTCACTGCTTGTATTAGAACGCTAAACATATAGGGTAAAGGTGCAACGTAGGCCGTAACTAGGAGACTTTTGGTGTTATTTTTGTTAAGTTCTCCATTCAAAACATGCACACACATTTCCTAACAGGTAATAGATTGTGAGCGCTTTTCCATTAGTATGAATCTCTCCTCAAATCATCGTTCTGTACAATAGTGTATAAACCTCTGTTCTATATTCTGCAAGTAAATGGACTGGAACAACAAACCTGTCCCCATGTATTGGACTCCAGGTCTGGATTATCTGGATACCTTCTGACCCTTTCAATGCTTT
>NC_134777.1:36891146-36893646 GCF_046742065.1 Oratosquilla oratoria | reverse complement strand
ATAGGTAATAAGTGTAAGGAAAGGGAGAAGAAGGGAAGAGGAGGAAATGGAAGGAGAGAAGGGATTGGAAAGGAAGATAAGGGAAGGGGAGGGAGGGAAAGAGAGGGAAAGGAAGTGAGAGAGAGAGGGGAAGGAAGGCAGAAAAAGAGAAGCAAAATGAGAGAAAGAGATGAGAAGGGAGAGAGAAAGAAGGGAATAATGGAAAGGGAAGTGAGGGAATAGGAGGGGAAGGGAGAAAAAGGGAAGAGAGAAGGGAAAGGGGATAGGAGGAGAGGAGAGGTGAGGCGAGAAAAGGGAGGGAAAGAAAAGATAGAACAGGGATGGTTAAAGGGACGTAAAGTGACCTGAGGGAGAGGTCATCCGCGAGGTGAAAAGAGGTCACGGCTATAATGATGACGTAGTGGTGGAGGTTAACCGTGCCACGAGTGAGCGCCTTTCTTCCAGGAACAGTTGGAGAGGGAAAGTGACCCTTCGCCAGAGGAACACAGCCCGTGTGTATTTTCTGGACAAGAACAGATGATTCTATGCAGCTGAAGGTTTTCGGGAATGAGCGATGGAGGGAGGGAATAAGCGAGAGGGAATAGGAATGGAGCTTTATTTAAGATGAGGAAGAGAAAGATAATGTGGGAGTAGGAGGGGGAGAATGAAAATGAGAAAGAGAGGAAGGCTGAGGCAGAAATTGAGACTGAGATTTAGACTGAGAATGAAATTGAGACTGACAACTGAGATTGAGAATGAAAGAGGGATTAGGAACAGGGGCTGTATTTGAAGAGGGAGTGGGGGCGGGAGCGGAAATGGGAGTAGGGGGTGAGGGTGAGCGTGACGTTGAAGGTGGGAGTAGGAGTGGGAGTGGGAGTAGGGTTGAGGATGGGAGTGGCAATGGGAGTGGCAGTGGAAGTGGGAGTGGAAATGGGAGTTGGGAGTATAAATGAGTGGGAGTAGGAGTATAAATGAGAGTGGGATTAAGAGTGAAAGTGAGGTTGGGAGTGGGTGTGGGGATGAGAGTTGAAGTGGGGTTGAAGGTGGGAGTGAGAATGAAAAACGGAGTGGGAGTGGGAATTGGGTTGAAGGTGGGAGTGGGATTGAAGGTGGAAGTGGGAATGGAAGTGGAAGTGGGAATGGCTATGGGAGTGGGAGCGGGAATGGCAATGGCAGTGGGTGTGGGTGTGGGAGTGGTAGTGGGGGTATGAATAGGAGTGCGATTAGGAGTAGAAGTGGGAGCGGGGGTGGGAGTAGGAGCAGGAGTGGGGGTGGGTGGGGGTGGGAACGAGAGTGGGAGTGGGAATGGGAGTGGGAGTGGGAGTGGGAGTGGGAGTGGGAGTGGGAGTGGGAGTGGGAGTGGTAGAGGCACTGGCTAGTCAAAAGTGAGGGGAGGTGACAATGCGCCCGAGACCACATTAGTGCTTGATTCATTACCACATAATTGCGGACTCGGGGAAAGAGCCCAGCCGACACCTGGGCAGGCAGGCGGGCGGGCGGCCGACGGGGCGGGAAAGGAGGAACGGAAGGAGGAAGGAAGAAGGGGAGAAAGGGAGGGGAAGGGAGGGGAGAAAGGGAGAGAGGATAAGTTTCAAAGAGAGGAGGAATAATGGAAGAGAAAAAGAAAAAGAAAGAGGATGAGAAAACGGAAAACAAAAGAGGAATAGGAGAAGGCGAATAGGAGGCGATGTCAATGGTTGAGTTCAAGAATAGAAGAGTGGAAGTGTGGGGAAAAATAGAAGAGAAAAAGAAATCACAGAAAGAGGGAAAAGAAATAGGAAGAGGGAGAGGAGAATTAGAAAGAAGAGATAAGATAGCAGGAATAGGAAAGAGAGAAAAGGAGAAAGTGGAGGAGGAAGAGAAGAGGAAGGAGCTGGAGGAGAAGGGGGATATGGAAGTAGAGAGAAAGAATAGGAAAAGGAAGAGGAGAGTGAGGAAAAGAAGAAAGAGGGTGAGAGACAGGAGGGGAAGAAGGAGGAGGAGGAGGGTAAAAAGAAGGTGAAGAAGAAGAAGGGAGAAGAAAGGGAGAAGGAAGCGGAAAAGGAAGAGCAGGAGGGGGTAGGAGAGTGAGGAGGAGTTAGGAAGAAAAGAAGGAGTCAGGAGGGCGAACGTGGGAGTGGTTTGCGGTTGTGCGGGAGTTATGAGGAGAAAGGGAGTGAGGAGGAGAATGAGGAGGGTAGTGGGGATGGAAATGGGAAGAGGGAGGGAAATGAAGGAGGGAAGAAGAAGAAGGGGAGGAAGAAGAAGGGGAAGGGAGAAGAAGAAATGGGAGGGAGAAGGAGAAGGAGGAGAGAGGAAGTGAAGTAATATGGAGAAGGGTATTACAGAAGTAGGGAGGAGGAGGAGAGAGAGGAGCAAGGACAGAAGTAGGAAAAGGAATAAGGAGAGGAGTAGGAAAAGGAGTAGGGAGAAGAGTAGTGAGAGAGAATTAGGGAGAGAATTAGGGAGAGAGAAATAGGGAGGGGAGCAGGAGAGGAGAGAGAGATTTTCACGCCCAGTCCTCCGTCATTAGTAGCAGCGG
>NC_134777.1:36881146-36886146 GCF_046742065.1 Oratosquilla oratoria | reverse complement strand
CTCTCTCTCTCTCTCTCTCTCTCTCTCTCTCTCTCTCTCTCTCTCTCTCTCTCTCTCTCTCTCTCTCTCTCTCTCTCTCTCTCTCTCTCTCTCTCTCCCTCACTCTCTCTCTCTCTCTCTCTCTCTCCTCTCTCTCTCTCTCTCTCTCTCTCTCTCTCTCTCTCTCTCTCTCTCTCTCTCTCTCTCTCTCTCGCTCTCTCTCTCTCTCTCTCTCTCTCTCTCTCTCCTCTCTCTCTCTCTCTCTCTCTCTCTCTCTCTCTCTCTCTCTCTCTCTCTCTCTCTCGCTCTCTCTCTCTCTCTCTCTCTCTCTCTCTCTCTCTCTCTCTCTCTCTCTCTCTCTCTCTCTCTCTCTCTCTCTCTCTCTCTCTTTTCCAAAATAATCTCCAGAAAGTTTCATGCTGTAAACCAAAGAAATGTGTGCCTATAACTTTCCATAGTTTATGATATTTTTCCATCACTCTTCTAACTGTGTGCTTCCTCTCTCTCACTGACATCCTTGTTTTTAACAATTTAGCTTTTGTGTTCTTTCTACAATTCCCTGCTTTCTCCTGCCCTTTTTCTCACCACGATGTGTCTCTACTTCTTTCTCCTTTCTCCCTTCATCTATAAGCCCTCCGTGGCAACGGCTTCCCCTAAAGCATTCATCTACTCTTCCTACCTCCGTTCCCTCACCCACCGCAAAGATAACCGAGAAAAAAGCTTCCAAATTCCATTAGAATGGAGATACGGGGTATTGTCCGCCCCTGCCCGACGCCCGTGCGAGCTTCAATTGTGTGAGAGCTCACTATCCCCGAGACCTTAGTCATCCCGTGCCGTACGGTATACGCATGCAACTGCATGTGTGCGTTCATATGCGTGTGTGTTTCTGCATCGTGTATGCGTTTGCATACGTGTGCATGTGCGTGTGTGTTGTATGTTGTATGTTGCGCGTGCGTTGCGTGTGCATGTGCATGTATTTAACTAGTTGTATTTACCTAGTTGTATTATACGGGAAGGGAGCTATGCTCGTGGTGACCCGTCTTTGTATCTCTCAGCATCAAGTTTTTTCTTAAAATCTTGAATAGTGTTTGCACACACTGTTTCTTTGCCCAATTTGTTCCAAGTATCTATCACTCTGTGTGGGAAGCTATTTTTTTTTTTTCAGATCTCTTCTGTTATTATCTTCTTTTTTTTCGTATCCTCTTGTTTTTCCATTGTCCCATTTCAATAAGTCATTCTTATCTAAGATTTCCATTCCCTTCATAATTCTATAGATAGTAAGTCTCCTCTTTCCCTTCTTTGTTCTAGAGTTGGTAATTCTAATTTAGACAGTCTTTGTTCATATGTTATTTTGGAATAAGTTGGTGCCAGTTTTGTTGTTGCTCTTTGTATTCTTTCTAACTTCTTTATATTCTTTTTGGCACTGGGTGTCCATAGTGTTGCTGCGTACTCGAGTTTTGGTCTTATTAGTGTAGTTTTGGTCTTATTAGTGTATTTACTTAGCTGTTTACCAAACGGTATGATACAGGATAAGAGCTATAATCCTGGACCCCATCTCTGCTGTCATCACTCAGACTTGATTCTAAAATTCCTTGTTGTCTAACCGCATTATTTCTTCTTCCATGTTTCAATAAACATAATGTATATGATAATTTCTTAACATTGTCCAGACACATTTTCTTTTTCAGTTTTCCATTTCATCTTGTGTTTCCTTCATCTCATACTAAGAAGTTTTCTCTGCCAATTATCCTCACATATTTCATAGTTCTGAATACCTCTAAACTTCTTTTTCTTCTTTCTTGGGATGGTGGCAGCTGTACATTATTAAGTCTTTCTTCGCGCGTTCTTTCAGGTAGGCTGGAAAGCATATCAACTGCCATTCTTTCAGGTTTCTCTTTTTAGGCTTCAGAACGAGAGCTCATTTTCAATGGAATGTCTTGTTGGGACTGAGGAAGCAGTTGGGAAAATATGAGCTTTATCCGTTTCTGATTTGATTTCAAGTTTCATACACTAGTTTTCTAGTACTATTTTTCTATTTTTGCTCCATCTTCAAAATACTTTTCAAAACTATCCTAAGGTAAGAAATCAATTTGAGACGTCTGTGAAGATTTTCATCCAAGGCCCGAGTACGGCCTTCTAGCTGACATTAAAGATCACATAAAAGTATATACGTTTCATTGCACTGCAGCCAGGAATATTCATACACGTTGACATCCACGATATTTTTTGAGGATGTGTCCTTATCTCGTGTTGAAATAAGACGGGAATATTTGGAATGTCTTGTGATGGTTACAGATGTGGTACGTTACGAAACGAAAGGTTTCTTGTTGGGCTGAACATGAAAGATGTTTACAAGTTTGTAAAATGGAGGAATTATGCAGTCTGAATATTCTATAGTATTAAGGTCATTAAGATGTCTGGAAACTTCAACGGCAAGTTTTTTAACAAGCAATCTACAACTCAGCTGCGCACGCAAGGTAAAACTCTTAATTCCTGAAGAATGAATTGCGATTCCATTAATATGAATAAGTTTACCTATGAGAAAGAGGAAGAGCTGGGAGAGGAGGGACAAGGAGGAGGAGGGAGAGTGGAGGACGAAGGATGGAGGAGGAGGAAGGAAGGAAGAAGAGATGAGGGACGTTGGAGGAAGCAGAGATGAGATGGGAGGAGATAGGAGAAGGTAGAAGAGAGAAGGGACGAGAGGGAAAAGGAAGGAGGGGAAAGAGAGGCGAGGAGAGGGAAAAGGGAAGAGGGAGAGTAGAGGAGGGAGAGGGGGGAAAGAGAAGAAAAGGGACGAGGGAGGAGGGAGGATGAATGAGGGAAGAAAAAGAAGGAAGGAGAAGGGAGGAAATAAGGAGGAGGGAGGAAGGAAATGAGAGAGAGGAAGAGTAAAGAGGGAGGAGGGAGGAGAAAGGAGAGAAGAAGGTGGAGGGAGAAAGGAAAAGAGAAGAGGAAGGAAAGAGGAGGCAGTTTGAAAAACAGAAAGAGAGGACAGGGAGAGGCGTAATGATGGAAGAGAGGGAGGAAGAAAGAGAAAGTAGCTGTTTTCTTTTTATTCTATTTTCTGATGTGAAACATATTGTTCATTGTTTATACTTCTGATATAAATATCGTGGACTAAGAAAGTCCTCAGTGACAGCAGACAGACGTATTCTGAGAGGGAATATAACCAATAACTACCTATCATGGAGTATCATCTTTTTATATCGTAGATTTGAATAGAGTTTAATGTGTGTGTAGTATGCGCACATGAATTTGAGATATCCAGTACAAAATTTGCTACGTGATCATTACGTGAAAACTAATAAGAGATTCTTTCCAAGCTACATGGATGACCATAGTTTAATGTGTAAGTCTCTGAGAACTGTATCTGGCTTTTCGTTCGTACTATGCCACTCTTCCTTTTGATCTCATTTTCATTCTCTCTTTCTTATCGTTTATTCGTTGACGAAGGACACAGTCAATATAATTTACAGAACATTCCACCATATCTCCATTGTGGCAGCTGAACTCGGATTCTCACGAGCGACATTATTTTCTGGTCTTCTAGCACGAGCAAACTCACTTACGCAGTTTGCCAAGCTTTTCCTTTCTCAGTTCGGAGGCAAAGTCTCCTCTGAATAAAACTGCCTGACGCTAAGAATCAACAAAATATGCCACCGGGTCTAAAACGGTTGATCGAAATAATTACAACTCATTTGGTATGGCTAACTTTTTCGGCTAAACAAAACACCTTACACGGTTTATTATTATTATTATTATTATTATATAGTAGTATAATTACTATTATAATTATTATTATATATTATATTATTATTATTATATATATATATATATATATATATATATATATTTTTTTTTTTTTTTTTTTTTTTTTTTTTTACATGGCACTGAGGTGACTATGATAACTAGATATTTTCAACTTGTGGACCATAACAACGTTTTTTGATTGGCCACAGGACTTTCAGTATAACTGGAGATAAATTCACTCTAGATGATAATTTCCGTCCTAGAGAGTCAAATGTTCTGACAGAGAGTGACATCCGTGTCAAGAAAAAGGTGTCTCTTATCAAACAACTACGCGGCTGTTGAATGCATTATTATAATTCATGCACTGGTGTTACTGTCAACCAAAACCACTCAGAGAGAGCGCCCTGCTGCTCAAGTGCTGGTTCTGCATATGCACGAAGCCAGGAGAATGCTTTGGTCTCTTCAAAATATATCAAAACTAATTTAACATGAAATCAACCTTACAAGAAGAAGTCTATTGATATTAATATTATGTCAATAAAGGTGTAGCTTGTATCAGTTTACTGACGTCCTCAAGGAAGAAAATAGATGGATACCAGAAATGTCATTGTACTGCATTTAGAGTTAGAATCAAATAACTACTTGCTGTGATTTGCAAGCAAAAAAAAGTATTTTAACTTTTTATGCTCTGTTAAGTATGTAGCATACATCTGGAAAAACGTTGCTACTGATACAATTTGGAAACTTTCCAAATTAAACGAAGTGATTATCCATACAACCTCTGATCTATACAACCTCTGCTTTAATGATCGTTCAGAAATTGTTTGAACGTATTTTTTCGATACAGCTTAATTCTACAATGCAGTAGAAAAAAATAGATATGAACAGAAACAAGATAAAAAATACAGGGAAATTTCATGTCATTTCTACCATAATTCATACAATTTACCACCAAATACCTTACGTACAAAAGTTTACAAAGGCGGAGCATGCCGACAGGAAACCTTTTGGTCCATAACTAGGTCGGATGCGAAAAAAATATATAATGAAATATAAAAAAATATAATAATGACAAATAATATATATATATATATATATATATATATATATATGTGCATATATATATGTATATGTATATACATATACATATGCATATATATATATATGTATATATATGTATATATGTATATATATATATATATATAAATATATATGTATATATATATAACAAAATAAATAAATGCATAAGTATAGTTAAATACTAAACAAAT
>NC_134777.1:36863646-36873646 GCF_046742065.1 Oratosquilla oratoria | reverse complement strand
GATCCAACATTCTTCACCGCAGTATTTCATATAACTGGTTGTATATCAACGAGAGGTGAGCAAAAAAAAAAAATACGAACCATGTAACACGTGAATGAATAGATCAAGCTTGTCGATTCTCCTCGATACGATTCAGATGTTAATCATGTATGTGATTATATTGCACAAAATATATGAATTAATCCATCAAACTTTCTGCTAATGCGCTCCGGTACGATTCAGATATTAATTACAGAGACATGATCATATTGCAACGCCAAAGCTGGAACGTGAAAAGAAAGAAAAAAAATACAGCGAAGGTCAGGCTCTGTGATTGGCCCAAGTGCCGATTGCAGAGATGATGGACCACCGACTCAAGGGTTCAGATGACGGACAGGCGAGGCACCACGAGGAATATGACTTGGTTACTGAGCGGCGAAATCCATCACAACCGAAGCCTTGTCTATCTTGAAGACGTTCTAACCCTCCAACCTCGCTTCATGCCAGTGATGGATTTGATCAGACTTGATCAAAATACCCCTTCCGATTGCAAATGTCTCTACAAGACTGCACAGGTCTGTGCATTCAAGAGATAGTCAGAGGAAGCAAGGTTCATATTGATCCACTGGAAAACAAGTACTCTGAGAAAATAAAAATTGAATTCGATAATCTCGAACATCCAACACTACCCGCATTCACGGAATAATTGATGGTCAGGGAAGATAAAACTCAGCACAACGGTGGACCCATAATAGTTATACGCAACAACATACATTTGTAAAAAGAATAATCAACTAATTATTCACTAACAGCCACCACAAAATAGATAATCACAATTCAGTTTAAGCACAGATAAGAAAATAGCTTGGATCACAAACATGTACAAATCACACTCCACATCAGTCCCCCATAGATACACCCCTCAACTTCGACCTCTCAACACACTAACAAACGAAAACGATGTAGATAACATGTACACGGACCATCAGAACAAAAATTATGCAAAATTTTAGAGTAACTCACCAATGTAAGCATATCAAGTTCAACCCAACACCCCGCTAGACAACCTCCCCAGAATAACGAACAAACAACTTCATCAGACAACTATGTACTCACCCATCCTCTAAACACAAACATAAAAAATTGTATATAATCCACCCTCAGACCACTTTCCAACAAAGATCACCATACAACTAGTGAAAATGATACACCTTTCATATAAGCAAACATTCACAAATCACTAGGATACAAATTGACAGGATTATACGAAAAAATAGAGATATTTGTTGTTTCCTGATATTCATCCATAGACAGAGCATTCGAAGGGATAGCAATAACCATACAGAAGGCTAACAAGAGACACAATCCAAGAGGAGACAGGTACAAGCACATTCCGTGCTTGGCTCTCGTCGAGAACGGACCTACACCTGAAGGTGCGAAACTATCGCCGTCAACTACTTGAATCCAGTGCTCGTCGTTAACGACTCGTACCGGCTGTCTCAAGTTGTGTTACAGTGCTAAAAACTACTGCGCGCTAGTAAATCAGCCTACTTTCCTATCAAGGCCCTCCCTTCCTCGATGGAATACTCGGGGTCGGAAGCGGCGTCCAGCTTAGAGCAGGACTTAATGATATCCGACACTGATGACGACATTAGTGTTAACCACTGGCCCGACCTGCCTCGTCCTACCTCCACTCCCCATCACCCTCCAACAACCACCCAGCATGATACCCACCAGTCTACATCGCTCTCCAGTATCAAACGGCGGGCCGACGACACCTCTACCTTCGCCGCAGGAGAATGTCAACCGCCTGCTGCCAAGACGATCAAGGGAACCTCAAGTGAGTGTAATAAGGCTCCTACTCGCCCTACCCTGCCTAATCACAGTGCTACTCCCGTTGCCCCCACCCGACCCACACCCGCCCATCCAGCATTTGCTCCCCGAGACAAGTATATTAAGTTGGCCTTTAGCGGGAACCCATCCACAGAAGTTAAACTCCGCTGGCTGTCAACTATCACCAAGACTTTCCACCTGCAACGGGATACGGCCGAGGTTAAGATGGCTGCACTCACCTCTCGATTCATCTACATATCAAGACAACGCACAGACATCCTGGACCGAGTTACTACAAATGAATTTATGTCACTGCCTCTTCTCCCTCAAGACTCCCCCGAAAGACCTCGTAAGTACCCCCAATACCTGCTCACTCGCTATCCCGTTGACGTGGATCACAAGCTTGCCCTACAGCTCCCAGGAGTACACTCAGCCAGGCGCTTCATGCAGAACGGTACCCCCATCAACCGCATTGTTATTGTGTGGAGCCTCCCCGAGACACCCCCCGACACCATTACCTTTGACTTCCTCCCTCTCCTCCCCCCGTGTCAAGTCCAAAGACTCCGTGACGACCGACCCTGGTGCTTCAGGTGTTGGGGTATCGGTCTCATTTACAGGTACTGCTCCGCCTCCCCTAAGTGTGCCTGGTGTGCCGCCGCCCATGAATCCAGAGAATGTCCCGTCCGAAGTGCGCCCCCGCCCCCATCTGCGACTACTTCCACCTCTGAACCTCCACCACAGCCGAACCCATCACAATGGAAGTGCCCCCGATGTCTACAGCCAGGTGTCAACGTCTGGCACGGCTGTACTCGGCGCAAGACCCAGACCAATGGCCCCACCTCAGCCCCACCACCTCCTCCCGCCCGGACTGTCCTCTCTGCTCCCACCCCCCCTCAGCAAGACGCTGCCCTCCGTAAGGCCGTTGCAGCCCTTCAGGCGCGATGTGCAGCACTCGAGGACCGCTTCGCCTCCATTGACACCAGGATTGACAGCCTTGTCTCGGCCCAAACTACTACTGCCACCAGACTCTCCACACTGGCGGAATCCCAACAAATCCTCGTCTCCTCCATCTCCATGCTTGCCGAGAGAATGGAATCCATTGCAACTCGTCTCGACAAACTCTGTAAGTTACAACCCAGTACTAGCCAGTCTTCCTCGAATCGTCCATCCACCTCAACACTCCGGTCTCCTACTAGCAAACGCAACGTTCGTAACTAACATTCACCTAGACCTCCTTTCATGGAACATCAATGGTATCACCAACCACAAAAAGTACACACAATTGAAGGCATATGTACAGACACATCACCCTTGTGTCATTTTTCTCCAGGAGGCGTTTCCAAACCGGCCCAACACTGCACCACAGGCACCCTCCCTTCCCGGATATATCCCCTATATTCATACGATACGAAACGGTCTTCTAACATACATACACAATACACTGATACACCGTCTTCTGCTCTCCTCTACAGACCCTGACGTAACATTCCAACTCTTCGAGATAGAAATTGGGGGCGGAATCCTACAGCTCTGCAATATCTACTCTGCTCCCGCACGTCTTCGTCCAACCACTCTTCCACCACCTACGATAAAAGGTATAATATACGCAGGGGATTTCAATGCTCGACATCCTGCATTGGGAGATCGTCCTGGCACCACTAACCGCCCTGGTGTTCACCTACTATCCTTCATCCGACAACATCATCTGACCCGCTGGGACACAGGTGGCGCCACACACTCCCGGGGAGGCACCCTGGACCACGTCCTCACCTCTGGCTTGGTATCATCCCGTATCCAGTGCTCCTCAGTACCTGCATTATTCTCAGACCATATTGCTCTTCTCTTCCACTATTCTCTTCCTACGATACCTACACCCCCTATCACACGCCTACGCCTCACCATACCCCCCAAATACTGCCCGACGTACATTTCATACATGACCTGCATACTACCTACCTTAGACTGTTCCTCCCCCGACCAGTTATACACCAGCCTTGTCTCCGCCACCCACGACTTTTACAGGCTTTACGTATCACGACCTCACCTCCAACGTCGCCCTCCTCCTCACTCGTGGTACCTAGACACCCGACTTCAGGACGCACAGAAAGAAGCGGAGCGCGTTGGACTTATGTTCCAAACTAACCCATCTCCTGAACTACTTCATCGTTACCAGCAATCCAGACACGATTTGACAACCCTCCTAGAATGTGTAAGTACTGACTCCTGGAAGAGATTCACGGACAGAATTAATCACCAAACTAGTGTAGCCTCCATGTGGCACCTTATTCGCAGGGTAATTAAGAAGACTCCTGCTACTGCCCGTCATCATTCCCCCACCGTATTTGCCGAACAGCTCATCGACACGTGGTCAAACCAGTCCAACCCTGCCAACCTAACTACCCCCGTCCAGGATGCCCTCTCCTCCGGTGCTTTTGCTCGTGGACTCCGCCTAGTACATGCTCTGCTGCAAGAGGATGATGAAGAAAATATACCAATCACTGAAGATGAACTACGACGTGCTCTCTTGAGAGGTAAAGCCACGTCCCCTGGGGATGATGGCATTACCTACAATGTGCTACGTTTACTGCACCGTGTACCCGGTAACCCCCTCCTTCGCCTCTACAATATGTGTCTACGAGATGGATATATCCCACATGTCTGGACCACGAGTACAATAATCCCCATACCCAAGCCCGGTACAGCAAATTTCAGGCCCATCTCCCTTACATCCTGCTTCTGCAAAGTAATGGAAAGAATCTTGCTCACCCGACTGATGTACCAACTACAAGATCGCCTTTCTCCACGTCTCTTCGGCTTTCTACCCCAACGCAGCACCCATCACTGCCTCGTCGACTTGTATTCTCGCCTCTCCCGTGACAGTGTTGTGGCATTTATAGATCTAAAAAGTGCATTTGATATAGCAAACCGAGACGTTATTTTAGATCAATTAATTGACTTTGGAATTAAGGGTAAATTATTACGATGGATTAAGGGCTACCTCAGTAACCGGACCTCCCGTGTCTTCTTTAGCGGTGCCTACAGCTCCTCACGGGATTTTCATCTCGGCACTCCTCAAGGAGGGGTACTAAGTCCATTTCTCTTTAATATACTTATGCATCGTCTCCTCACGTCTTTGCCCACTATTCCTGAGGTCACAATTACATGCTATGCAGATGATCTATGTATTCACTCTACCTCCCCAACACACCTACAACTCTTTCTTACTTCTCTCTCCGAGGCTTCTGCTAACTGTGGCCTTGTTGCTTCCCCACAGAAGAGCAGAATTTTCTCCTACCGCCCTCCTGCCACGCTGCCAGAGTTCATGATTGGAGACTGCATCATCCCACTAAGCTCCCAGTACTGCTACCTTGGTGCACCAGTACGAATCTCGGAAACTCTTTCTGCCCGGCGTCAATCCCATCCCGTAATTCGTGAATTGCTAGATCGTCTCCAACGTCGGCTCCGGCCTCTCCAGTGGCTCACCAACAACTCTTCCGGTATCTCCATCCCCGTGGC
Source organism: Oratosquilla oratoria (assembly GCF_046742065.1). Classification (NCBI taxonomy): domain Eukaryota; kingdom Metazoa; phylum Arthropoda; class Malacostraca; order Stomatopoda; family Squillidae; genus Oratosquilla; species Oratosquilla oratoria. The sequence goes on along the minus strand of NC_134777.1, from coordinate 36,868,318 downwards.
CAGAACTGTCTATATTACTTTTATACGCTCTGTTGTTGATTACCTCTCCCCTGCCTTATTTCAAATTCCTCGATATGCTTTAGAGCCACTGGAGATTTTTCAGAATAAAGCCATGAGAATCATTCTCGGTTGCCCAATGACTACCAGAATTGTCAACATGCAACGGGAATTACGGCTTCCATCCCTAGTTGAGAGGATTTATTCTAATGTCACCTGCCTCACAGTTAAGTGTATACACTTTCCCCACCTCTCACCGCACTTCACAGCACTGGTCAGAGCTTCTCTCAGCCCCGCTCCGCCCGTCCCCCGCCTCATGCCCCCCGGTCGCCGTCTTATAAAGTCTATCTCCTCCTTCATTCGCAGCCTAGATTTACAAGTACCAGTAGCTGACATACCCCCAGGCCCTCCCCCGTGGACGCTACCATCGCCTGTGGTTAGCTTCACTCCTGCAGCAAAATGTGACCCACCTCCTCTACAACTACAGCTAGCCTTGGAACATGTTACCCAGGTAACATCCTCCATCACTGCTCCGCATCGCCTCTACACTGACGGGTCACTACAATCAGATGGTGCAGCTGGAGGAGCAGTCTACTCACCTGACCTACCGCCGCCTCCTGAGGGCTGGGTCGGCCGTCGACTCAGAGATCACTCCAGCTCCACGTTGTGTGAACTATACGCCATCTTAGATGCTATCAGTCTCGTTTGCCAAAGAGGAGTTAATGCTGTCATTATATGTGACTCTAAGCCTGCACTGCAATCCCTCACCGCTATTCATCCCACTCACCATTCTGTTGTACAACAAATCCTTTCCTTTCTATCCCTACTAACTATCCGTAATCTCTGCATTAAATTTATTTGGATTCCATCTCATGTAGGTTTGCACCATACCACCAAAGTAGACCCCCTAGCAAAGGAAGCCAGCCGACTCCCCCGTCGTGGTGATGGACGACCTCCTTCCCTGCTATGTTACCTCAACAGGGTCCGCTCCACTGCACTTCTACCTGAGCAACGTCGACGGGACACCGAGAGACCCTTCAGTGTCACCATCACCCACTACGAATCCGTATGCCGCCACAAATACAAGTACCGCCGCAAGGGACTTATGGTTCGTCGCCACAATGTTGTCTCAGCCCGACTGCGGCTAGGCTACCGTCCACCGTGGCAGGTCGCCGGGGTGGAGGGCGAGCCTGTATTCACAGAATGTCGCCTATGCCACGCTCCACTAGCCAACACCATCGAGCACTACTGCCTAGCGTGCCCCACTGTAAAACATCTAATACCCCAGGGACTACCATTAGATGCAATCTGTCGTCATCTCCTATCACAAAATAGATTAGATGAAATACTTGTCCGTTACCCCCGCTTTGGTGGGTTCTCATAATACCTGATGCCCTGCGTGACATCTCAGTCTTATTCCCTTTTGAATGAATGTAAAATACCCAGTGTCGTATATGTTACCTGCAACTCATGTATTTGTATGTGTATATAAGTGTATGTGTACGTGTGTAAGCATGTGCATCCCAGTTGCCTTCCTACATTCATTATGAAAACCTCCCCCCACTGTATGACGCTAATGCGTAATAAATTAAATAAAATAAAAATTAAAAAGGTACAAGCACATCCCTGAGATAGCCACCCTATATACTGAAACTCAGAACAAGAGAAAGAATTGGCTCAACGAATAAGCAAAAGCATTACTAAACAAGCAGATAAGAAAAAAGAAAATTTGAGGAAAAACACACAAGAAGAAGGAAAAAAAAACAGGCAGATGTGAAATAGTATAGAAATATTAAACTCAAAAATATGCACCTACCATCCTATGAAAAAGTTGGAGCAAAGAAAAGAAATCCCATCACCAAAACAAAGGTGTAACAACATCAACGAGCACTTCTTCAAAAGAACTTTCAAACCCACAACTCCAGAAAATAGGGAAATAATTAGATAGATATGTAAATAGAACTAGACACAAATGCCACCCCAATTCCCAAGCAGAGACATAGAAAATACAATAAAGATTCTGAAAAACCCTTACGTTAAAGGCCCACATAAAATCATCCATCTAAAATACGTTAGTGCAAGTGCATTAAAGATTTTGACTGAGATTTTTAACCATTATGATTGCATAAGAAAATCCCAACAATCTGGAAAAGAGTACATATAATTCCTATATCAAAGGTAAGCTAACCACCAGAAACCTTAGATCTTATACAGTAATTCCCCTGCAAGAAAATGAGTATACGAAGACCAGTATAAGGAAACAAACAGTTTGTGAGAACCTCACCTGACAACGCTTCCACAGTATGGTTTCCAGCAATCAGTAGAACAAACATAAACACCTTAACAAGATGCATCAAATAAATCAGTGAGAATAATGATAAAAGGATGCATCAGTACGACATCAATACTCCATCAACAGAAGATTTGCACACAGAAACCAAATCACACCCTGTAGAACATCACATGGAAGTGATAGGCACTTAATTTCATGCAAGAGCCCTTGATCCTACCTATCCGTCTCATAACATAACACAAATATAACCAACTGACCACAAAAAACGGCAGCATACTATTCAAACATGTACAACAACCTATAACTTGGAACGCACATCACAGTCACGCATAAACGCATACAGAGATCACAGAACAAGCATTTCAAGAACGGCAACAAAAGTCATAACTACCGGGAGAAGCAAACACCACAATAGACTGCGTTCATATCACCATCTGACACTACAACAATACCAATATAAAATACGCCTGGCCGCAGGTGTTAACAAACTGCCCCAGATGTAACCATCACACAGATGACACTGACCACTTCACACTACACTGATCCACCCTAGCCCCACAGAGTCAACAGCAAAATATTTCTTTCATAAGTGATTTATAGGACAATCAAGTGGCTGTTGCCAGTTACCTGACAGAGGTGGGTCACGTGCAGAGGACTGGGAAAACAAAGTGATTGATCACAGAACGCTCCAATTCAATAAAACCACTGCTTTCTCATTTGAAAGCTCAATAAAAATACACAAACTTATTTGCCTTGAACTGAAATGTCGCTAGTTCAATTTCCTTCCCCTCAAAATTTAAACATTGTTTCCGATAAAAAAAAAATAAATGGAAGAAAATGTCCAGTATAGAGCTAAACGTCTGAGCCTGAAACCAAACCACTTCTGCAGAATTTCATTCTAGCTAACGTTACGCCATTTTGCTCAGCTGAGAGGAGCCACACTTACTAAAAGGAATAAATTCAGCTGTTTGAAAATAAAATATCCTGGATCATCTGGGCTGATTTCTTTATTGTCATGGAATACCAGTGTATTATTTAAGATGTTTGTTTGGACAATTCCGGCATGTTATTAGCGCCCAAAATACACCAGTAGAGAGGATAACATTTACTTACATAAGTATATATACTTAATCATTGGTTGATCTATTCACTGGGTTGGAAGGTAGATGAAATAGTGAGCAGAATTCCCCTCGCCTTCGGGATAGATTAATGCACAGGTAAACTTACAGAACTGGCTTCAACATAAAATATTTTCGTGATATTGCATATACATTTAAAAAATTGAAGTTATCTGTGTGTGTGTGTGTGTGTGTGTGTGTGTGTGTGTGTGTGTGTGTGTGTGTGTGTGTGTGTGTGTGTGTGTGTGTGTGTGTGTGTGTGTGTGTGTGTGTGTGTGTGTGTGTGTGTGTGTGTGTGTGTGTGCGTGTGCGTGTTTGTGTGTGTGTGTGTGTGTGTGTGTGTGTGTGTGTGTGTGTGTGTGTGTGTGTGTGTGTGTGTGTGTGTGTGTGTGTGTGTGTGTGTGTGTGTGTGTGTGTGTGTGTGTGTGTGTGTGTTAGTGTAATGTGGGTGTCTGATGTGCGTGTGTGTGAAAAATTCTTATGAACGTGTGGTTAACAAACATTCAGATAACCAAGAGGAAATTGAAAAAGCAGTCGTCTGAGCTTTTTTTTTTTTTTGTCTATTAGAACAATAACAAAGCACAGGAAATGAAGCCGCGAGAATAAGCGAGTGAACAAAGTGGTCGGTAAGAAACTGCGAAAGCAACTCGATGAGGTGGAAACAAAGAAGCCACGTTCTCTTCGACCTACCTCACATTACACATGTTTTGTAGCATAATATCAACATTTGATTAACATCGTTGGTGAAGTCCTTGACTTCTTTTCGTGCTATCAACTAAAGTAGCGCCTCAGAATTCAATTCTGTTTCTATCGGTAGGTGATTTATTCGTTACAATCTTCCTTGAATTGACCATTTCTATATGATGAGTGTTGTCCCCAAAAAATGTACGAGAGAACTTTAGATGTAAATCGATAACGAAAAGTTGTTCTAGACATCTCATTTGCAACTAGATGGCTGTCACTCAGAACTTTTTCTCTTTAGAGGGATGGTAATTTTAGGAAGCTTACTAAATAGAATCAAGTCTCTTAAAGCGATTCTCTTGATATCTATGTCGTTTTCGTTAATGGCTCATAACAAACCATTTTCCACTTGTTAGTTATCATAGAAAATAGAAAAGAACGACAATGTATTAGGTCAATCTCAAAGTAAAAGATGAATGAACTTACTTCCACTGATCTCTCTTGCAGTGGCCGAAGAAAAGCTCGGCGAGTATTAATCACGCGACGACTCTTCAGCGGGAATCAAACCACCACCTATCTAGTA
>NC_134777.1:36846146-36853646 GCF_046742065.1 Oratosquilla oratoria | reverse complement strand
GGACTGAATCCTGTGTGGGCTGAATTCCAAGCCCACCTATTTCATATCCTGTTAATTATTTCCAAATAATTTAGTGGCTTGTGTGAATATGATCATTTTCTAAAAGAATAACTACTGTACTCAAAAGCAGCCTAAATCACACTGTATTTATTCATTTATTTGTTTATTCATTTATAAATTATGTAATATGCTAAAATTTTCTGTTTCCATTTCAGGATCTGTATCAACAGCTTCAATCCCTTCATCATCGGCTTCACTTGAATTATCTGCAAACCTGACTCCACCATTAAAAAGGTCACTATCAGACTCCTCCACAGGCGCCACTTCTGCTAAATCATTTTCATCTAAAAGAAAGTCATCAACATCTCTGGACAGATTTATCATAAAAGCTTCAGCCTCTCAAAAGGAAAATCTCGACAAAGAAGTTGCAAGAATTATATTTGCTACAAATTTACCATTTCGTCTTGTTCAGGATCCTCAGTTTCTCAAGATGGTTCAGAACCTGAGGCCAGGTTATATTCCTCCATCAAGAAAAGATATGGCTGATAAGTACTTGGATCTTGTGTATGAAAAGGAATATAAAAAGTGTGCAGATGACCTGAATAATGAAACTGTATGTCTTTCAATTGATGGGTGGTCTAACATTCATAATGAGCCCATAATATGTGTCACTTCAACAACATCCACCGGTCAGACTATTTAGTTGACACAATAGACACCAGGGAAACCTCACACTGCTGAATATCTTCTACAACTTGTACAAAATTCGATCAAGAAGGCTGAACAAGATTTTGGTTGTCACATTGGAAGTGTTGTGACAGACAATGCAGCAAATATCACTAAGATGAGAAAACTCTTGGAGGAATCGAATGAACCTGAGCATACCATCCTCACATACAGCTTATACCGTTCCTTGTATACATGTGGCAAGTCTGTATAACACTGCTCCTTATATTGATATGCTAAAAATTTCCTTTAGCAATCAGATAGCACATCAGATAACAACCCCACAATATTTAGATCTATAAAAAATATATTCAAATTAAATCGATCTGATTTAGATAAAAAAAATCTATATATTTTTTATATATTTTTAAAATGATAAAATAAAATCGCCAGCCCTGGTGTCCAATAACCTCATACAATAATAACTGTTAAGTCCGGCTAAAATTGGCATTTCAAAGCATAAAAGTGCCGAAAAAAAACTAGTTTCTTATTTCACTATAAAAGTTTATATTAACTTATACTGCATTGAATAAATCAATAGTTGATATATTTGTCCTATATACAATGTTAGGTTTCTAGTTTTGATATATTTGTCCAATATAAAATGTTAGATTACAAAGAAAGCAATGGCCTCCGCTACCGGATCCAGGGATTTGGGTGCGCACGTCCTGTGTAATAGTAGTCCTTGATGTTTATATATATATATACATATACATATACATATTCATATACATATACATATACATATACATATACATATACATATACATATACATATACATATACATATACATATACATATACATATACATATACATATACATATACATATATATATGTATGTTTCCGTGTACATATATACTGTATGTGTATTGAGGGGGAGGATGCAAAAAAGACAGCTTATTGTTTTCGGACAGAGAATCGTAAATACTCTGGAATACTTGATCCTATTCGAATATTTTAACAGGGAATCGGTTACCGGTGGCTACCATTTGGCCCTGCTGTACATTACTTCTGTAGACTTTGAACATTATTAGTATGGCCGCAACGGACTCCCTCTCTTTTCTTATCCCCCTACTCCTACTCCTTCTCCCTTTCGCCTCCTCCTTTTTCTCACAAATGACTTCAATTTTCTCTTAAACACTTTTCTCCTTTTTCTCCCTATCCACCTTATCCTCCTCACCATCCTCTTTCCCCTCTTACTTCTCACAGTCACCATATTGCTCCCCCTCCCTCTTTCCTCTCTCCTCCCCCTCAACTAATCTCTCCTCCCTTCTCCTCCCCCTCCTTACCTTCTCCTTCTCCTCTTCCACGTCCTCCTCCTCATCTTGCACGTACATCGGTGCGACGCAATAAAAGATCAATTTCATTACACAAAGATTCATATCTCCCGGATCCCTGAGTGACTTCAGCAATTCAGAAAGAAAGAAATACAAGAACGTCCGCCTTGGGAAAGATTACATTTTGTGTACGGTTCCTACAACAGAAATATGAGCCTATATTTGTATGTAGGCACACAATTCAATAATCTCTTCGTTATTTTTAAACCAGAAGGTCGACGAAGATTTCGTGATCTGCATAAAACCATCTGATGTCAGCCAATATATAAAGAGTCCAGAAACAAAGGGCCATCGAGGAAGCGCGGATACTATAGGAGGCTAACGCCTTTCACGATCTGTCCGTTACTCGAAACCACCATAAAATGGTGCAGATGCCCTTCTATTTCTGGACGCCTCATATGATGACGTGGACTCAGATGGGTTAAGCGAGATTAGGCTGTAAGCTTTATAAACCACGTGATGATTCTTGTTATCTTAATAAAATCAACTGGTGAACGCTAGAAAAATACTACGAGCACATATAACGCCCTAAGATTCTTATTAATCCGTGTGCATTTATTCATTCATTTGATTTTATCTAACGAAAGGTTTCATGACCACAAAATTTATTGTCATAACTTATTGTAACTTACATAGGACAAAAATTAAAATCTGGGTGGCATATAGTAGTTACCCTGACATGGTCAGACCGGCCAAGTCACGGTCAGAATTGTTGAATAGGATGAGAAAAAATACATATAATTTTGGAAGCCGCAGAAGGTCAGAGTTATTCAGAGACGACCTAAGTGTCTGAGTCATTTCCTTTTGGTAGTTTCAAAACGGTGATCGATAACAAAAGTTCACAAAATTAAATAATGGTGCTACTATTTCGTTTTTATTTTTGTTTTGTTTTTGCTAATTTAGTCATTACCTATGTCCTTTATTTATTATTATTATCTTATCTATTATCTAATTCATAGTTATCTATTTATATGTTTACTGATTTTTCTGGGTTGGGTCGGGTCGGATCGCGTTATACTTTTTCCGGGGGGGAGGGGGAGGGGGAGGGGGTAGCTTCCAGAGGTGGAGATGGTAGAGCAGAGAAATTAATTTCGTGCGCATAGAACAAGATTCCAAATCCTTTGAATCATAAGGGAAACTATGAAAAACTGACGAACTCCTTTAACACGGTGGCAGACCTTGAAGACTTATAGTGCCTGTATATCATTCTGATTATAAGCTCCTGAAAGGCGGACTCCGGACCGAAAAGGGTCTCGATCGACCTAGGTTATGTTTCTCCCTGAGTCCGCAATTTAGCTGTTGCAACGATCTTCAACGACTATAAACCTGTGGTAATGGTCCTCTGGACATCCTCCCCCTCCTCATGCCATACATTTCTATGGGATAGAATACTAGAATGTTGTTTTGTGTTGTATTAGTGTATGTTCCTGTCTCTGGTTGATAGGAGGAGGAGGAAGAGGAGGAGGGTGAGGATGAGGATGAGGACGGAATAGGAGAACAGTCGTTGGCTGTCATTTCCTCTTATGAGAAAAAATGGAGTAGAAACGGTGTAGCTGAAGTTGTTAAAGAAAATATTGGACACAGGATGGAGACCTAGTGTGGTCCCTTCTGTGATGCACCTCCATGTGGAGAGAGGATGTTCATGGGTTTTGAAGACGAGCGGTCGGGAGGATGTTCCCTGACGTCCGTCTTGCATAGTATTTCGTTGTCAATAACACTGGTCAACAAAATTGATTAAAATACGTGTCCCTCAAGCAAAATGGGTGAACTTGATCGAATTTTTTCTGTTTATTTTAAATATGTTTTCAGAATTTTTATCTCAGGCATAGTTTTTCTGTGATAGCATATTGAATTTTAAACATTTGTAACTAATAAATGAGGCTGATATTTCAATGAAACTTACCTTTAAAATGTAGAGATGTATGATTTTTTTTAGTGTATTTTGCTTCTGGGAGATCCCTTTTTAGTGTCCGACAATAATTAGCTAACATTGGAGAGCTCCACTTCCCTTGATACCGGGTTTCCATGTTCAGAATGTCCTTGTGAAACTTCTCACAGTGCTCGTCACTGACGGCGCCAAGACTTGGAGGGAAAAAGTCCAAGTGAGAGTCTAGGAAGTAGATTTTTAGGCTCATATTTTATCCCAAGGCATTGTAGGATGTCACCACACCATCCTCAAGTGAGAAAAGCTGTTCAAAATCACAATGTCGCTTACGATTAAAACTAACCTTGGATTCTTTCTGGAGAAGATTCCAGCCCTTAAATCTGGAAGGAAGAAGTTCAGAGTGTTATTTTTGACAAGTTTAAAATCCGCACAAGGTCATTCAGATCTTCCTGACTAAATAAATGTGTTTCACTTGAAGAACAGATTGGCTGAAAGGGCATGTCTTCTGTTTCTTTTTCCATAACCTCCTCACTTGACTTATCATACCTTAGTTCCATTTATTTTGGAGGTTTATGTACATTAAAGTTTTCATTGTGAGGTACTGGTCTCATAGCAAATGATAAATTAGGATCTTTTACAATATGCTTTGATATTGATGTTATACATTTTATACTTATAATACAAAATTAGCAATTTGAGTATGATCTTTTGGCTCTCTCCAAATCATAAGGATGGTAAAAGGCATATGGCGTGAACCTTTCGCCCATGCAGTGAGAAACCTGATACAGATTACACAACACACATGTGGGGCCCAGATTTCATCCTGGTCCCCCATATTGAAGCCAAAATAATGTTCATATAACAATCCCACGCAATGTTGCAAAACTCAGTGTTGCCAAACGCTTTATTGAAATTCATCCCACGTAACACACGTAACGTAACATACCATGGAACACAAAAACTGTAGGCTGTAAAAAAAAATGGACATCATTTTTTAATTATGCATGTAAAGACATATAAGGCACAGCTATTGTTTTCCTTAGAACAAAGGCTTTGTTCACTAGTGTAATCAGTCATTCTATCTTTAGTGACAATATTGCGCTGAAGAGATGAAGTCATAGAAGTGATAAAATATAGATTTAAGGGGAGTAACAGAAACGAAGGATAGTAAAAGTTAAAGTTATCAGTATTATTATTTGAATGATAATTAGTTTCCGGTTATGATAGAGTATTGTATATATATAGTCCGTACGAGCCTACTAAAATCCCATTGTATCAACTACCTAAAGGTCATACTGTTTATGCTACAACTAAAAGGTGCCCATTGTTTATTCCTCAGTCCATACAAAATCTACAAAGCGTGGTGTTGATGTCTTCAGAAGCTTTAAGCATAAGGTTTCTGATATTTTTTTTAAATTGAAATTCTTTATGATCGTGTTTATCTTTAGAACAGTTAGTGATACATACATATTTACTCATCTTGATCAAATATACTTCATTAGGTTTAATCAGATTATAAAATAAATACGATACAGCAGTTATAGATTTTCATTTAATGCAGTGATATTTGATTTCCTGCTATTCGAAACTGCATAAGCATGAATTATGTATTTAGACGAGCTCCACTCAGATAACACTGTTTGACTTAATATATCAAATTCCAGATCTGTTACAACAGCAAAATGTAAATCTGAATTACACAATGCTCTGTTCGCATTTTCTTAGCAAAACAAAATAAATAGACTACAGGGGTGAGAAAAATCAACCAGTCACTGCTGTCTCCATGTTTCTAGGTTTATGTCAATTACATCGAGATTTTTCTCTTTTCTTTTTTTTTCTTTTTTTCTTTTTTTTTATATATATATATTTCAGCCATTAACAGCTGCCAGGTGCCAAGGCATAAATGCCTTTGTCAGACCTCTGGGAGTGTAATATCGTATGCCTTACTGCCGTCACATGCTGACTCTAACAGATTCGAAGCGTTTCTCTCTGGATTCTCGCCTTCAGTCGTTGGCGCCCTAGTCCACTCCACCACCACGCTCTCTTCCCATTTTCTTATTTAAACGATTCCATCTCGAGGGAATTGATTTTTCTCTTACAGCTCTTCAGAAAATACAAGCCTCTTAGGTCAGACATTTCAATTTGGTGATTCTTGCAACTGTTTTGGTAAGATGTGTTCAACGTATACTTAGCGTTTTTCATTGTAAATATTTCTACCATTTCATGACTCCATTGTTCTCTCTGATGTTTTCACTATTTCACCCATTTGAGCCGAATGGACACATTAATGGTGAATTCTTGCCAATGGTAGGCGATTTTATTTAACTTATAAAGAACTTCGAATGTTGTTAGATGAAAAACTATCTCGATTAACCCATTAATGGCCGGTGATTACTAACGGCAGAAGATTCTACTCCGCTTAGAAGGACCTCTACTTGTTAAGGGGTTACGTGAGTATTTTTAAAGTGCGTCAGACTTCGATGCATGTCATGTGATATTAGTATTCTTCTCGTTCAAGGAATGGCAAGAACCAGTGACTTCCAATATAATAATAAAAAAATTAAGTATTACAACATGCATAATATATCATGCACTAACGAAAGGAAATGTACCACCAGGAATACCTGAAGCTGACCCATAATTTTGCAGAACTATGGGAATATATTCTTCATTCTTCTTATGTACGATATAATTTAAGAAGAAGACTTCATTATAACTTCTGAATATAAAAATATGTTAAACACTCATCAGTAGAAGAATGAATTTACATGGGTTTGATACATTATGGGTCACACCCAAGGGTTTGGAGCAGCTCGCCCATAGAAACGGCCGTGTGACAACAACCTAGCGATGTTTCCAGTTTTCTTTTTCTTTTCTTTTTTTCTTTTTTTTTTCCTTTAGCAGGAGGAGATGTAATGGTAAAAACAAAAAGTTGAGAGTGACAGAATGAGGCCCTCCGACCAATCACCCTACCTATAACTGTCCTGAATGAAAGACTGCAGTGCCATTTATTAACTAACAGAGAAACCACAAGAATTTTGGTAAATTTTCGTATCCGGTTGTAAAGAGCTCCGTAACTGATTATGTGATATTAATGATTACAAACCGTCTTTAAGGTAAAACACATCGCAGGGAGCTTAGAGGAGGCCGAAATCACCTCCTTTGGTACATGTTAGATGACTTTCACCTTCAGCCATTATGGATCAAACCAGTGTCCACACTATCAAAAGGAGAGTTCGAAGCTAAAAGGGCCACGGCGATACACGAATTGGTAAGAAAATATAACAACAATGATAATGATGATAATTTCCATTCATTGTTCACCTTATGTCAGAAAATTGTCTCCCCTTTTTACAAGTTTACTATAACCAAAAGATGAAACATGTATTATGTAAATTTATTCAGTGACACAAAATTTTATTCCTCAAAATTATATAGAATTTAAAGGCTGCTGGATTGTAAGTAAAATAAAGTAAAATATCATAGAATAGAATAAAACAAAACAAAATAGAATAGAATAAGATCAAAATAAAAGATGATAAAATAAAA
>NC_134777.1:36836146-36841146 GCF_046742065.1 Oratosquilla oratoria | reverse complement strand
TAAAGTGAACTTGATTACTCCACCAGTGTTGTGTATTATCCTTCGATGTATATATATGAATATAGGCATACATGTATATATGTATATATGTATACATGTATATATGTATATATATGAATATAGGCATACATGTATATATGTATACATGTATATATGTATATATGTATATATGTATATATGTATATATGTATATATGTATATATGTATATATGTATATATGTATATATGTATATATGTATATATGTATATATGTATATATGCATATATGTATATATGCATATATGCATATATGTATATATGTATATATGTATATATGTATATATGCATTTATGTATTATGTATTATGTATTTATGTATTATACATTATGTATTATGTATTATGTATATATGTGTATATGTATATAATTATACATGTATATATGTAGGCATGTATATATGTATATATGTACATATGTATATATACACATACTCGTACATGCGTACATACATACATACATACATACATACATACATACATACATACATACATACATACATACATACATACATACTTAAATACATACATACATACATACATACATACATACATACATACATACATACATACATACATACATACATTCACACATACATACATACATACCTGCTTACATGCATACATACATGCTTACTTGTATACATATGTACATACATACACATATACATACCACTATGAGATTCCATTCGGTTCAGGGGATTCCCCTGGTGCCCAAATCTTAACGAAGTCATGAATACAATCGTGAGGGAAAGTTCGCTCGTTTTCACATCTCTGTCTCAAAATTTCCGATAAAAAACAATTTTAATCAAGACTTTTTACTATTTTTCCACCCTTTGTCTCTTCTTCCTTTGACTTTTGTGGAGAGCGACTCTTGACCTTAGGCTTAAGAGGTCTCGACGGGATGGCTAAAGTTTATCTTGAACCTCGGGAAGAAGACCTGTTAATCATGTTGTATAACCATTTACGTTTCGCCGTGACCCCTCCAACTCAGGCCCAAGTCAAAACACAGGCAGCAGGTCACATACAGAGGAAAGAAGAAACTCAGTTCTTACCTTCACGACCTCCCAGCCGACTCGAGCCATGGAGATGAGACCCGATCCTTCAACTGGTTTGGCGCAATGGGATCAAGGTTGATGGAAACGGGCAAGAAAACACATCAACAGTGGATGGTTGACTTCGCCAAGGCTTCCGTTAGGAGGATTTTTGGTTTAGATTTTTTTTTCTCTCTCTCTCTCTCTCTTGTTCATCTATAAGGGCGATGTTTGGCCAAAACGGAGTCTTAAGCTCCTTTTACACGTATCGGCTTTTCGCCGTGTGCCGTCTACGATACGACATCTTGCTCTCGAATAACCATGAGTGTCTATGAACGCTTTCACACGCCATGATCACGACCAAGTGCGAAAGCGTTCAAAGACACCTATGGTTATTTGAGAGCACAACGTCGTTTCGTTGACAATGCACGGCGAAAAATCGATGCATGTGAAAGAAGTCTAGTCAATTAAGACTCGTTTACGTTTGTGTGAGCTTTTTGACTGAACAAAATCGTCTAACATGTGAAAAAAACATTTTTCAGTGCGGTAACTTTTTCGCTGGATTATATAGTAATTGTTTATTTACATAACTCACTAATATTCTATGCATTCATTTTTGTGGTAACACAGATATGTGAGAAAGCTATAGGAAAAGGTAAGGATGTTTTTTGGGCTTGTATGGATTTGGAAAAGGCTTGCGACAGAGTAGACAGGAAGGCACTGTGGGAGGTACTGCAGATATATGGGATAGAAGGAAAGCTGTTGATAGCAGTTAAAGGTTTTTACGAGAGTAGTAGAGCTTGTGTTAGGATTAGAAGTGGAGAGAGTGAATGGTTTGAGGTAAAGGTGGGACTTCGTCAGGGATGTGATATTTCGCCTTAGCTGTTCAATCTGTATATGGATGGGGTGGTGAGAGAGGTGAATGCAAGGGTAGTGGGTAGGGGGTTGGAGATGGTTAAAGAAAAAATGGAGAAAAGTGGGAAATAAGCCAGTTGTTGTTTGCTGAGGACATTGCGCTTGTGGCAGAATCAGAGGAGGGATTGAGGAAGCTAGTGACAGAATTTGAGAAAGTGTGTTAAAAAAGGAAGTTGAAGATAAATTTGGGCAAAAGGTGATGAGATGTACAAGGGGAGAGAGTGACAGCAGGCTGAAAGTGAGCATTAAGGGAGAGAGACTGGAGGAAGTGGATAGTTTTAGATACTTAGGTGCGAATGTGGTAGGAAAGGGAGGAGTAGGAGTGGACGTAGAATATAGATTGAGAGAAGCGAGTAAATGCCTTGGTGGATTAAAAAGTGTAATGAGAAATAGATATCTGGGAATGGATACTAAGAGGAGGTTATATGAAGGAGTGATTGTGCCGACAGCACTGTATGGGGCAGAAACATAGAACATAAGAGAGGAAGAGAGAAGGAGTTTGAATGTGTTTGAGATGAAATCTCTGAGAAGTATGATAGCCCTCATTTCTCACTCTATCTAGCCTAGTAACCCACTAGGCTAGATACAGTGAGAAATTAGGAGGTGAGGAGAACAGGGTTGAAAAGGGAGTTGGGAGATAGGATTGATGAAACAGTATTAGGATGGTTAGGACACATGGAAAGAATGAGTGAAGAAAGATTAGTAAAAGAGGTGTGGAAGGCAAAGGTGGAAGGAGTGAATGTGAGGGAGCGTCCTAGGATGAGATGGATGGATGGGGTAAAAGGGGCATTACAAAAGAGAGGAATGTCTGTTGAGGAAGGACGGGAGAGGAGAGATGATAGGAATGAATGGAGAAGGGTTGTGTACAGATGATGCTGTGATGCATGAGGGGGAGTGGGGGGTGATGGAGGGTGTGAGGAAGTATGTATGAGAAATAATTTGACGCAGCCCGAGGGGATTTCTCCCCGTCTTCTCCTTTTCTGCATGAGGGGACGGGGAGGGGGGGTCACCGAATTAATGAAGCGGCCTTTCTGTAGATGTGTTGTGTCTTACGACACTGCTTCTGACCCAGGGCAGTGGACAGGATGCAGGGATGACCCGTCATCCAGGAGGTGCCAAGATGAGAGGGAGGAAGAGGGTGGAGGGGAGTGGAATATGTAGGAGATGGAATGGGTGGGAGTGATTTCTATGCCTTTTTTTTTATATGTATACTATATATTCATTTGATTAATCTAATCTAATTCGTTTACTCTATTCTAATTTTGCTTTTTATCTTTTTTACTTCTTCTTAGTTATTTTTCTATTTCACCTTACCCGTTTATTTAGTTCTCATCTTTTCTATTTCTTTTTCAACCGTTTTATTTCTTCTAACAGGAAGCATTGTCAGTGGAGGTGTCATGTTAAGTTATTTCTGTCTTAATCGGATTCTTCGACATGGCGATGTATTCCTCTGTTTTGTTTTGTTTTTTTCATTCATTTTTTCAACTTAAGAAGACATCATCACAGTGAAGTGAATAGAAATTCTTTGTAAAAAAATCCTCTCTTTTTTCCCGTTTTTTTTTTCCTGTAACACATTTTCCCACATTCCTAGAGAACAAAGGCAAATGTTAATTAAAGAGAAACGATATAGAAAGAGCTTTATATAAGATTAAAATAGATTTACTCCTGAGGTCATTATTCAGACAGTGTGTCTTTAGAATGAGGACGCAAGGAAATAGACGACAATATTATGATAGAAAGTTCTGCTTGAAGTACCCGTGGGTGACCCAACGCCGCATGGTATGACGTCATAACCACTATTTCTGATAGAGCAGTTTTTCAACGTGTATCCTCTATACTATTATAAATTACTTCTTGTATTTTCGTTCTACCCAGGAGTAAGTAATTATATTCAGATGTTCCGAGATGAGTAAAGTCGAACTGTTACTTCCTCGTATTTATAAAAAAAAAAATGCCGCACAGTAAACATGGCTTAATAAAGAGGAAGAGATCCTAGATATGATGGAACAATATATATATATACATATACATATATATATATATATATATATATATATATATATATATATATATATATATATTAGGGGAAGAAACAGAAAAAGAGGTGATGTTCACAGATACAGAAGAGGGAAATTGTATATGTGATGTAGCTAAGAACGTAGAACATCGTTGATTACAGTACATTCAAGAAGTAAAATTGATAGGTGTTAGGCAAATAAAAGATTTAGTAGAAGTTAAAAGAAGAAAAATAAAAATTTTATCATATATAAGCGCCGCAACAAGTTAGAGCTGAAGAAGAACAAATATAATTTCTAAACACATTAGAGAAAAATTGTATTCCTAATAGAAAACAAACAACAGTTATGACAAGTGGGTTTTAATAACAGTGGGAAAAGACAGAAGTGGACTTAATTCAATCTTTGGTGAACGAGAAAAATGACGAAAGAAAAATGTTTTTTTATTTTTGTGGAAGAATTTATCTCAAACTTAAGAATGAATCTTAAAAACAAAAACATCATAATTATGAAAGATACAGAAATCTGTAATAGACTGTAACATATCACGATAAAAAAGAATTATGAACATATTTCTGATATCAAAAAAGATTTTAGTCTCGGATCACAGAATTCTTGTTGGAGACATAAAAGTAAATAAGTAAACGCTCCATGAAAATATAAATGGAAAGGAATAATGACTGATCTATAATAGAATTAGAATATCAAATAGAATTAATGGAAAAACTACAAAACAATGCTGAGGTAGATGAAGATGGGTGGGATAATACAAACTACATTATAACAAGTGTAACAGAACAAGACCTAGGAATAACATGGGTAGGAGGAATTAGGAAAAAGTACTTGTCATAGTAAACAAAAGAATTGAAGGCATTGATGAAATAAAAGACAGGAAAACTAAGAGTGTAATTGAAAAGAACACCAGAAACAAGATTAGAATACGTATTAGTAAGAAAATTTGCAAGTAGAGCACGACATGAGACTTGAAGTAAATGGTGGCAA
>NC_134777.1:36828646-36831146 GCF_046742065.1 Oratosquilla oratoria | reverse complement strand
ACTTCTTTTGCTTATTATAATAATTGATTTTTTTCTGAGTTCGATTCCATTATGGACCGAAAGGTCTCCTGTCGTCATAATTTACCAATGTAGCTGTTATGTTCAATTTTGAAGATCCACTGCAGGGCCACCAGCCTACCCCTTGATGGATGATACAGCCTATGTAGCATAAAATGATAGATTAATGTGGCTTGATGAGATAGTAAAAAAAGTGAAGCATTGGAATGGCTGCGATTGTGAATGAAGGCCGAGGGAACTTTTCAGACTAATGGTTATTTGAAGGACTCAAGCCAAAGAATTATTTAAAGAAAAAACGATATTTCGGACAGATTTCTTCAACATAGGGACGTACTTCATACATTTTGTTCAATCTAAGGACAAGCAATTTTATGCAAGACAGACAGAGCGACCAATTTTCGAATTTGGGGAGGGGTAGGGGGGATTGAGACAAACGGTGCACCCAACGTCCATATACTTAGCGCAACTGCAATTCCTTTACTATCATAGTAATTCGGGGATGGATTCACTGTCACCGTCGTTAATTTGGATGGCATGGGAGAGCTTTGAATTTTCGACCCTAACACCCTGGGCAATCTGAGGTGATGCTGGCATGACGGACGACGGACGTTGGAATCCACGTTTGCCCAAGGTCAAACACGGGATCCTACGGCGATTCCTTTACCATTATGCCTTTACCACGTTCTTTGGACGTAACTGTCACCGTAGTCAGTTTTTATGGCATCGGAGAACTATCAACTCTCGAGCTTTTGCACAGGAGGCGACCTGTGACGATTTTCGGCTATGGGAAGAGTCAGGGGCAATAAGAAAGGTGAATCGCACGTTCATATACTTAGTGTAACTGCAATTCCTTTGCGACCATAGAGTTCGGGGACGGGTTCGCTGTCACCGTCGATAAATTAGATGGGGTCGGAGCTGGAATTTTGGTGAAGTATCGCATAACTATCTCCGGAAACCGTTCTTTGGTCTGTATGTGTGTATGTACATACTGTATACATATATGTATGCATATATATATATATATATATATATATATATATATATATACATATATACATACATACATATGAGAGAGAATGTGGGTGGGGAAGGGCAAACGAAGATGTGTTGGGAATAGAGTTTATTGCCCTAACGTTGCGACCAACTTGGTCGCAACGTTAGGGCAATAAACTCTATTCCCAACACATCTTCGTCTCCCCTTCTCTACCCACATTCTCTCTCATTTGTCTGAAATAATTTTAAATACATATATATATATATATATATATATATCTATGTATATATAAATATATATAATATATATATATATACGCATATATATCTATGTATACATATATATATATATATATATATATATATATACATATATATATATATATAATGCATGTATGTAGTTCTTCAGATATTCCTCAATGAAAGACAACAGTCTATCACATATCAGAAAAAATGTAGTGGTCAATCCATCATGAAAAAGAATTTGTATATATATATATATATATATATATATATATATATATATATATATATATATATATATATATATATATATATATATATATATATATATATATACCAGGTGGAGTATCTTAGAACTAAATAAAACCACCCATGGCGAATCATTCTCTAAAATTTGCAATCCTGATGAAAGATTAAAGATAAAAATAGCCCTCATTGTTTCGCGTTACCGTCTTCCAAGCTTATTACGCAATAATTTGGCTTAGGTCAGAGGAACAGAACCTAAGGGGATCAACGCGTTGAAAGCAGGGATGCAGTGATGCCGGAGGTAACCGGCACTTCTGCAAAGGTCTGAAAAAAATATAAAAATTAAGCCCATTCCATGCATTTGTGGCTTAATTCTACCCCGTACAGCTCCGGCACCTATAAAATTGCCACTGCACCCCTGGATGAAAATATAACCTCTTCCAACCTAAGACACGCTTAACGATTGGGTTCTTGTTTACGATAATTCGGAGTTTGGGTGCAGAGCTGAAAAGATTGGGAACACCTCTATTAGATATTCAAGAAGATTTAGATAAGCTACAGCAATGGCTGAAAAGTGGCTAATGAAATTTAACACAAGTAGATGCAAGGTTATGCACATAGGTAAAAATAACAGTAAGTACGATTACAAGTTATTTGGAATTTTTTTAACAAAAGTGGATAATGAAAAGGATCTCGGCGTAATTATCAGTGACGATCTCAAATCATCTAAGCAGTGTATTTCAGCCTCTGAGAAAGCCAATAAGATTCTCGGACTAATTGCGCGATCTTTTGATTTCAAAAGACCATCTCTCATTAACAAGCTATATAAATCGTTAGTTTGTTCACATTTGGAATATGCTGTTTCCGTATGGTCACCGAATCTCATTAAAGACATTGACAGATTGGAAAAGGTACAACGGCGATCCACAAACCTGATTCCAAATATCAAAAATAAATCATATGAAAATCGACTAAAACATATGAATCTGTTTTCCTCCCA
>NC_134777.1:36811146-36816146 GCF_046742065.1 Oratosquilla oratoria | reverse complement strand
ACCGTTACCACCCATTCCTCCTATACCTCCTCTCACATTCACCCTCACCCTCAACCTTCACCCTTATTGCCATCTACATCGTAATCCTTCCTCAACCTAACCCTCATCCTAACCCTCAACCTTATTCTCACCAAATTTCTTTAATTTTCTTCTCGTTCCCTCACACGCGCGAACGCGTTAGCATTCTAAAACGCGCGCATACGCGTACATGTGCACATAACCCCACGTACACACGCGCACATACAGAACACACACCTACGCACATGCATACACACATTATCCAAATATCGGATCATTCGAGCTGTGAGTTCTCGTCCGATCACGAGCCCGGCATGTGATCCAAGATCGTGATGAATCACACTTGAACGTATGTACGCACACGCGCACACCCACACGGTACGGTCTTTATTTTTATGTTCTTGATGCCAAAATCAGGTCGTCTGGTGGTGAACCAGCGTCCACAGCAGACAGGTAGGATTCAGCAACCCCAGAGGTTGACAGGAGATGGCCAGTTGCTCTGCCTGGAAGCTTCCTGAAAAGACAGGAAGCTACCCCCTCCCCCCCCAAAAAAAAAAGTCACTGGCACCTAAAGTCAACATGCTCTTCGTTTTTCTTTTTTCAGAGCAGCATTGTGTGTACATTTTTTGTTGCTGTTGTTGTTGTTTTTCTTCTTCTTCTTCTTCTTCTTCTTCTTCTTCTTCTTCTTCTTCTTCTTCTTCTTCTTCTTCTTCTTCTTCTTCTTCTTCTTCTTCGTCTTCGTCTTCTTCTTCTTCTTCTTCTTCTTTCTTTCTTTCTTTTCTTTTTTTCTTACTTCCTTACTCTATTTCTTTCTTTCTCTTTTTTTCTGGAAGGGGAGGGCTTGGAGAGGGGCTTTTCCACACTTTGAAATAAATGTACTACACAAAAATACACCTGATCTTGTTTTTTTATGGACTCTTTAAAGGCACACCCAAGTTTCCATATAAATCACCACCAGCCAGCGTCGACTCAAAGGTTAGATTGTATTTAGTCGATGAGGAGATAGAGACACTCCAAGAAATCGTGATTTAACCCATTAAACTCCGATGACAAGATTCTTGTCATTTGGTCAAATAAAACAAAAAATCATAAAACACCAAAATGTTTGATCAAACACCAAAAAAATATGACGTCAGTCCTCGCTTCGCTGCGAGCGAAGCGAGGACTGACGTCATATTTTTCTGGTGTTTGATCAAACATTTTGGTGTTTTATGATTTTTTTTTTTATTTGACCAAATGACAAGAATCTTGTCATCGGGGTTTAATGGGTTAAATGAAGCGTCTGGCGTTACCATAACTGAGAAGATAACAAGTTCGTAAACTCATTATTTCTTAATTCTGGCTCTCACCAGACGATTTTATGGAGTTGAGGAAGACTAATAATCATGACACGAACGCAAGGCAACGTTAAAATGATGCCACCTAGTGTATTGTTTTGGCTATTGTCAAATGATTTGATTTGGCTGAAAGACAGCTTTCTACTCCTCTAGGAGTTTAAGGAAACGTAAGTGTCCCACAAGAATGCAAATGTGGTCAACCGTTTCGATTTATCAAGTTACTCAAAAATCAGTTTTATATTTATTTACCTACACTGGCAGGTCAATTTTACTGATTAGCTATTGACAGGGTGATGGCAATATTTTCGGAACCTCGATCCATTCGAGTTCGGTATCTATTTTATACGTTTTATTCTGGTCAACAGCAGGCAATTTCATTCAGGTGGATTGAAATCAAGTGGACATTATTCTAGTCAGAACTCGTGATCATTTTCACTAGCCTGGCTTTTACTCGTAACTGTGGGGAGTTCTGTTTCGATCCTGACACGCGTCTTAAAAGTCACCGGGTCGATAACCAAGTATTACCAGTAATTGCAAATTGACTTGGTTGTCTTGCAACCCAGAACAAAAGTGATCTATGTTCCTCCCCTTTGAGCCCAGCCGGTACATTTCTTTCATTCGGGGGAAGATTAATTCGAGGTCTGACGGGGACGCATTTCGATTCAGAGCTCGCCACCCAAATGAATAAAATCGAATGACACAAACCAAAACAATGATCTATGGGTACATCACTTCGTCGTTATCGTCGTCGTTGTCGTCGTCGTCGTCGTCGTCGTCGTCGTCGTCGTCATCAACACCAGTGTTATAAGTATTATGGTCACTATTTTTCTGTCATAAGTATCATTATCTATATGAAGCACTGATCAATAGTAACAACAGTGAAATACAAAATTCTACTACTTACAAAACAGATTCTGTTTGATAATGTCATAATAGGCAAGTTTGTTTTGTTTACTCATATCAGTGTGAATGAATTGCTGATAAGATCAAAATATTAAGATTGTTCATATATAGGTACCATAAATGAGGTAAATATATAAAACACTGACAAATGACCAATAAGTGCTATTAACAGTATACAATATTTGTCTTAAATAACTATCAAAAACACGGTTTGATGGCGGGTGAAACGCACGTTTGTATGTATTTGGATTGGCGAGCGAGTACACTTTCCTGAAAAAAATATATATAATGATTTTTATGAACCTCGTATTGAAATGAGGAAAATGGAACAGAGATCGTGAAGAATAACCATGGCGCCCGATTCACTTAGTGTTCCAAGCTTCATTAGTGAAGGCCAGAGCGTAAATTGGTATTGACCGATCCAGCCTGCGTCGCTTTCTCTCTCTTCTCTCACAAAATCTTAGACACATTCCGATCCCAGTCCCACTCTCCTTATCTCCTCTCCTTTTTCTTCGTTTCCTTTCCCATCCCCCCCTCTTTCCCTCTCCCTGTCTCTCTCTCCCTTTCCATATTTTCCACTCCTCCTCTTCCTTTCCCTCTCACCCTCTCCCTCTACATTTCTCAATATACTGCTCTACCTTTCCTTTTCACCCTTCTTGCTCCGTCAGACTGAAACCCCCATCCTACGGCGACGTTTTTGGCACATCATCTCCTTTAATTCCCACCCATTAACATATTTTGTCAATTTACCATCATAATGCTTCAGTGACCTAAATAGTGGAATTGTGTACTGTAATGAAGCAATTTACATTTTAAGATGATCTCTGACCCTCGTAAGTAAAGTCTGGCTTGATCCATGTTTCGGTGGGCATTCTTCCCACTTTAGATTGGATACCGTCCAGAAATAAGCTTTGGAGAGAGGCAAAAAATAGATAAATTTTATGAGTGCTGCGATGCAAGTTCGACTGCATTTGGATTTCCAGGAACTCTATGTAAACGTAAGGGTATACATTGGTGCGAACTCGAACGTCTGGACGCGCGCACGTGCACACACACACACACACACACACACACACACACACACACACACACACACACACACACACACACACACACACACACACACACACACACAAATAAACAAACAAACAAACAAACACGCGCACTGGCGTCGAACGGAATACACGAGTAGCTCTGTTGCAGGAAAAACTAAGAAGTTAACGAAAACCAACATAATTTGAGATTAAATAATTATCGATTAAATACCTAAATAGGAGGCCACTGCAGAGTCCCAAATGAGCAAATATAGATAAAGAAATAAATAAAAAAAGAAAAGGATGACTGTAGGCGTAAGATTTAAAATGAAAGTGAGAATGGACATTGGCGTGTGAGGTTTCAATATGGTGACAGCAAAAGATGATGAAGAACAGTTTATCTCCCAAGAACGTGACATTTTTTAAGTGAAAGTGAATATGTGTGTGAGCCATCAAATCAGAGGGATAAGATGAGAGAATAAACAGAAAGCCTTCATAATGAGAAATTGGATAGGACAACTAACAATTCAATAAGAAAAGGTTTTGATAGAAAGTAAATTGAACAAGAATGTTCAGGAAACTACAGAGGAACAGAGAGCGTGGAATAAGGCCCATGAAGCAGATCTCGTTGTGCATGGCTTCCAGTTTCTATACAGTTTAATGCGAGTCTTGCAATTAACTCATTGTAACGCTTTATTTTCACTTTCGTAGCGCAATGGTCTTCATTTAGATTTGATGAATTAAGTAAAAGATTCCATGCTGCCGTCTGATTGTTTCACAGCTTGGCTTTCCACTTCAAACATTGCCGATTCCTCATCGAACAACCTCAAGAAGCACTCTTCCCCTTCATAAATCTTCATCCTCTCCATTATCACACAGAAAGTGAAAGAGACAAAGAGAGTGAATGAAAGAGAGAGAGAGAGGGGGGAGTGGGGGAGAAAGAGAGAGAGAGAGAGAGAGAGGGGGGGAGTGGGAGAGAGAGAGAGAGAGAGAGAGAGAGAGAGAGAGAGAGAGAGAGAGGGGGGGGGAAGAAGAGAGAGGGGGGAGAGAGAGGGGGAGAGAGAGAGAGAGAGAGGGGAGAGAGAGAGAAAGAGAGAGAGAGTGAGAGTGAGAGTGAGGGAGAGAGAGAGAAAGAGTGAGAGAGAGAGAGAGAGAGAGAGAGAGAGAGAGAGAGAGAGAGAGAGAGAGAGAGAGAGAGAGAGAGAGAGAGAGAGAGAGAGAGAGAGAGCGTCTTGTCTTGTTTTGTCCTTTCTTTTTTTTTTTTTTTGTTACCAGGTTCTAAGTTTGCCTATGATTTTAGATTGTGTTACGTCTTCTTATAAAACAAAGTCAAGGACTTAATGCATCTGTATGGAGAACTGTTTTATTATTATTATTATTATTATTATTATTATTATTATTATTATTATTATTATTATTATTATTATTATTATTATTATTATTATTGTTATTATTATTATTATTATTATTATTATTATTATTATTATTATTATTATTATTATTATTATTGTTATTATTATTGTTATTATTATTACTATTATTATCATTATTATTATTATTATCATTACTATTCAGATATGTCGTCCTCTTCATTGTGCCCCCATGCCCTTGCAATCTTCTATCAGCCTAAATCAAGAGACTTTTATTCTCATTTCCTCATTTCATTGACTTGACCACGGCGACGATGCTGCTTCTCTCAATGATAACA
>NC_134777.1:36788646-36793646 GCF_046742065.1 Oratosquilla oratoria | reverse complement strand
TGCAATCCTCCAACAAACATCGAAACTCTTACTGAGCTAAAAGGCTTCGCCGCCAAAGATAAACTTTGAAGAATTTTAGAATGCCTCCAAAGATGAATTTGGAGAAGTTTAGAATGCAGCACTAAATGGCAAATTGTCTGTTGAAAGGTGAAGATAGTTCAGACTCATTAAATGTTTCATTAACCAAAGGTCACCTTTAGGCCAGAGACGCATACAATCTGAAGATGACCATGATATCATTCGAGTCCTATTATCCGATTAGAATTAAACCCTTCTGTACAGATACGTGTATACAAGCACCCAAATGCACACACGTGCACGGACAGGCGGACAGACGCATGTACATACAATCAGACAGACAGACGCATATACAATCAGACAGACAGGCAGGCGGACAGACAGACACATATACAGACAGTCAGACAGACGACACACAAGCAGAGTAATGCACACCGATATGCACATATATACACATACAGACAAAAAGACGCACACATACACACACACACACAAGCAGAATAACACACGAACACGGCCACACCGACATACGCACATATACACAGACAAAACAACACACACACACACACACACACACACACACACACACACACACACACACACACACACACACACACACATATATATATATATATATATATATATATATATATATATATATATATATATATATATATATATATATATATATATATATACACACACACACACGTCGTCGTAGAGGAAGGAGGTCCATACATCAAGCTCCGACCTAGCGCTTTGTTGCTGAATCAGGAAAAACGCCTTGTTGTTATTTTCGGGATGTAGTATTACGTTTTCGTGTGACCAGTATCATATCCAATCCAGTTCTTGGATAATATCAGTTTTAGCACAGAATGAAGGGTAGTAAAGATGAAAAAAGAATCAACGAACCAACTAAGAGGGGATTGGATATGACTAGAGTGGAGTCGCCACTGGGAGTGATCCCAAAGAAAACATGTATTAGCATAACTCTGAAGATGACTTACAGGTACGACTCTGAGTTATTTTCGGGATTTAGGAGGGAAGGGGGAGCAATGGATAAAATTATGGACATGGAAAGAAATACTAGGATTAGCAGGACAATAAGGAATCGAGACATCAACAACTTGACAGAAGATTTGATTGATTTAAAACTAGACCACAAAGCTTTGCAATTAAAGATATAAAACTTACGCAGAACTAACGATGAGATAATAAGACAAAACGATCTAAAAAGTGAACTGAGTATGATTAAAAGAGAAAACGAAAGAAAGGAAAACAAGGTTAGAAACAAAAACGAAGAACTAAAGAAAGAGGTCAAAGAACAATTACAAGCAGTAACTGAAAAGATGGAAGAGTTAATCAAAAAGACTAATCTTAATGAAATAAAAAATCAGTGGAAACAGGAACATGAAAATCAAAAACTCTCATTCAAAGAAATAGTACAGCAGCAGGTAGAAGAGAATGCAAAGGAAACAGTGATTAAGGTGATCAAAGAAAAGGAAAACTGGGTGAGAGACACAGTGGACAAAAAGAAATGCATTGTGGTTTACAGTATCAAAGAAAAACACAATGTACACAAATACCAAAGAGAAAAAGAAGAGAAAGAAATTGCGAAGGAGATACTGAAAGCAGTTCAGGACGAGGGACAGAATTTGGAGAAGGAAATTGATGATGTAAATAGAATGAGTATATACTCTAAAGAAAAAACTACAGGCCAATGAAAATCAAACTAAGAACTCAAATGATAGCGGAAGAAATACTATAAAAAGCGACAAAACCAGCAATCAGTGAAAATTACAAAAATGTGTGGATAAAAAAGAAAATGAACGAAGAGGAAATAGAGAAAGACAGGGCACTGAGAAATTAAACTAAGGGGGGAAAACGAGAAAAGATCGGAGACTGCTTTTTTTTTTTTTTTTAGAGAGAGAGAGTACTGCATCTGAGACTGAGAAAATGGTTCATCAGAAAAACGGCAACATAAACCAAAAAAGAGAATAAAAGAAAAAAATAAAAGTGGCATATACAAACATGGATGGTATGATTTCTGGAATAAATCAATCAAACGACTATTTGTCAATAGAGAAACCAAATATAATGAGAATTGTGGAGACAAAACTTAAAGGTCCTATACAAGCAGATATGGTGGGACAAGGTTTATACAACCTTTGGTCGAAAAATACAATGGATAAGCAGGGGGGAGGAGTCCTGTTATTAACTAGAAAGGGCTTAAATGTAATAAAAATAGCAGAAGGTAAAGAAAATGTGGAATTTATCACAATTAAAGTAAAAAATAGCAGTATGAAAAGCAGAAAATTCATAGTTGTATATGTGCCCCCAAAAACCAAGGCTTGGTCTTACAGCACTTAAAATTACTGGAAGACAAAGAATGAATTAACCGAAACACTGAAATATGGAGAAAACATAATAATTATGGGCGACTTTAACGCAAAGGAAATAAATTGGGAAGAATTGACATTAAAAGGTGGAGAGGAAATCTGGGGTGACGTCTTACTGGATCTGACCATTGATTATATATTGACTCAATGGGTCAAAGAAAACACTAGATATAGACACAATGAAGAATCATCGAGACAAGACTTGATATTCACTTCTGAACCTGAAATTGTAGACGAAATGAATTACAAGACACCAGTTGGGAAGAGTAACCACATACTAATAGAGTTTGAGCTTAAGGAACAAAATTATGTGAGAAGAAATGAGAAACACAGAGAAGGAAGATTAATGTACACCAAAACTGACTTTGAAAAACTTAGATTTTTTTTTTTTTTCAAAACGCTAGTTTGGCAAAAAAATTCAAATAATGAAACAAAGTTTGAAGATAAATGGAACATTTTTAAAGAAAAATATAAGGAGGGAACAGATAAACATCCTAAGCAGAAACAAAAAAAGGGTTTACATAAAGTGTTGGTATAATAAAAAGTGTAGCGATGCTAAAGATAGAAGAGACAAAGCCTGGAAAAATAGAAAAAAGACAAAAAAGTGACTAAATGGCAAACATACATCAAACTGACAAATGAATATGTAGATATACGCAGAGAGAAAAAAAAAACTATGGAAAAGATATAATAGACAAATGCAAAGACCAACCTAAACAATTTTACAGATATGTAAACGACAAACTAAAAGACAAACATGAAATAGTGAAACTGCGTGAAGGAAAAATATATATATAAAAGATGTAGAAATGGCTGAAGTAATGACCAGACACTTTAGGTCTGTATTTACAATTGAAAGCTGATAAATGTGGGGTGAAGGACAGCGAGAAGGATCCCCCAAAATGAAAGAAATAACGGTGAAACAGAAAGAAATAAGGGACCAAATAAAGAACCTTGACGTCAGAAAGTCATATGGGTTCGATGGAATAGCGTACTGGATATTGAAAGAATGTATAGATGAAGTTACAGTTAAAATACACAAGATAATTGACTTCCCAAAGAAGGAAAAGTACCACAAAATTGGAAAAATGCAAATATTGTACCAATATACAAAGGAGGAGATATAGAGAATCCAACACATAATAGACCGGTTTCCCTTAGAAGCACAATTGCAAAAATATGCGAAAGAGTTATTAGAAATAAATGGATTAAACACTTGGAAGAGAACAACATACTAAACCCCAAGCAATTTGGATTTTGAAGTGGAAGATCGTGTACTACAAACTTAATATGCTTTTACTCAAGATTAATAGAAATGTGAGAATAAACACCTTGTGAGATCGAAACCTTTATTGGTACTACGTTTCGCTTGTTACAGCTTTTTCAAGTACAGACATAACACACACTCTGAGCACATATAAGCCAACAGTGCTCAGAGTGTGTGTCATGTCTGTACTTGAAAAAGCTGTAACAAGCGAAACGTAGTACCAATAAAGGTTTCGATCTCACAAGGTGTTTATTCTCACAGTCTTGTCGGCTTTTGCCATTGTGATTCATTAATAGAAATAATACATGAGAGAGTTGGTTGGGCAGACTGTGCCTTCTTGGACTTACAAAAGGCTTTTGACAAAGTACCACACAAAAAACTATTAAGAAAATTGAACATATAGGTAGAATATAAGGAAAATTATTGGAATGGATGAAAGATTTCTTAAACGGAAGAAAAATGAGGATTATACTTAGAGAAAAGAACTCAAATTGGGTAGATATGATAAGCGGAATCCCCCAAGGCTCTGTATTGGCCTCGATAATGATTGCTGTTTATATAAATGTCATGGATGAAGGCGTGGAATGTTATATGAACTTCTTTTCAGATGATGTGAAACTATTGAAGAGAGTGGGTACAGAAGAAGATTACAAATTTTTTCAAGAAGACCTGGACAAAGTCCAGAAATGGAGTAAAAAGAACGAAGTGACTTTTAACATTAAGAAATGTAGTATAATGGAATTTGGAAAAAGCAAAAATAGAATATCGGTCAATATAAAATTGGTACAAAGGAAGTTACAAAAGTAAACACAGAAAAAGACCTAGGAGTAATTATCTCAAACGACATGACACCAGACAAACATGTAAACAAAATATTAGGAAAAGCTTACATAACTTAATAAGATCAATGAAAGTGGCCTTTAACTACATGGAGGAGGAAATGGTAAAGAAGATACTAGTTGCACTGGTAAGACTCAAATTGGAATACGTAGCATCTCTATGGACACCTAATAAAAATAAAAAAACTAAAAAAAAACTAGAAAGAATTCAAAGAGCAATGACAAAGATGGGACCAACACTTTGCAAATCGCCATACGAACTTATCAACTCTAGAAAAGAAGAGAAAGAGGTGATTTGATAACCATCTACAGAATTACTAAAGAAATGGAAATCCTTGATAGGGATGACCTACTAAAATGGGACAGAAGAAATACAAGAGGACACGAAAACAAACTTAAGACAGTTAGAGAAGAGATCTGAATAAAACAGCTTTCCACACAGAGTAATAGATACATGCAACAAATTGAAAAAAAGAA
>NC_134777.1:36766146-36783646 GCF_046742065.1 Oratosquilla oratoria | reverse complement strand
CTCACTATTCCATATATCTGCAATACTTCCCACAGTGACTTCCTGTCTACTCTGATATAAGCCTTTTCAAAATACATAAAGGCCTAAAAAAACAACCTTACCCTTTGCTAAAACTTTCTCTTACCATAAAAATCTGGTCCACGCAACCCATACCTGTCCTAAACCCACACTGATCCTTGTCAATCACTCCTTCTGTTCCTCTCCTAAATCCCTCAATCAAGCCCTCCCATAAGCCTTCCCAACTAAACTCAACAAACTGATCCCTCTTCCATTGTAAAGTGGAACTATACAGGCACTCTTCCAGTCCTCCGGCACTCTATCTTCTTTTAGACAAACATTAAACAAGCTCACGAGCTAGCCAACCATCGCTGTACTTCCCATTTTTAGATACTCCGTATGACACCAATCTACCCCAGGTGCCTTACCTGCTCTCATCATTTTAATAACTGCTTTCACCTCATCTTTTCTTATTTCTCCTCATTTTCCTCGTTTATCACTGTCATTTTCTTAGCGCCTCCCATTACAACCACCTTTTCCCCCCTATCCTTCTTCACATTTAGCAACTCCCTAAAATACTCTGCCCATCTTCTTCTTACCGCCACCTCTTCCATTATAACTTCTCCATCTGCACCTTTCACTTTTATTTTTACTTGACTCACCTCCCCTTCTCTTGATTTCCTTCCAAAATATCTTTTTATCACTTTCAAAAATTTATGTCATAATCTTTCCCCGTTTAATATGCTCTCCTTTTTGCTTCCTTTATCTTATGTTTTAACCTCTCTTCTTTTTTTGTATCTCTCATATATTTCTCTCATTCTATTTTACAATCAATCTGCGAATGGTCGTTTCTTCTCTTCTATAATCTTCTTTGCTTCATCATCCCACCACTCTTATATAGACACATATATAGTTCGAGATCATATGTTCCCTCTCAAAGCTGTTTTAGTGTTTTGCTTTGTCTCCAGAAGCCATTATTATGAGTCCACGTGAAAATATCCCTTTTGTGCACAAATTACTTCTCGTTAATGACATCACAATTATCCATCATTAACACACACTTGAGATGATCTGAAACCATCAGGATCTGAAAATCCACTAATTAAGGGTCCTTTTTCTATGACACAACTGCGCAGACTTAGATGTTGTCCCTGGACGCGGCCCTCGGAAAAGGACGCCACCAGTTGGAATGCGACACGAATTATATGGTGAAATTCGACTCTCCGTCAGTCGAAAACGAGGATCAGTTAGACCACGTACAGAGAAACCCAATTATCCAATTAGCTAAAGCCAATCAAGCCACCTGACACTGTCCGAGAGATAATGCAATTTGATATATGCCATAGCATGTGAATTTGCCACAAGAACTTGCGCATTCAACACAAGAATTTTGCGGATTCAGCGCAAGAACTTTACACATTCATCACAAGAACTTTGCGCATTCAGCACAAGACATTGAGCAATTGCCACAAGAACTTATAGAATCAGCAAAAACGCGTACACATTGAGCACAAACTCCTACGCATTCAGCATAAGAATTTGCGCAATCAGCACAAGACTGCGTATTTAACACGAGATAGAATTTGTGCAACGCACTATGCACAAGACTTCTTTGAACAAGACTTTGCATTTAGCACAGGACTGCGCAATCAGCACAAGATTTTGCACGTCTATTATTGCTTGAACATTGATCATAAAACTGAGCATCCAACACAAGGCTTTGCTCTTTCAGCACCAGACTTGCAACCCCACTTCTCTATGATTTAATAACAACGCTCACTAATGACAGGGAAGCCCCCGATCAATGCCTAGTCTTTGTTAAACGATTTTCTTTCTTTTTTTCTTCTTCTTCTTTTTGGCTAATGCTTAAATATCTCATTCAGCTTGTGGAAAACTTTCGGGCATTCAAAGATTAAACAGCAGCCTCGCCTGACACAATGAATTGGTATCATTACTTATAGAGTTTCTTCTGGTTAACGTCAGATAATTTGATTCAGGTAAGAAGTCCCATGTGGAAAATGCCACCAACAACCTCAAAACTCTGGAACATGTGCCCGTTTTCAAAAGCAACGCCAGTGACTGTTAGTAAGCGAAATATGACAATTGTGGACTTAACCTACATACTCTCAGAAAAAAAAAGTGTTCATGAAACATCCGAGAGAGAGAGCACAGCAAATTGTGGGAAGTCAACGACAAAATGTCGCACGTGAAGTGGTCCCGCGCTTGTGACTGTGACCAGCACATCAGCTCGAGTTGGAGTTAGAGTTGGAGTTGGGGTTCGGGTTGGAATTCTATGACTCTTTCCGAGGAGGAGTACGAGGAGAGGGGAATATGCATACGAGTAGTAGCAGGAGGAGGACCTGTGAGATGGCCGAGGTGGAGTACGAGTACAAGGAAGAGAAGGACGAGAACGAGGATGAGGAAGTAGAGAAGAGGCGGGTGGGAACGAGGACGAGAAAGAGGAGAGGAGAAGGAGAACGACGAGCAGGAAGAGAACTACGACGAGAAATAGGAAGAGGAGAACGACGAGGGCGAGGAGGAGAGGGACGCGGAGGATGGGAAAGGGGTAAGAGGACGAGGGCTTGGAGGAGGATCCCAAAGAATACGAGAAGTAATGAGATGAGTACGAGGTGGAGGGCGAGGAAGAAGGGAAATGGAAGGAGGGAAGAGGATTAGGGAGGAGGGATTAGGAAAGAGGGATTAGGGAAAAGGGATTAAGGAAGATGGATTAGGTAATATTTATGAGAGAAAGGACATTATGAAGAGTCATAAGGGAAGGGGGAGGATATAGAGGTGGTAAGAAGGAAGAGGGAGAGAATAGAGAGAAAGGGGGATGAAGGGAGAAGAAAACGGGGAGAAAGGGACGGGGAAGAGAGAAAGAAGAGGAGGGGAAGGGGAAGAGGGAAGGAGGAAAATGGGACAGGAAGGAAGGAAGGGGCGAGGAGGAGGAAGGAGGGAGTAGGGAGGAGAAAGGAGCAGAAAAGTGAAGGAGGGAAGGAAGGAGAAAGGTACCAACTAGGAGAATTAGTCAAACCAAAGTTTCTTATGTCATGTAGCGGGTTTAAAAGCCACAAAGATATAGCTGGGACGCCGCTCCAGTATTAGCTGGAGAAAGGAGAAAGGATGCTGTCGTGCGTGTGTTGACCCAATCCTCCGACTGGTGTACAAATGGAAGAAGGTAAAGCAGAATATGTAGAAGGGGAGGTGGGTTCGTGTCCTTGTTTTATGTTCTTAACGGGAGAGGTGTGCCCTTGTGCTTTGTTTTAGAATCAGGAGCGCAGGAATATGAAACCTGTGGTCCCGTGCTCAGTTATCAACATAAGAATTATCAAAGTGACGAAAGAAGTGTCTCAGTGATCACCCATAGGAGGACGGGTGATATTTGTTCCCGTGCTCTGTTTTAATCACTGTAGAGAAAGTAGTAGAACCCCGTGCTCCACCGTGCTCCTGGTAAATGGGGCTCAAATACTCTACTGTAGTGTTGGGTCGGCCTCATTAATTGGGTCAACCTTGACGAGTTGTCGCTCAGGTCACGCTGACTGAATCTAATTAGCCCCAACGTTTGTCGTCTTTGTTCTGCATTTTGTTGCAAATTGAACTCACCCGTTTTATTTTTCCCTTTTTTCGGCCAGCCACCCCTCCTCCCTCACCACAGTGATGCAATAAAAGATCCAAATAATTGCTCATACAATTCTGGGCGAAATTTTTGCTCGACTATTTTTCACCGTGCCAAGCAACCGTACTAATATTTCTTCACAGTGAGAGGCTGAGTCCT
The DNA here is from genome assembly GCF_046742065.1 of Oratosquilla oratoria. Lineage (NCBI taxonomy): Eukaryota > Metazoa > Arthropoda > Malacostraca > Stomatopoda > Squillidae > Oratosquilla > Oratosquilla oratoria. Next base: position 36,779,874 of record NC_134777.1, on the reverse strand, counting down.
CCTGAATAAAACAATATGATGGCATAAAGATTTGATAAAGCAAAAGTGACGCATCCATAAGGTTAACCTTTCCTATAACAATGTTTATATGTGTTTTAGCGTCGTCACACAATTGTATTCAGTTGCACGGTGCCTCGATGGTAACGAAGGACAAACTCTTCGGGTTTAGAGGAAAGACAGATACTTACTCTGAAGCTATTTCCTTCATCTGACGAATAGCCCTTCATTATTGAAAGTATTAGGAGGTAAAATTGAATTCTCATTGTGTTTGTGCAAATGGTGATGGCGTTATGTAATTAGGGCTTCATTTTGACAAGACTTCCCGCAGTTATGTGAGTGTACCCTTCAATGTAGGCTGAGTTTCCTCTCGACTAAATAAAATATTCTAGAGGCATTCAAAATTGTATTAAAAGTACTAAAGTAGTGAATTTTTTTAGAGATAAATCTAAGATTTTAAACGAGGAAGAAGTTTTCTGTAACTGAACAGAATCTTCTGATACTAACAATATTCTCCTCCCCCAATAAAGGAATAGATAAATAAGTGAAAAATGTATGCAATTAAAAACTTGAGTGCAGTATGTGCACTTTTCTCGTTACCTTGGAGCAACATGGATTGAGTTATCATTGCTCAGGGTTACTTTAGCGTTGGGTAGGTAAGCTGGAATAGATTTTTTCAAAGTCCATATATGTAGATTTAAGTGTAGATCTAGCAAGACTAAATTATGTAAGGTCCAGTTAAGTCAAATTAATTTTGTTTAGGCCTCATAACTTAGCCGAACATATAAACCTAGTCTTAACTAATTCATGTGATGTGAAATTGGAAGAAGTTTGGCTTAAGAAAATTATTTGAACTTTTGAAGTTTGTTCATACTGCAAAATGTCGCTCTAAGACAGGGACGGGGAATTGGTTGTGTCAAGACGAAGTGTGGTAATGAAGAAGTCACAGATTTTGAGAACTTAGAATCCAAGTATCATAAAAAGTTAGACATTTATACCAAGAGACTATGGCCAAAGAAGATACCTTTGCCCCGTGGTCTTGGATAGCTAAGGTAAGTGTTGTTACTAGCACCTACTGTAGTTTAAACTGGAATCATCGCACAGACAAACCAGTATAGACATCGAAAGCACCACTGGCTACGTGGATTGTTGAAGAAACATGGTACATCTTGCTATCCTTAAGAACAGTGGGAAAGATTAAATCGAAACTAATTTTTATTTGGCTAAATGCATTTTAGCACTTAGGCTTGGTTGGATTAGCCTAACCTGGATCAAAGGGGATTTATTGTTCCCTTGGCTCCGATTGAATTATTTAAAACAGTAACCATTAGGAACTGTTATACCAATTAATATTGAAGTCTTTAGTAATGGGAAGGCGTGGGGAAGGGAAACACGGGACTTTGAAAGTGCCTTTATTGGGACTGTAGCACTTCACTCGATAGTTTTTTATTTTTGTTTTTCTCAAGAGAAGACATAAATAAGACATAAGTCGACACCGTCGAGTGAAGTGTTACAGTCCTAATAAAGGCACTTCCAAAGTCCCGGGTTTCGTTTCCATCGACTTCCCATACCTGTCTATACAAATTCTAAGTTTTTAGTAATAACAAGCCATTTTCTGTATAATTTCAGTGAGGAGAAAGTTCTATTAAAATAGTTCTTAGGAACAATTATAACAAGTTAACATGGACTAAAATTGTTTCAAATAATTGAACTCAAACACAATAGATTTTTTTTTTTTTTTCTTTATGCACTGAACTACAAATTGTCATTTGAATCATATATTTTCATAGGTTAAGGGGAAAGACCTCCTAGTTAAAAAGGTGTCATAGTATAAATCTCTTTACTATAAACACGTACTTTCAAGATTATATTCTGCCTAATATCAGACTTTTTATTCAGCTGAGGGTACGCCACCGTCATGAAAAGGTTTTGAAAATGAAATAGAGTTGGCAACAAAGATCTAGGCGAGTGGTCGAATTTTCTCGCCCGACTGTGAGGAAGTCGTGAATGTGGAAAAAATTCTATATGGATCTAAAGGCCCAACCTCAATACACACACACACACACACACACACACACACACACACACACACACACACACACACACACACACACACACACACACACACACACACACACACACACACACACACACACACACACATACACACACACACACACACACATACACACATACACACACACACACACACACACACACACACGCACACGCACACGCACATGCACATGCACACACACACACATACACACATACACACAAACATACACACACACACACACACACACACACACACACACACACACACACACACACACACACACACACACACACACACACACACACACACACACACACACAACTCCATCCCACCACACCTCACCCACATCCAAACCCGGGTAGGGGGTGTAACAAAGCGAGGTCGAATCCTTCGCTATGATGACTTTTTTTTTCTTTTCTTTTCTTTCTTTCTTTCTTCTTTCTTTCTTTTTTCTTTCGTTCTTTCTTTCTTTCATTCTTTCCTTCTTTCTCTCCTTTCTCTCATTCTTATTTTTTTCCTATCCTTCTTTCTTCCCCTCTGTTTTTTCTTTCTTTCTGTCCTTCTTTCTTTATTTCTTCCTTTTCTATTTCAGGGGAGAACCTGAAGAACTTCGGAGTTCCTCAGTTCCCTCGCCAAGTAATTTTGTTCTGGTTGGCGCAAAGTGATTTTTATCGCCCCAGAATAGAACTTTATGGGTCTCTTCAGTCAACTCACTTGCTTGGATAAAACTTTCTAAGAATTTGTTCGAGCTAACACCAGAAGATCTTATTTATCTGAGGAAATGACCGCGTGTCTGCGAGAGTTTAGGACAACCCCGTCCAACAAAAGGCGAGTTCAGTTGAGGAAGAAAGCGGCCATAGTGAGAAGCCCAATACAGGAGGCGTGTCGTTGTTACCGAAGCCATCTCCTTTGCCTTTGGGGCTTGGACTGTTGGGGTAGGTAACAGCCACTGCTGGGAATTGGACAGGAGTGGGAGATTCGAACCCACAACAAAGTGAATGTAAAGCTAGCACGTTTCCGACTAGGCTACCAGCAGCCATGAAGGGCTCATATGTGGTTGATGTACCTCAGTTCACGCCTCTAAACCAGAACAAATACACATGTCGACTGTCACAAACAAGAGGTTATCGATAAATGTCTCGTCCTTAGCGTGAATAGAAACCTGTGGTTGTGCTGTGTCACGCCCTTGTTCGAATAAAGTCTCCTGTGTGTATCATAATTAATGTATGTTATTAATGTATGTTATAAATGTATGTTATAGTATATGTCATAAATGTATTTCATAATATGTATGTTACAAAGTAAACCATTTTGCAATACCCGTCCGATGGAGTGCGCTTTTAATACGTTCTGTCAGATCACGCCAAGCTCAGAAAAACGTTACATAATTTGGCGCGAAAGTATGTCCTTCTTTCCAATTGGTTGGAGGTGGTTAAACTACATACTTTAGATACGTTTTGGCATCCCGGAAACATAATCACCAATTCCCGGGCTATATAAGGAGGCCCCGAGAGAGAACCAGAGAGAGAGAACCAAGCAGAGAGAGAAGACAAGAAAAGAAGCAGACGCCCACGCCTAATATGAATCTATGTTGATTTTATTTTCTACATTCGTCGATTACGACAACTCAACTAAACAAGTCCTTTGGACCTCAGCGATTACACAAATTTCCACGCGAAGTGCAGCAAAACCTTCGTTTTTTTTCTTTAATTGTTTAGTACATCTCCAGAATGCTGTTGGACTAAGTAGTACTCTACATTCTACTCTCTCTGTTATTTCTCGACTACGAAACATCAACAAATCTCCTTCTTGTTACCGACTACCAGAAGGTTCCCCAACCAGAATTTATCATGCATCAGCCTCTCCTCAAACGACTCATTTGTACCTGAGACTTGAAGATCGGAGCAGACAAATTTCCGCTGGTGCGACTTCTAACAAGCAGAATCAAGATTCAATTACACCATAATGAAGACTTCATTTCGCCCACCCGTTCTTACGTGCTGCATACAAGCGCACTCCTAGCTACTCTACCTGTTAAGTACTCTTTTATGATTCATGAAACATATATACCTATAATGTTTTTATGATTAATGCATATCGCTATTTTTTCTTATTCTATGTCCATTTATGTTGTTTCTGTTTATTTCATCATTGTAAATAATGATCAATTTGAACGAAGAGTTTAAGTATCCTGCCTGAACTCTCTGTCAGTCATCCGAGCTGCGCATGGCCTTACTTTTTTTTTTTTTTTTCGTGTCGCGACTAGCCTGGCCCATAATTGGGTCGTGATAATTAGGTTTCCTCTTACAAGGGTAACCTTTATTGAAATGATTGCTAATTGAAAAATCAATGATTTTATACCATAACTTATTTGCTCTGCTGCGATGCCTTATTTTAAGAACATAAAAATGAGGAGACTGCAAGAGATCATATGGCCTACACTAGGCAGTTCCATATTCATTACCACCTGTCATCCACATCAATAAAGTTGTCTAACTTTTTCTTAAAACAACCGATAGTTTCAGCGCTCACTACCTGGTTATTAAGCCTATTCAGTTCGTTAACCACTCTTTTGATAAACCAGTTCTTGCCTTGTAATATCTTAGTTTCCTTTCAGGAGTAAAAAGACCTGTCCTTGTTTATACATTGATGCAATCTAAAAAAGTGAACATTGAAACTATCATTCTCTACCACACTCACTTTCCAATACCCTAATAATTAAAGTTACATTCTATCTGTCCATAACAATCGTAGATATCTAAATTTGTATTCTGAATGCAAGATTGTTACCCTTGGCCAAGCCAATCAAGGTATCTATTCTTGGCTTCAATGTATTACTTATATAAACTTTCACAAAGCTGAGTTTATGAAGAATTTGCAAGCTGAGACTATGTGGCTACGTTGTTTGGTTTGGCTAGCTTATAATGCAAAAGCCCGCATTTAACTGAGATCAAACATGTATTTTCAAATGGACTTACAGTTAATCGTTGACAAATCGAAGTCAAGAAATTATATGAATGAATAAAGTAACAATTCTCACTAATTTGGTTGATTTATTTATCTATTTCACTTGGCTGTATGTGTGTTCATTATTATATCTTTTGACTTATTATTTACTTATTCATATATTTACTTAATTTGATGAATCATTGACTGACTGATTTATTTATTCATTAAGTGATTACTTAATTCACTTATCAATTTATCTATATCTTTGTTTGTTTATCTGTTTATTTGATTATTTATCTATTCACTCATTTATCTATTTCACCTGATCCTATTTTCTATTTGACTATTGTTTACGTCCAAACTCAAGTTGGAACAAAAGGCCGCCCGTGGGCGGGTTTTCCCACTGATCCATTGCAGCTCTACATCAATATATAATCACAAAAATATAAAAACCTCCACACTTTGCAATGTAAAGGATTACAAAGGAGGACCATACCGACAGGAGACCTTTTGGTCCGTAACTAGGTCGGATACGTAAAAAAATATACAAATAGATAAATAAATGAATAAATAAAAATTATAATGATATGAATAATAATGAATAAAACAAATAAATGCATAGATATAGTTGAATAATAAACAAACAGGTAAATATTAAATAATAATAAATTGACAGATAAATAATAATAAATGAAAATCAAGCAAATAACAATAAACAAACAGACAAATGATAACAAACAAATAAACAAATAACATAAAATAAGTGGGAGGCATTACAGCATCTTGCTTAAGTGTTTATCTAAACTAATCTTAAAATTTCGAGCTGGATTACATTGCGCTGCTTCTGCAGGAAGTTTATTCCATTCATTAACTACACGGTTGGCGAAGTTGTTTCTACTCACTTCCAAATTAAATCTATTTTCTGACAGTTTGAGACCATTATTTCTTGTCGGATTCTCATTCAATGTGAAAATTTTGTCACTTATGATGTTGTCAATTTACTTTAGAATCAAGACCTGTATCAAGTCATCTCTGAGTCTACGCTTTTTTAGAGAAAACATTTTCATATGTTTTAGTCGATTTCCGTATGATCTACTTTTGATATTTGGAACCAGTTTTGTGGCTCGCCGTTGTACTTTTTTAATCTGTCAATGTCTTTAATAAGATTCCGTGACCATACGGAAACAGCATATTCCAAATGTGAACGAACTAAGGATTTATATAACTTGAAATTAAAAGATCGCGCAGTCCTAGAACCTTATTTGCTTTCTCAGAGACTGAAATACACTGCTTAGATGATTTGAGATCGTTACTGATAATTACGTCGAGATCCTTTTCACAATCCATTTTTACTAACGAATTCCCAAATAGCTTATAATCGTACTTACTGTTATTTTTACCTGTGCGCATAACCTCGTATTTACTTGTGGTAAATTTCATTAACCACTTTTTAGACCATTGCTGTAGTTTATCTAAATCTTCTTGAATATCTAATTGGTTTAAGTGATTATTTGCCATTCCGCACAGTTTTGTATTATCAGCAAATTTGGAGACAATAGATTTCAGTCTGGTGTCTATATTATTTATATATACTAAGAATAGAAGTAGCCCAAGAATGAAACCCTGAGAAACTCCACTCGTAACATTTTTCGATTTAGAAGTTCTGCCATTTAAAGCAACTCTCTGTTTTTGATCATTCAGACAATTACTAGTCCAACTTTATAGGCTACCACTTATTCCGTGTGAAGCTAACTTAGTAAGTAGTCTTTCGTGTGGAACGGCATCGAAAGCTTTTGCAAAGTCTAGATATATTGTTTCTTTTGTCATAATTTGTTGTTGTGTTGTAGAATTCGAGTTAGTCACGCAAGAGCGTTTCCGTCTGAATCCATGCTGGCTATCAGTTATCAAACAGTTACTTTTTGAATGATGTTCGATAACATCTCTGATTATATTTTCCTTCCTTTTTTTTTCTACGATTGAAGTCAAGCTTATAGGCCTGTAATTATTTGGTTTCTTTTTGTCACCTTTTTTGAATATGGGAGTAACGTTAGCTAGCTTCCTTTCTCTTGGGACATCTCCAGATATGAACATCTAACATTACACATAAAGACATATGAAAAGGTCTGTTTCCCCTTGTAAGGAGGAGATAGAAAAATCCCAATACTTCAAAAAATGTATAGCACGAGGAATGATTAGATATGTTCAGCTATCCACTTTGTAGAAACAGTAGATCAATCAGGACACTAGTCTGGTCAAATTCATCCCAACATTTGAATAAAATCGTATGATATTATCCAGAAATCTAAAATCAGTTACCGTAGCAAACAAACTTATGTATATGTGCTTCATATAAGGCTTGACAGCCAAAGACCAAAAATCTCACAATTTGACAGAATTGTGAAATAAGTTCACAAGACATGAGGGAGGAAGAAGAGGAAGGGATATGGGGGAGGGAGAGAATGGGTTTTGCGTCTCGGTGCAGTGCACGTCTAACAGCAAAGATGCGAACCCGAGAATCAAACTCAATAGCTACAATTAACAAACCAACAAAAGAAACAAGGAGAGAAACATGAAGTTTAACCTCATGTGTGTGTGTGTCTGTGTGTGTGTGTGTGTGTGTGTGTGTGTGTGTGTGTGTGTGTGTGTGTGTGTGTGTGTGTGTGTGTGTGTGTGTGTGTGTGTGTGTGTGTGTGTGTGTGTGTGTGTGTGTGTGTGTGTGTGTGTATGTGTGTGTGTGTGTGTGTGTGTGTGTGTGTGGTTTGTGTTGGTGTGTGTGTGTTGTGGGTGTGTGTGTGTGTGTGTGTGTGTGTGTATGTGTGTGTGTGTGTGTGTGTGTGTGTGTGTCTGTGTGTGTGTGTGTGTGTGTGTGTGTGTGTGTGTGTGTGTGTGTATGTGTGTGTGTGTGTGTGTGTGTGTGTGTGTGTGTGTGTGTGTGTGTGTGTGTGTGTGTGTGTGTGTGTGTGTGTGTGTGTGTGTGTGTGTGTGTGTGTGTGTGTGTGTGTGTGTGTGTGTGTGTGTACATGTGAGGGGTTTGTATGTGTGGGTGTCTCTGTCTGTATGCATGTGTGTGTACTTGAATAAGTGTGTGTGTTTGTATGTGTGGGTGTCTCTGTCTGTATGCATGTGTGTGTACTTGAATAAGTGTGTGTTTGCTTGCGTGTACGTTTACATGCATGCGTGAATGAGTGTGCATGTATGTGCACGTGGATATATTTATATATTCATGTATGTATGTATGCATGCGTGTATTTGCACGAGCATATATGTATTCATTCATGTATGTATGCGTGCGTGTGTTTGTGCGTGCCTGCATATATACATATATATATATATATATATATATATATGTATACATATATATATATATATATATATACATATATATATATATGCATGCATTATTAAAATCGACAGCATTAATGAGGTTGTTGATCTTCTTGTGGATATTCTCCAGTTTTCTAACCAATACTCTGCCATTTGGAGGGTGGGCATAGACCAAGTTGCCAAAATGATTAATTTATTTCAACGTTTCGTCTAACAAAGAGACATCTTCAGGAAATTCTGTAACAGAGATAATATAGACGTACAGAAAAAAAACATGTAAATCTAAACAATTATACAAATATGGAAATAAATTGTATAATTGTTTAGATTTACATGTTGTTTTCTTTTTTTTCTTTTTTTCTGTACGTCTATATTATCTCTGTTACAGAATTTCCTGAAGATGTCTCTTTGTTAGACGAAACGTTGAAATAAATGAATCATTTTGGCAGCTTGGTCTATGCCCACCCTCCAAATGGCAGGGTATTGGTTAGAAAACTAGATAATATCCACAAGAAGATCAACAACCTCATTAATGCTGTCGATTTTAATAATGTATGCATACAAGAGAATCTGCTCCCCAGATATTCAAATATATATATATATATATATATATATATAAATATATATATATATATATATATATATATATATATTACACACAGGAACCCACAGTCGGAGAAAGAATAAACTTCGAATAAAGAAAAATCCTATATTTCGGCTATCAACTGTAGCCCTCTTCAGGTTCCTGTGTGTAATTTACAAATGTGCTACTACATTTCTGTTTAGAAATATATATATATACGTGTGTGAAAGCACGTGCGAGTGTCCAGTTTCGCCAATGAAAAGGATCTCACCCACAAAAACCTTCCAATAAGAACGTCGTGGATGTTTTAACCACGCTAAGGACGACCACCCTGTGAGCGTCTCGTGCTACATTCACGTCATATCTCACGTGCATTTCCCTTCTGTGTTTGTTTCTCTTTGGACGTGTTTGCCTTCCTCGAGGCGGAGCGCCGACTCCTTCTTCAGGAGAGCAGACGCAAAATGTGATAAAGTTCTTATTTCAGGTCTCAGATTTTCTTGCGCAGGAGCATGTTGGCATCGGTAGGGTGAACGTCTAAGAGAGTCGGAGGTAGGTCTGTTGTGTTATATTCGTATATGGCCTTATCCATGTCTTTACCTGCGTATGTGTACGTGTACGTGTTTCGTACGTGTGCGCATGTGTGTACATGTACGTGTTTGTGTACATGTACGTGTTTGTATACATGTACGTTTAATTGCACTTGTATAAGTATTTACATATGTACATGTACATTTACATGTTCATCCACGAGTACGTGTTCGGGTATATGATAAGACGTCCACGCGTCTATTTTCATGTACGTTTCTGTGTCTATGTGGGTGGTTGATTCCGTGTAAGTACCTCTGTCCGTGTATGTGCCTATGTTCGTGTATATGACTGTGTCTATGTACGTGTCTGTGTACGTGTGTGTGTGCGTGCTCGTGTACGTTTTTAAATGACCAAGAAGTGTGGAGTGGACTCTTTCCTCTGTATACTGGAAGGTGTGTATGAAGAAGAGCTTTACCAGGATTGCTAGATATACAGTTAACAGTAAATATCCCTGGCATATCAACTTGAGCATGTGGTGAAACATTTTTCATTATTATTATTATTATTATTTTTTGCTAACCGGAGTTTTTATCCCTGTGGTCAATATTGCACCGAAGAAGCGCCGAGGTAGTCTTAAAGATGGTAAAGGAGAGATTTAAGAAAAGGGAAAGAGAAAAAACCTTTATTCTTTCTTTAGGCAGAGATTAATCTCCAAATACAGGAGAGTATTGGTTGGCTCTGGTCCGTAGAAATGTCCTTAAATTCCTTAAAATTGTGACATCATAAAATAGACAGAGAGTTTATAAAGGATTACAAGAGCATGCCGACAGAAGACCTTTTGGCGCATAACTAGGTTGGATGCGAAAAAAAATATAAAGTAAAATAATAAAGAAATAGATAAATAAGTAAATAGATTATGATAAATGATAAACAAATAGATAGAAAATAATAATTCATTTTATCAGTTATTTTTGAGAAGTTAAACTTTCAGGTGAAAGAGTTATTTTTTTCCCTAAAGTTGAACATTTCTACTGATCTTCAGTGGTGTTCCGCAGACAATTGGATTAAATCTACCTCTTCATCTTCAACCATCTTCATATCATCTTCATTCAGTCTGATGATTTGCAGCCGAATTTGAAATTTTTACGACAATCTTGCGTTATTATCTGTTGGTGATAGATGCCATCGTCATTACTGCCTTGCTGTCTGGTAATTTAAAACCAAAATTATTGGAAAATGTAAGCCAATACTTTGTAGTATCGTCCTTCACCATACAAAAAGATACAAGAATATCGCCGAAAAAAAAGAGTTTTATGCGGCTCTATTTGAATGTTGTTCTGGCCAATTCAAATGACTTTATTCAGCTCCTTTACATAAAACCTGCATAGGGACGCACAGTTGATTTTATTCATGAGCACAACGGGGGATGAGGGAAGGAGGGGAAGCATTTTCCAGCATGTATCAAGCGTATTCTATTACGTCGACCATTTTGCATACGAACAAGTCTAACGGGTCATAAAGGCATCTTTTGTGTCATAACTCTGCAACCTAAGGTCGTGTATTTCCCAAGGCCTCTTAAGGCATCAACCATTGCAGTACTTACAAGTGCAAGCAAATGTACGTCATACTTCCGAGGCGGAAAATAGAATGAGAAAATGTACGCTTTTACGTAAGAGCTCATCAAGATTAGTGTCGTTAAGAAATATGCACTACCAGCCTGAGATACGCATATACGACACCAATATTTGATTACGGAGATGTACGATTTTAGGTAATTTTGCACTTTTTTTGCACACAAATATATATATATATATATATATATATATATATATATATTTTTTTTTTTTTTTTTTTTTTTTAAACGCTGTTTGTTTCCCAGGAAACCACGAACTAGCTTACACGCTTTTAGATACCAATACAAACGTATTGGTATGTGCACGAATATACTTGTATACGCAAACATGTTCCTGCGTACATATGAAGTTTGCGTAGGCGCGTTCGTTCGTACATGAAAAGGATCGTGATGGAAGATAATTGTACTTATTACGAAGTGCAAACTTCATTCCCATTTCCTTTTCTTCTCCTTCTCGTCCATTCTCTGCCCCCCTCTCATTCACCTTGCGCGCCTGGCCTCCGCACTTAATCATTTTCTTATTTCAGGTGTTCAGTAATTTCACTCAGCTTTTCAGAGTATTTCATGCTAATTAAGGTTTTTCGAGAAGGAAGCAAAACAGTTCCCCCTCTCTTATCAACCCGTCTTGGTTCTGTCTCCGGCCCCAAAGCCTTCACGACAAAGAGAAAGAGAATAAGAAAAAATAGAGAAAGAGAGAAAGAGAAAAAAGAGAAAGAGAGAGAAAGAGAAAATGGGAGAGAGAAAGAGAGAGAAAGAGAAAATAGGAGGGAGAAAGAGGGAGAGAAAGCAAGAAAGAGAGAAAAATAAATAAAGATAAAGAAAAAGAGAAGAGAGAAAGAAAAAGAAAAAGAAAGAGAAAGAGAGAAATAAAGAAAGGGCGAAAGAGAAAGGAAAGAGGAATTGAAAGAGAAAGAGAAAGAGAAAGAGAAAGAGAAAGAGAAAGAGAAAAAGAAAAAGAAAGAAAAAGATAAAGAGAAAGATAAATAAAAGAGAAAGAGAGAAAAAAAAGAGAGAGTGAAAGAAAGAAGAAATGAAAAAAGAAATAGAAAAAGAGAAAGGGAAAGAGAAAGAGAAAGAGAGAGAGAAAGGGAAAGGGAAAGAGAAAGAGAAATGGAAAGAGAAAGAGAAAGAGAAAGGGAAAGGGAAAGAGAAAGAGAAATGGAAAGAGAAAGAGAAAGCGAAAGGGAAAGAGAAAGAGAAAGAGAAAGAGAAAGAGAAAGAAAGAAAAAATGAAAAATGAATAGAAAAAGAGAAAGGGAAAGGGAAAGAGAAGGTTAAGGAAAGAAAAAGGGAAAGATAATAGAGAGAGGAGATAGATAGATAGATAGATAGATAGATAGATAGATAGAAAGAGAGAGAGAGAGAGAGAGAGAGAGAGAGAGAGAGAGAGAGAGAGAGAGAGAGAGAGAGAGAGAGAGAGAGTAAAATGTGAGGGAGAAGATAGAAAGAGGAGTGCTATAAGAGAGAGAGGAGAGAGGGAGACAGGAGAATGGAGAGGGAGAGAGAGGAAAATGAGGAGAGATGAAAGAGAGTGGACAGAGAACGGAGAGATCGGGGAGAGAGAGGGAAGATAAAGAAAGGAGATGAATGAGAGAGGAGAGAGAGAAAGAAGAGAGACAGTAAAGGCCTCCGCTGTGAAGCCAGGCGACCCTGGCATCCCATTTCTTGGGCATATAGGCACAAGAGGCGAGACGTGGTCTACGACTTGAAGTCCACCCAGGTCACTAACTGCCTGCAGGCAACCTCCAGGTCGTATATCTTAAATGGGACAAATGACGACACCATAGCACAAAGGTGGAGTTGGGAGGGGGAGGTGGGGGAGTCAAGGTCACCTTTTAGGAGAGTGGGAGGCGGGGGAGGGTACTGCACCTGCACCCTCCACCCTTCCCTGTCCGTCGGAATAGCTACTTAGAACAAAAAACTCAAAGAAAGAAGAGAACTAAAGAACTTTGTTTGCTAAGTTTGGTAGTGTTTGGCCTCCTGGCCTCTCGCCCGCACCCCCAAACCCGCTTGCCAGACCACCCGCCTGCGGCTCCCAACCGCTTTCTCTTCGGCGGAGCTCGCTCGAACTGACCTCGAACAGCTCCCGACTGCAGAGGGTGACAAAGACCATCACCATGAAACTGGGGTTGCAGAACGCGTAGACTTTATCACGATAACCCATTCCCCCGTCTCGGCCATTCGCAAGGTCCCTCTTCAAGACTTTAGGTCTTTTTTTCTTTGGGGGTGTTCGCGCTTTTTTTTTTTTTTCTTTTTTTTTAGCGTCTGATGCATCGCTCTTGTTGTGTACCAACCAAGCTCCAAGCTGTGATCAGACGGGGAGCGCCGCTGTTGCCCCAATAGGCCATTAAACGCCTTGATAGATTGTCCCTTGCACCTCCTCTGGACTTTCTCCACACAACACTTCCCTCCCCACTCTCCTCCTCATCTTACTTCCTACCTCACCTCCTCTCCTTCCTCACCTCTGCTGTCCCTTCTCACGCCCTCTCTCTCCTCCTCACGCCCTCTTCCTCTTCTTCCTCCTCCTCCTCTTCTTCTTCTTTGCCTTCTCCTTTCCTTTCTGTTCATCACCTCATTTTTTTCATCTTCACCCTTTTCATCTTCACCCTTTTATCCTTTTCGGAGAATGGGGATGGAGTGGGTGGGGATGAAGTG
>NC_134777.1:36743646-36753646 GCF_046742065.1 Oratosquilla oratoria | reverse complement strand
GATACCGCTTTTAGTGAGCCCTTGTCAGTTTCTTTATTGCCGGGGATGCTTACATGAGATTCAGATACAAAGCGGGGAGAGATTTTGTTTGAATATGATAGTTTGATATGATTGTATTGAATACATGGGGTAGCGAGTGATATATAAGGCACTGAGGGTGGCGAAAAGTTCAGCAGTGAAGACTAAGGTGATGGGGGAAAATATCCAGATTACGTTTCAGTTGGAGACTGCCGCGCAATCCAATCTATGGTTCCAGCGGAAGCCATTTGTTTATATGTTGATATTTTGAATAGGTAGATAGTTGGGAGAAATATTCTTGTTGGGTGGCTTCAGTTTGCTTTTGGTCTTTTGTTAACTGGGGATAGTTTGCCGTGATGTAGGTTGTGAGGTTTTTGGAATTGATCATTGTGTTGCTGAGGTTATGTGATTTGTGAGAGTGTTGTTTCAATTGCTGATTGGTCTTCTACTGTTCTAGTTGTATATGTAGCTGTTTGGAAGATTGTTTTCCAGATTTCTCGAGAAGCGGACTATCAAATTTGTGAAGCTGGGTAGAGTTTGTAAGGTGTATAAGGAAAAATAGAAAATTGTCCTTATGCTATAAATCTGGTACTATCGACCAATCATAGTCTAAGAGAAGATCTGGTGTACACAGAGATAGATCAATTTGTGTGTGGGTCATTGACTGTATTTGAAGAACTGTAGGTTGACTTATGTTGTGCAGTGATAGTGAGGGGTTTAATTTGAAGGAGGATATTAGGTTGTTCGTAAGGTAGTGGGGGTATCTTTCCAAAAAGGGTACTTTGCGTGAGGTCTTCTAGTAGAATATGAGGGAGTTAGTTGGCTAGGACGTCTGATAGTATCAGTAGTAGCTGATTATTGGGTGCTGTTTGAATTTTTTGGCTGCAGTGGCTTGGAGGCTTGGAGAGGCGTACAGAGTGCATGTGCTAGTGGTGATATATCTGAACAGATTAGGACTGCCTCCCGTGTTCCTTTGGCTTGGGTAAGGAGAAGTGGGGGAGGATAGGTATGTAGAAGAGACCCTTAAGTAGGGTTGGGGTGCGTTGGCCTAGATGTGCTTCCTTGAGGGCAAATGCACTCAGATTTATATTGTTTTCCTAGTTTGGGATGAGTCCTCGGCAATTCCGCTGGGTGATTTTTTTTTTTTTTTTTTTTTTTTTCTGTGTTGCGATGGAAGTTTTTGGTGAAAATGGAGACCGGGGTATGCTTTGTCAGTCGTGGTACTTGGGAGTTTTTTCGTGTGCTTGGGTGTTAATTTTGTCTTTTTTGGGGGGAAGTGTATTTGACTGGGTATGAGTTAGGAATTTATATGCAATTATTCCAGTTGGGTCTGGTGAGGACATTGGGAGACATAGGAGACATACATATGGCCTGGTGTTACTATGTCTAGTTGGCGCCGGGATAGGGAAGTTTACAAAGATTACAAAGGATTGCAAAGGAAGAGCATGCCAACAGGAGACCTTTTGGTCCATAACTAGGTCGGATGCGAAAAAAATTATAATAATGATAAATAAATAGATAAATAAATAAGATTTATAATAATAATGATAAATAAAATAAATAGGTAAAGTTAAATAGTAAACAAACAGGTAAATAGTAAATAATTATAAGTTGACATGTAAATAATAATAAATGATAATCAAGCAAATAATAATAAACAAACAGACAAATAACAAATAAACAAATATCATAAAATAAATGACAGGCATTACAGAATATTGTTTAGGTGTAAATCTAAACTAATCTTAAAGCTTTAAAATTAACTACATTGTACTGCCTCTGCAGGAAGTTTATTCCTTTCATTAACTACACAGTTGGCGAAGTTGTTTCTACCCACTTCCAAATTGAATATATTTCCGGACAGTTTGAGACCATTATTTCTTGTCAGATTCTCATTCAATGTGAAAATTTTGTCACTTTTGATGATGTCAATTCCCTTTAGAATCTTAAAGTCCTGTATCAAGTCACCTCTGAGTCGACGCTTTTTTAGGGAAAACAGATTCATATGTTTTAGTCGATTTCGGTATGATCTATTTTTGTTATTTGGAATCAGTTTTGTGGCTCGCCATTGTACTTTTTTCAATCTGTCAATGTCTTTAATGAGATTCGGTGGCTATACGGGAACATCATATTCCAAATGTGAATGAACTAACTTGTTAATGAAAGATGGACTTTTGAAGTCAAAAGATCGTGCAATCAGTCCTAGAATCTTATTCGTTTTCTCAGAGGCTGAAATACACTGCTTAGATGATTTGAGGTCGTTACTGATAATTACGTCGAGATCCTTTTCACTATCCACTTTTATTAACGAATTTCCAAATAACTTGTAATCGTACATACTGTTATTTTCACCTATGTGCATTACCTTGCAATTACTTGTGTTAAATTTCATTAGCCACTTTTCAGACCATTGCTGTAGTTTATCTAAATCTTCTTGAATATTTAAATGGTTTAAGTGATCATTTGCCATTCCACACAGTTGTATCATCAGCAAATTTGGAGACATTAGATTTTAGTCCGTGGTCTATATCATTTATATATGCTATGAATAGAAGTTCCCCAAGAACAGAACCCTGAAGAACTCCACTCGTGTGTAAATCTAAAGTCTGCGACCAGTTAACTGAAATATTTAATAAATCGGTAGACACTGGTTTTGTGCCTACTGCTTGAGGGCAGGCAAACGTTGTTCCTATTTTTAAGAAGGAAGATAAATCGTCTATATGCAACTACAGGCCAATCAATCTGACATCGGCTATAGGTAAAATGCTTGAATCATTAATAGTAAATAGACTCAGAGAACACATCGAAAGACATAATTTAATTCGTGACACACAGCATGGTTTCTCCTAGGGTAAGTCATGTGTGACCAATATTCTATCATTTTATACTAAAGTATATAAGGCGTCAGATAACAATGATAATTACGATGTGATTTACCTTGACTTTAGCAAAGCGTTTGGCAAGGTGCCACACCAGAGACTACTAAATAAAATCAAAGCCCATGGCATAGAAGGAAAAGTGTTAGAATAGATTAGAGCTTGAATCAGCAACAGAAAACAGCTGGTCACCATAAATGGAGTAAAATTCAGGGGGGTAATGTTACTAGTGGGGTTCCCCAGGGCTCGGTTTTGGGTCCCTTGCTGTTTATTATGTACATAAACGACTTAGACGATGGTATAAATAGTGATGTTAGTAAGTTCGCGGACGACACTAAGATAGGATGCCTAATTAGGTCAGGAGACGACGCAGAGATTCTGCAGGATGATCTTAACAAATTGTTTACATGGTCGGTGAAAGGGCAAATGAACTTCAATATCTCTAAGTGTAGCGTGTTAAACGTAGGGCTACACAACCCCGAAAATAGATACAGCTTAGATAACACGCTTTTAAAGAAAACTGAGTGCGAGAGAGACTTGGGAGATCTAGTGAGTCCGGACCTTAAAACCAAGAAACAGTGCATTAGCGCCAGAAATAAAGTTAATGGAGCATTATGTTTCTTTGCTAGGACGGTAACAAACAGGAATGCAGAGGTAATTATCAAACTCTATCTAGCGATAGTTAGACCCATCCTTGACTATGCGGTACAGTTTTGGTCTCCGTCCTATAGAATGAACATCAATTCACTTGAATCAGTACAGAGAAGAATGACCAAAATGATACATGGACTCAGAAATTTACCTTAAGAAGAGAGGTTTAGGCACATTATCTTACACTCTCTGGAAAGACGCAGAGTGCGGGGTGATCTAATAGAGGTGTTCAAGTGGATCAAAGGTTTTAACAAGGATGACACAAAGAAGGTCAACATACTAAAAAAACAGGGCAGGACTCGCAGTAATGGAATAAAACTGGACAAATTTAGGTTTAAAAAGGAAATAGGCAAGAATTGGTTTACTAATAGGGTGGTCAACGAATGGAATAGACTTAGTAACCATGTAGTAAGCGCTGAAACTATCAGTTGTTTTAAGAAATGGTTAGACAACTTTATGGATGGGGATGACAGGTGATGATGGATATGGAGCTGCCTAGTGTAGGCCTTGCGGTCTCTTGCAGTCTCCTTTCATTTTTTTATTTTCTAATGTTCTTTCGTGACATTTTTCCATTTAGAAGTTTTGCTATTTAGAACAACTCTCTGTTTTCGATCGTTCAACCAATTACTAGTCCAACTTAATAGGTTACCACTTATTCCGTGTGAAGCTAATTTAGTAAGTAGCCTTTCGTGGGGGACGGTATCAAAAGTTTTTGTTAAGTCTAGATATATTAAATCCATATTGTTTCTTTTGTCATAATTCAAGATGACTGTGTTGTAGAATTCGAGTAAGTCAGTCACGCAAGAATGTTTCCGTCTGAATCCATGCTGGCTATCATTTATCAAACAGTTACTTTCTGAATGATGTTCGATAGCATCTCTGATGAGAGTTTCCATATTTTTTCTACGATTGAAGTCAAGCTTATAGGACTGTAGTTATTTGGTTTCTTTATGTCACATTTTTTTGAATATGGGAGTAACGTTAGCTAGCTTCCATTCTCTTGGGACATGATATGATGCTTGAAAATAATTCTAATGGAAAAACAATCTTTTCATTTCCTTTAAGATTCTTGGATGCCAACCATCAGGCCCTGGTGTTTTACTAACTTTGAGTTTTTCTATACACCTTTTATTATTTTTTTCTTTATTATTATATTTACCGTAGTAAGTTGACTCTAGATTTTTCACAAGTTTCAGTTTGGAGTTCACTTTGAAGTGTTTTGTTTACGAATACTGAGCTAAAATAGTTGTTTAAGATACTCCACATTTCTTCATTGAATATTCAAGTTGACCGTCAGCAGATAATAGTGGGCCTAACAACCTTTTTATCTTTAATGTAACTATAGAATTCTTTGGGATTATCTTTGGAATTATCAGCAATATTCATTTCGTATTGTCGTTTTCGTTTTTTTATTGTCTTTTTTTAAATCTCTCTGTATTATTACATAACTTTGATAGTCAATAGGTGCACCCAAGCACTTGTATTTCTTATAAGTCTGTCTCTTCTAGCAGTACTTTTTTCAGTTTCTTTGTCAAGCCATTTTGGGTGAGCCCGATTTGGGGGCGTATGTCTTTAAACGGGATGTAAAAATTAATCATCTTATTAAGCGTATTTTGAAATATTTCCCACCTCTGGTCTACAAGTCTTTTGCTAAATTTTGCCTCCCAATCTGTAAGCTGAAGCTCCTGACGGAGTCCTACGACTGACCTTTACTGAAATCGGGTATTTTAGATACACAATTCTAGAACTTTTTAGCAGTTTGAATCTAAGTTGTGATCACTACTTGCACTAGTTTCACCAACTTCTATATCGGTTAAAATGCTTTCGAGGCTAGTGATCAATAGATCGAGCAAATTCCCATGCATTGTAGGCTCTTTTACATGCTGAACTAAGTAATTGTCACCGAGGATCATACAACCAATGTCAATAAAATTGAAATCACCCATTATCAATAAGTCCTGGTTGCAGAAACTAGACATTTCTTGAAACAACAGTTTGTTGTCTGCTGATGGTAATGTTTTTGGCCCATATATTACACCTACATTCCTTTTTTGTCCATTTGTTTGGGTTAGTTCTACCCACAAACTATCATATGCATCCTGTTTCACTTTCTCTAAAATACAGGCATGGACATTGCTTTTAACGTACAATAGAACACCCCCACCTTTCTTTTGCTTTCTATCCTGATGAAAGTGCATAAATCACGCAATATTAAATTCAGCTTCAAACTCTCCACTATTTAACCATGCCTCGGTTATTCTTATCATATCGATATTTTCGCTTTTGATATACGCCTGGATTTCTTAAAATTTGTTCCTGATACTACGAGCATTAAAGTACATGGTTTTAAGAAACTGTAATTATTGTAGTTTATCTTATTTTATTTTATTTTATTTTTGAGTTTCAGCATCATCTCTTACATTATAATTTTGTTCTTTATTGACACCTTGCTCTATATTGACATTTGGTCCTTCATTGACATTCAGTGCCTCATGAACATTTCCCCCATCACGGACATCTGGTCCCTCACGGCCATCCTATCTCTCATGTACACCTTGTCCCCCCTACGTCACCGCGTCCCACACCGGCCACGCGTCGTTCATTGACATTCTGCCCGGCCTCACTTCCTAAAATGACATTCTGCCCTCCACTGACATTATATCCTACCGTTATATTTTGTCCTCCACTATCATTACATCCCATCGTGATATTTTGTCCTTCATTGACATTACATTCTAATGTAATATTTTGACCTCTGCCTAGTTGCGTGCAC
Source organism: Oratosquilla oratoria (assembly GCF_046742065.1). NCBI lineage: Eukaryota > Metazoa > Arthropoda > Malacostraca > Stomatopoda > Squillidae > Oratosquilla > Oratosquilla oratoria. Next base: position 36,747,328 of record NC_134777.1, on the reverse strand, counting down.
AATTGTGATATCCTCTCATTGATCCCTAGGACTCTACTGTTCCAACATGAGCCAGCATAGATCATCGGAAGAATCCCACAGAGTACGTGACGGCACCCACGCTCCTTCATCTCCTAAAGGAGGACCTTGTAATTCCGAACAAGTTGCTCTGATCCCATCCTACCTACATCGTTACTGCCCGTATGAACAATCGTAACCGTGTTCGTCCGCCTTTGCTCCCTGATGGTCTGGGTACAATCGGCAATCCCACGGCCCGGTTGACATACAAGCTTGTAACGTCGTTTAGTCTTCCGCTGCATGATGTCATCATAGCCTCGCACCATGGAGTCCCCCACCACCAAGAACTTCTGATTTTCAGCCACCTGATTTTCAACTTGTACATTTAGTTTTAAGGTTACGGTGGAGATTTTTTTTTTTTTTTTTTTTTCTGTGGGGAAGAATGGAAATTTTACTAGTGTGATATGGTTGATGTACTCCATTGCGTCTTCTATTGTTTTTCTTGGAGATTTAGATCTTTTCTTGGAGCGGTAGGATTGTAGGATTTGTTATGGATAAGGGGAGAGGATGTACGGTTTGTAGACTGGAGAGAGATTATCTGTCCAGGATGTGGAAGGATTGTGGTTGTTAAGTTGTATGGTGAGGGGAGGTGATGAATAGGTTTCTGGGTGAGGATCTTGGTGGACTAGTGGTAGGAGGTTGTATAGGAGGTTTTCGTACTTCAGAAGGATTGAGATGCGGGTTCAAGTGACTCTGAGTGATCTATCTTGGTACAGTTGTTTGAGTGGAACTATTGGGAGGGTGAGGTTCGACTGATGGACCGTAGAGCTTTCCACGTATGTGACTTCCGGTTTGATCGGGTTTCTCTGAAACTGATGTTTTATGACGCAAGGCAATGTACACTCCTACCTTCTAGGTGTATGTATGTTCAAAGTAGTGGTAGTTGAAGCAATAACCTAGTTATGGATTGTACTTCTGTGCTTCATACCTCAAATAACCTACAGTCAGATAGCTTGAAAGTTATGGCTAATCAAATGTGAATATTAGTGTTTGGATATTGATCTTTGTACTGTTTGTGGTTTTCTTAACTCGGTATACTTTTATTACTTTTTTATCGTCTCGCTGTTCTTTCCATTATTTCGTTTATGTGGTATCGTAAAGGTGGAATATAGAATACTCCCACATTGGTGTTAAGTGTACTATGTAGTCTTGTTTGAAAAGGGATGTCTGCTAGGGTTGTGAGCTGTCCCTTTGTCATACTTAATTCTATACTAGTTTTATTGTTAGACTTTTCTCTTGAGATCACATATCATGGAGAGTTCCGCATTTGTCTTTGTCATATACTCTTTTGGGGCATTTCGTTTTTATCGATTCATTATTGATAGATTTTTTTTTAGCAAGAATCTTAGGTAGCGTAAGTCAAGGTCCACCTTATCTTGGTATGGATCAAGTTTATATAAGGTTATGTAAGTTTGGGAATGGACTATCTCTCAGTGGAATTGGGAGTGTAACAATTGATTATGGTGCTTGGATCTGTTAACAAAGCCTACGGTGCCGCTTATTACCATCTGTGAAGAGGATAGATAGCTACTCTGCTCTTACCATTGTATCTATTTATTTTATTTACTTTTTTCTTTTTTTGGGGGGGGCTCTCCATTTCGCTCACATGGAAATGTTGTGGGTCAGAGCGGGAGTGCAACAAAGGAATCTTGGTATTGGGAGAGCTGTTGCTCTCACCCTGGCATTGTTGTTTATTTGTTTTCTTTATTATTATTACCATTCATACCTTATTATGGGTGATCTTGCTGCGGGTGGGGGGCAGTTCTCCAGCCTGATTAGATTTAGGGCTATTTTTAGAGCACCATTTGTAGCCCCTTCCGTATGTAGGATGGGTAGAGCGGATACTGAACAGGGCTGCTCCGTCTTGTAGGCTGCTGGCGAATGGTACTATTTCTTATCCTCGCACAGGGCCGCTGGACTTGTACCGCCTGTCGTGAGGGTTGCGACCAAGGGTTTCCAGAGGTTACTATGCCCTGTCCCACCATCACGCACCATCGCCAGAGAACGTATGGTCGTTAGTTGCTAAGATGAACTTAATGTTAGTTGGTTGGAGAGACGGTGATTGAATACTCTGTCAGTCTCAGTTGCATCCTCACTCACGGCTATCCCATGGGTATTGTTGGAGGCGGTGAGGTAGCTGTTGGTTTTCCTTCAAATTGCTCTTCAATTCTGTTTTGACACATTACCTCCATCTTCTTGGAGACCTTGAAATCGTATTCACAGCGGGCAAGGAAAACTTGACCCTCTATTAGACAGAATGAATGAGAGATAAACGAGAAAAAATTAAGAAGAAATATGGTGAGAAAGAGACGTAAATTGAGATGGAGAAAAACGGAAGAGATAGTAAGAGAGATATTAATAAGAGAGACAAAGTGTGAGAGAACATAAGAGACTGAGACTGAAATGGAATGGGAGATAGAGAGAGAAGGAGGATATATATATATATATATATATATATATATATATATATATATATATATATATATATATATATATATATATATATATATATATATACAGAGAGAGAGAGAGAGAGAGAGAGAGGAGAGAGAAAGAGAGAGAAGGAGAGAGGGAAAGAGAGAGAGAGAGACAGACACACAGAGAGAAAGAGAGAGAGAGAGAGAGAGAGAGAGAGAGAGAGAGAGAGAGAGAGAGAGAGAGAAATAGGCTGAAATGTCTGCCGGGTGATTGAACATGCAATTTAGCTTCATGCCACAGTCTTGCCCGCCCTTTATACTAATGCATAGTACGGCCTTAATTTAGTCCTTCAAACGTCTTGAAGTGTCATTTTTCTTTGTACCAGTACCATAATCGGTTCAACCACCGCATAACTCAATGTATTGTTTAACACTGTGATGGACTGAAATGGATTGAAATGCGAAAGTAAATCACCTATGTTGACCTCTGGTCAATGAGGAGGCTACTGTTTATATTACACAGTTGAGGCCACAAAGCCACGGCTACTCTGTGTGCACCAGCAGGTATGCTAACGGCAGAAAATATCATTCATATGTGTGGAATCTCTTCATCGAGCACTACGTGCGTATCAAAGAGTACTTGTCCCTCTATTCTGTCAAACCTCAGTCATTTTCTTCAACCTTTGCGATGCCCCCTTTGAGAGTGTTGTGACATGCTTGCCTCAAGTCAAACTCTAACTACCGAACGACGAAAATTTTCAATAAACCCTTCACCGGACATTCGAGATGAAACAGACGAATTTGTGATAAAGACTGACACGGAAATAGAGACAGAGGTAGAGATAGAGATAGAGATAGAGATAGAGAGACAGAGATAGAGATAGATATAGAGATAGAAATAGAAATAGAGACAGAGACTGAGATAGAGATAGAAAGAGAAATAGAGATGTATATATATATATATATATATATATATATATATATATATATATATACATATACATATATTACAGGTGAAAAATGTAATCACACATTTGTCAATAACGTAGAAACCACTGTTAGAGTAGAAAAGACTGGAAACGGGGAATCTATATATTTCGATTGCAAACTGCAATCCTCTTCAGTAGATACAAATAAGAGAGAGGGCGTACTGTTTAAGTAGCACCCTTAACAAAAGAAAGGGGAACATGGGAAGATATCTCTACCCT
>NC_134777.1:36711146-36736146 GCF_046742065.1 Oratosquilla oratoria | reverse complement strand
GTCTCACCGAGGAGCGCCGTGGCCAGAACGAGGTTTTCCCACAAATCCCTTATAGGATATATGTTGTGTTGTTGGTGTGCATAATTGTGTACAATGCAGTCTTCCATAATGTGTTATATAGTATGGGGCGAAGTGTTGCATCCTGGACAGTTATCTCATGCGATCATCCCGCTTTCTCTGTTAAGTTAGAAGGAATGGTGGCCGCATCGCAGCCCATCAAGGTGGACTCTGTCCTCTGGAGTCCTGGTGTGGCGGTGTCTACGTCATGGGACCAACCCTCAACCACGAGCATGGTAGGAATTGGGGGCCAAATTGTCACAAGAACCCCTTGCTACCCTTGGGGGGTGGCACAGATCCCTGAGCACAAGTTTTGTTACCTGGTGCAAGTACCACAACCGATGTGTGTTTTAATCTGAATTTTTCACACGATGCGGGAGACGGATGACCACAAAGCTGACCCTCACCACCACAGGATTATTAACACTAGTTAGGGCATGTATAAGAGACTAGACGCGTCCCTCAATGGACCTGAGCTAAATGAACGGAAAGGCAGTAGAGACTGAATACATCATCATTCAACCCAACATCAACAGCAACGGTGGAAGCTTTACTTGGTCAAAGACAGCAGTGGAAATTGTGATACATGACTGGGGGAAAAAGGTGAGTGAACAACATTGGGTTGCCAAAGGAAATACCACACGGACAGGCTACACACAACAGCTCACGAGCGAAAGGTAGGAGGGAACCACCAGAAACTACACTTGAGCAAGCCACATTGGTATAGACTCACCTAATCAAGATTGTACAAGACCATCATACTACCTTTGTGAGTACATTCCCTTGAGAAATCCCTTTGCCATAAAATGGTAGGAAGTTGAAAGCTCACGTCACCATCAGACCTTCTTTTGCTATCCAAGCACAGTATAGTTACAAAAATCTAATTTTGAGATTATTTGATTATGGATAATTTTTGTTGCGTCTTTATTTAAGCATTTTCTTTTAACTGTAATATTCTTATACATCTTTACTGTTTCAGAATATATTTCTCCATAATCAAATTGCCATCAATCAGTTTATGTTTAAATGAGTTGTTGTTCAAATGAACCTGCAGAGGTAGATAGTTTATGAATAAGTAAAACAATTTTGAAAAATTACATTGTAGACGACAATGGTCGTTCATCTATGTTTTCCGGCTATTTTCAGATGGGTATACAGTTCAGAGAAAATGACCGGCCATGAAAGGTTAAAAATCTATTTCGATGATCGTTCATGTATATTTTCATTGATGTCACGTAACAAATATTTCAAATTAAAGATTCCTTTCATCCATCATTTAAAGCCTAAAGTGAAGGATAACGACTTATACTAATACAATAGATAGTATTTCTTTTTCTCCGACTTTTCCCAAATGTCCCCATAAAAAGTTTCAACGTGTGGTCTTCAAGTGTCTTCAAAAAATCAGTGTTTAGTAATTCTGCATTCACTTATTTACTAATGGGAATCACTAATTATCACTTTTAGATGAATGTCGATGATCAAAACATTCTAACCATTTTCTGTCATTTGTGGCCAACAGCATACTTGTTCAATATCTGAACAAAAGTTGAAGGGGGTGAGTGTGTCCCATGAAACACCTTTCTCCAGCTGAAGCCTTTACCTTTTTCCTGTGAACTTGGTAAGACGGTGAAGAGGACAATCACTAATCACCCGCGATTGTTAAATGGCCTTTCAACGCACTCACGAACTGGAGGCAAAACCGAAAGCGTTCGGTGGCACGTAAACACTTACCTCTACAGTGCTAATAGTTGCATTGATTTACCACCCTCTTCAAATATGTCATCAACATAAGTATTTTTATCTTTGCTGGACAATATTGCACCAAAGAGGTAGTCGTAGAGGTGGTAAAAGAAATATCCAAAGAAGGTAGCAGAACGAAAGGAAAGTAGAAGTCAATTCTCCAAACATGAATAAAACAGCTGGTCCACTCCAAATTTTCAATCGTGATTTCTAGCTGACATAATAGACTGCGATCTGCCCCAGACAACAAAGGATTACCGTTGATCAGAAGAGAACCAGTTGTAAATATGCCATGATGTCTTGTACAGTCTCACTGCAAACAAAAGTGTTGTGACAAAGGTGGCTTATCCACCATCCAAGAACTATCACGTGGACTACTCACAGAGTGCTTCAGCTAGAGTCTCTTGATCAAAGGTCGTCTTCATTAGATTTTATCGACTTGGTTGCCTGGTGTATGCTCGTGGATTATGACACTAGAGCTGCGAAGGAAACTGATCTCCCTCTCTGGTCTTGGCCAGAAGTCCTCCACCCTAGTTATGTTGTGTTCGTGTTAGTGTGCTGCCTGAGCTGACCTGTCTATAATATGTAAGACAGCCTATCAGAGTGGATATAGGTCACTTGTTGTGTCTCCTAACTTATCTTAGTATGCCAAGACTGAGCGGGATAAGCCAAACAGTTCTGAATACTTCATTCTAGGTCTGTTTTTTTAGTTAAACAAACTCAACCAGAGGTACATCAAAAGGAATGTTACCAAGCTGAGGGAGTTATGTTTCTATTCTTTGTGGAATCCATCAAAATAATATTGACCCAATAATGTTAAGCTAATTATGCCTGTACTACATTCTAGGAATCTAATTTTAGTTAACGCCAGACAATTTCTTTCTCCTGGATGGAAACTCCGGGCACGAGTCTGCCTCAATTAACTCATTTGTAGCCTTGTTGCATCCTTAATGTTTCACTGTAGCTAACGCCAGGGGATTTGATTTGGCACGTTCTCGTGAACTTCTTTTTTTTTTTTTTCTAGCTCCAATCTTCACAATTTCTTCCCCTTTTTAGGTACATCGTGTTTCACCATATCGAGTAACTACCCTTAAAGTAATCTTCTCCTATCAAGCTCTCACTAACGTAACGAACCCATTTGCGGGTGTTGTCATCTTTGACTTTTTTGTCGTGCTACCGCTAGACAATTTTATCTCATGAAAAAAAAAACATTTATAATTATCTCGATTATCACGTTTGCGAGAGCTATCGCTTTCTACATTTACTCTTGGGGAAGCTAAATGTTTCGCTCGCGTGAGGGAAATCTGTTTAAAAAAAAACAATCACCGCTTCAAAGAGCCGACTTTAACAAATTACATTTCTCTTCTGTTGTTCAAACACTTGCGTATTTGTTTTGTTTTCATTGTATTTTCTTCAGGTTTTACCACAGGATTCATTACAGAAAAGCGCATTCTAGACAAGAATGAGACACGCTCAGTTATAATAGCCTTAGTAATATTTGTTACATCGACCCTCACTAACAGGGAACCCGCATCTCTACAGCGGCTGAGAGGGATTCTCTGACACCCACCGTAAATATCTCTGGAAAGAAACGTTAGACGGTTGTCTTTGCTGCATAGTGTGGGACTTTCTATGACACTGGGTTTTAGTACTACGAGAATGGTTCTCAATATTTTTTTTTCCATTCCATTCTCTACTTCGTGTATTCTCAACGTTTGTGTGGCTTGCCTTCATTTTTCTCCTAAATCACATCCCATCAAAAATGTCAAGAAAAAAAGTACAGCAAAATGTTGATGAAGAGAAACCCTTTGCTTTATTACAAGATTGACAATCATAATTATCTTACAATTCTTCTTTTTTATATATAATCAGAGTATTCACATTGTACAGAAATGTATAATTTGTAGCAGCAGGCCATACCCCTCCTAAATTCTTGTCATAGCTCCCTTGGGGACCATGGAGCACCATGTTGAGAGCCACTGTACTAATAGTTGAGCATTCGCTGTAGTTGGCTAACTCCCCTTGTAAGGGGGAAAAAGCCTTTGGTAGCTACAAACGGTAGTTACAATTGAATAAACAAACAAGTGAATAGACAATACATACATTAACAGATAACATAAACAAAATTAACCAAATTCATTTATAAACAACAATATAAAATAGAATATAAACAATTAGACAGATAAGCAGTAAAAATATAAGCAAACAAATATAGATTTACAACACGCAACTCAAAAGTTCGTCTAACCGGGCCTTCTTAACCGCCTTAAAGTTTGTCTACCAGCGTACAAATTGTTACGAGGATGCGTCACTTACTGTATTTTAACTATAGTGAAGGGTCCTGACTCTAGCTAATCAGCATTGAATGTAGTGTTTTTAACTGTTGATAACACTGAAGAATAAGTGTGGATCTATCCTCAAAAATACTCCAGGTGCTGAAACAATAGCTTGTAGTGCATCAGCTGTCTTTAAGTGAAATTCCTTCATCTATTTCCCCTGTAATCTATTTGATACAAGTAAGTTGCATTGGAAATTATGAAGAACAGAAAAGGTCTTGACGGCTTATTTTTCTACGTCTATTTCATATGATAAATCACATCCGTTTTGAGCATGTTGTCAATTGCATGCTCTGCAGTCAGACATATTGTATGTTTACTTGTGATGTAGAGTGATTACAGAACTAATAGTTTTGAGCATGTTGTCAACTGCATGCTCTGCAGTCAGACATCTTGTATGTTTACTTGTGATGTAGTATGATTACAGAACTAACAGTTCGAAAAGAAGTACTCGCCCCAGCGAAGCAAAGAAAACGACATACCTTAAGAAGGTAGCAAATATTTTCGTCTCCTCTCAGACAAATGGTGAGTTGTGATAGTTTAAATTAACTAATATTCATTTCATCATTAATATCCAACAAAAAATAATAAATTAAAAATAAAATCTCGAAAAGTTACACCATTTTTTTCATCACAGGAATTTCTATACCTTATATTAGTCTGTAGCGTTTTTCATGCAGATCTTAATCACATTTTTTTCCTAGGAAAGTGAAGAGAACATGGGGAAAATATGATGCAGGCTTTGTGATACACAGGCACAAACTAACGCACACACGCGCGCGCACACACACACACACACACACACACACACACACACACACACACACACACACACACACACACACACACACACACACACACACATACACACACACACACACATACACACGCACACATGTACATATGCACACGCGCACGCACATGCACACGCGCACGCACATGCACACATGCACACTTAGGCACTGACTCACCCTCGGCCGGGCACATGAGTAGGCGCGCACGCATATGTTCATCAAGTCTCCTAAGCTTCCAAAATAGTTACTGATGTTTTGCAAGAGATGCGGCTGTATGTAATATGTATGTCTGTATTTGAACAAAACACTTTGATTAAATATAGCGCAAATCATTTTTGCGCTGGATATTATGCGCGGCATTCAGCGGAAATTGGTGAACTGCGCAAGTGACTTTTTTATTGTGAAACATGAGAACGGTGATTTATAGAAGGTTCTCAAGGTAGTATACGATGACAAGCGGAGTGCTACAGGGATCATAACTGGCGCCAGTCATATTTGTGATTCATATAGATGATAATTTATATGCAGCGGATTTTGTAAATGGTCTGGAATTGTGACCTCATTAACTCGCCTCTAATCAATAACAGGACGAAAAGATCAATCTTTCCTAGGCACCAGGAGGAGCGGCGAGTTCTTGTACAGTACAACGCCTTTACATAACAAGCCGTCAACCAAGAATTGTGGTACAAACCAACGAGAGTGAGGCAACCTGCAAACAGATCGAACTCCTGGCTGAAGGTCAGTGCTACGAACAATGCGATCCGTAACTCCTAATGGATCACCAGGTAGAGCCAAAGGTTGACGGTGGGTCACTAACAGGTCAGTGAGACGAGGCTTCACCTCTGGAAAGTCAATCTCACTTACAAAAGTTGCATACTTACAGGCCAAGTGAGCTGTGCCACTTGCTTGTAGAGACCGGAGCTGCTATGATAGGAGGTGAATCCTGAACAGTGTCAACATCAACTACGTCAAAGGAACCTAAATGACTTCCAGGAGAGAGGGTAATAGGAGCACCAGTAACGTTGGTTACCATAACTATGTTAACATGATACTCACGAATAATGGAGAGAGTTCCTTCTAATGCCAGACGACGAACACGAACAGAACCAGCAAGATTAATTCACGACTGGCAAGCCAAACCACCAAGCTCAGATTTGGCGGGAAAAAATGTCGTGCCTCGGGATGAATGCTTGGTTCTCACTACATTCTCGTATAGGTTACACTTTTTATAATAAATAGACAATAAAATCAATACTAAAATTAATGCCCAACAAAACCTATACTAATCAACAATCCAATGGGGTAGATATACAACTCCTAATTGAGCAATACGTAAGTATAATACACAACACAATTGCACGATGCTACAACGTACCACACCATCACACCATATCTACAAAGTTTATCTTGAGAGGAAATATCTACAATGAAGAGAAAGGAAAACAATGATGTACCAACATTGCACAAACATGCAAAGTGAAAGACATTCATGGAGAAGGATTTCATATAAAAAGATGTAAGTAGAATAAGACGACATAATTATGAAATGCAAAAGAAGGTGGGCAAAAGTAGGACGGTGTCATTTTCTATTTTCCAAAGTGCATTCAGGATTTCAAGGTTACTCATGGTAAAAGTACTTTGCAAAGGGAAATCAAAACATGTGCACGCACACACACACACACACACACACACACACACACACACACACACACACACACACACACACACACACACACACACACACACACACACACACACACACACACACACACACACACACACACATATATATATATATATATATATATATATGTATATATATATATATATATATATATATATATATATATATATGAGCTCTGAGCTCTCTTCCGGGAGGGTAATAGCTGTCGATCACGAGTCCAACACGTGATCCAAGACCATGGTGAATCACACACACACACACACACACACACACACACACACACACACACACACACACACACACACACACACACACACACACACACACACACACACACACACACACACACACACACACACACACACACACACACACACACAGTTTTGTCAAGTACACAATTTTCGAGGCCAAAATTTATTCCAAGTCCGCGTCCACACCATGTGATGCCAAAACTAAGTTCGCATCAATATTGTCTGAGTCTTAGGCCCAGTCCATGTCTGAATTCAGAAAATATATGTATTTTTTTTAATTATTTCAGCATATAAATGGATTTAATGAATGGAATACAAAGTTGAAGAAAAAACAAGGACCTAAGTTTTCATAAACCTGATAAGTTTGCTAGATCCAAGTGCAATATCTGTGCTTTTCTTGAACAGAATTATACGTTATATACAAATTTATGGTGATTAATTTCATAGTAGAAACTCACAGAGTTGTTAATAAAAAAGAAAATTGGCTATCATAGATTTTGTTCAAAAGCAACATCTAAAAGTATTACGTAAGACTAGATCTGTCATTAGTATTGTGTCCTTTAGATATGTTTTATTGCCCAATAAAGCAAATTGTATCTTTAAAATTTTCAAGACTGAAAATTGACTTCAAACCCTCAATTATGATCTTGCGAAAAATGATGAAGTTTATAGCCTTGGTCATTAGTCACGGAGCAGTGCAATTTACTTTGCCAACACACGCTGAAGGTACTGGCTGAAACTGGAAGTTTTTTCTTTGAATTCAGATTAGGCTGTGAGGTCGTAGACACAGTTTCACATTTGGAGTTGCGAGATCGCATTCAGGGTTTGTGCACAAGAAAATATATATCACACTTTACTAGGTAGGACAGTGTATAAATATGCATCATATATGCACACTACGTAAAATATGTATATCCTAACAAATGTTCATTAAGGTACACAAGGGCTTAGATAATGCAAAATCAGTGACTGAGTTTGTTAAGTAATTGGCAACAGCAATGAATACCATTACGATAAAATCTTTTGGGATGTAAGGTAACACTGTGTGTACTAAATCGCAGAAAATATGTGACGCTGGACAATAATAGAAGTATCAAACAAGATCCCAATGTGCATTACTGCGGCAAGTAGGGAAGCGGGTGGAATGAATAGATTAAAAAATAGTAAAATAATACTGTATGCGCCATTTTTTTCTTTTTTACAAACGACACAACAACATCTCCAGCCAGCAGCTCTACGAAAATTGGTCAGTTAAATCTAAACTAAAGTTATTGGAAAACAATTGAAAATAATTATCTTTTAAAAGATATATATATATATATATATATATATATATATATATATATATACATATACATATGTATATATATATATATATATACATATATATATATATACATATGTATATATATATATATATATATCTGATCAATCATACAAAATACAGTAAAAATTTGGCGCGCGCGCAAACAAGCAAACAAGATAACAAATAAACAAACAGTCAGACAAATAGACCAACTTCTAACTAACTAACTAACTAGCTAGCTAGCTAACAAGCAAATAAACACGTAAGTACGTAACGCCTTAGTGTGCACAGGGGACCGAGCCCCGGCAGCTTAATATGTTGGCGCGCGCAGGGAGCGCGCCTGACCGACATAAAGTTACTTGTCTCGCTATCATTACCAGCTTGTAATGAGGTCATCCATCAAGTAGCAGTGATTATTTGTGTAGAAGCATCTGGCAACTGCCACTGATAGCGGGACCTGGAATGCCGTGCCTTTCGCGCAAATTTATCTGGATCGTGTGCATATCATCTGCATAGCCATTTAGTTATGGATGCTGAAGGACACCCGCAAGCACTCGCGCACACAAGCGTAATCGGCTGCGTAAACATTCGTGAAGGTGAGTCCACGGTGCGGAGCGAGGAACAACAAGCGCCTGCACAGCCAAGCAGAGCGATTCGCGGGCAAGCAGGCTCACGCTCTTGCTTTACAATCTCTATAACTCTCACTCCATCTCAATCTCTTTCGCATGTGAACACCAATCGCTCCATCTCGACCCCTCTCGATCCATCTCAACCCCTCTCGACCATATCAACCTCTCTTGATCCAGTCGAATTACTCTTGCTCTATATCAACCCCTCTCTCTCCACTTTCAACCCTTGCCTCTTTTACATCCACCTCTAACCCCTCCCCCGTATCGAACACACCCCACTGTCTCGTGCCATTTCTCGCCGTCTGGAACCCATCACCCCCATTTCGAACTCTCTCGAACCTCTCGCCAGTTTCTGGTCAAACCTACCTGTGTGCTACATCATGCGAGGCTGCCCACAACTTTAGAAGTTATTTTGCATTTTCGAATTTCAATTGTTAGTGATCAAAACCAAATAACATTTAACTTCGCTTGAAGCACACCGATATCCTAGGGCCGGCCACTGTCAGTTGAAACTTCACGTGTGTGGGTATCTCAGTATCACTGAGATACCCACACACGTGCAGTTTCAACTGACAGTTATAACTGAACAGTTGTAACTGTCAGTTTAAACTGCACGTGTGTGGCCGGTCTAACAGAGCCTTCCGTCGAGTCCAGCAGTTAACCAACACCAAGCAATCCCCTTCTCTTTCTGCACGTTTCAGGACGATTCGTTTCAAGAGACCTACATACCCCGCCAGACGTACTCGACTTCGACCCTGGAAAAGATTTCACCTGTGTTCACGGAAACAGAGACAGAGTATACGGAAGAAACAGAAATAAGGTAACCATTTACTTATGTTTACTCTGAGGATTTGAAAATGACAAAGAATCAATATATTTTCCACAAACAGAATCAAACTGACAATTGTAATGGGTTTATTTATATAGAAAAGAGTACCGGGATGGTTCCATAACGATATTTGCCAGAGTCTGCCGACTTATTTGAATAGATTTACACTTAGTGAAAATGTGTTCTGTTAATGGTACACCTTTAATATATGTACATAAAGCATTAGATTTTGCAGGATAATGGTCTCGAGTTATGCATGGAGAGGTAGATAAGCCCATTTAGTCAAATTAACAGGTAACACAATTAAATTGTACCCTCTCACAGCTTCCATCAGCTCTCACCAGGGGAATGAAAAAATGACATTAAGAAGGATGATGAGGTTCTAGTTATTATGGAAAACACAAATGAAAACATTGTTGGGATCCCGCTGAAGAACCCCATGATGAGGACATTCAAGCACAATCATTATAGACTTCAGGTACAAAACCACCAACCACGCAAAAGAAAGAAAAAAAAAGTTCTTCAGGCTACCCAATTAGGAAAAATGCAAGACCTGTAGGAAGAAAATGAGATAACAAGGTTGAACTATTATGTACTACAAACCATTTGGCATGCTTATGTTAACTATATGTAAAAAAAAAAATCAAAAGATTTAATTAATAGTGATAAATTTTAGCCGATTAATGTATACCTGTTTGAGTGATTGAAACAATATCTGCATGGTTTACGACCAAAGGTTGTCTCGGAAGAGTCGTTGATGGGTGGCCGACCCAATGTATCTGCAGCCGGTCAGTCAGAGATCGCACGGCGACAAAAGAGGAGACAAAAAACGTCGCCGTCCTGCTTGGGTCAGCACCCTGGAGCCCACTTGAGCTCCAAACTGACGAGATCTCAAGTTCTTGGCCGGACCTACACCTGAATCCCTCACCATACCAGGCTCCCTACAATTTTGGAGGCTATATTGCATTTCCAAATTTATAAGTGCCAGAGTAAGTGGCATTTAATGTCAGTTGACTGCCTTATGTAAAAGAAGAAAATGCAGTGAAATTATTTCCTTAAGCCTTAGCCATATATATGTATGTATGTGCGTGTGTGTGTTTGTATGTATGTATATATGTATTTTGTATATATGTTTGTATGTATGTATGTATGTATGTATGTATGTATGTATGTATGTATGTATGTATGTATGTACGTGTGTATTCATGTATGTACTTATGTATGTGAATCACCATCGCTTTGAATAGCATGTGATAACAATCCCGTCTTATTATGCAGTGCTCGTATTGCCCAACCTATAGATAATTCTGTGAACTCACACACAGTGCACATTCATGGAAGGACAAGGGAAGGGAAACACGGGATATCAATGTGTTTTATTAGATGAAGAACACTTCACGGACAGTTTTGACTAACGTCTTTATCAAGACTTATGTCATTCTCTTACTTGTCCGTACAAATTCAACCATTACACATTCGTCTTGCTCAAGGGATATAGTATCGGTTTGCAATTTTGTGAAGGTTTCATGTTATGAGTGGGGCGCGATCTCAGACCTCAGGCGTACAGTATATGGGTCTGGGTAAGTAGGAAGATAGGCAAGAGGGTAGGTAGGTTAGTAGGTAGGTAGGTAGGTAGGTAGGTAGGTAGGTAGGTAGGTAGGTAGGTAGGTAGGTAAGTAGGTAGGTAGGTAGTTATGACGGAAGGAAAGTGGGTAGGTAAGAGGGAAGGTAGGGAGGTACGAGGGTAGGTAGGTAGGAAGTTATGTAATGTGAAATATCCCGCCAGCACCCCCCCCCCCCCACACACACACACCTCTTAGAAAATGGAGAAGCCGTTCAATTGAATCAATACAGTAGTTAAAAGCAATATATATATATATATATATATATATATATATATATATATATGTATATATATATATGTATATATATATGTATATATATATACACATATATATATATATGTATATATATACATAGATATATATAGATATATATATATATATGTATATATATATATATATATATGTATATATATATATATATATATATATATATATTCACACAGTATACTGCCGAATCATTTACTTATTTATTTATTTTTATCTACAAGCACGATACGACTCGTTGAAAAACGTTGATGGCTCGTGATGATTAAACAAGAAAGGGGGAAAAAGACAAGATTGGGTCTCCCTCTGGCTTACTGGGGCTTCGATTGTTCAAAGAAACTGTCAAGGAAAAAAGGGTCAACAGATGAAGAAAACGTAGATGAATTTATTCACCTACAAGTAAATAATAAACATAAGTAAATAAAAAGAATACATAGATAGCTATATAGATGAATGAATGAATGGATGAATGAACGAATCAATCAATCAATCAATTGATAAATAAACAAATAAACGAATGAATAAATAGCTAGATTAATTAATAAATATAAGAACAAATAAATAAATGTATAAGTAAATAAATAAACAAAAATGTATATAAAGGAATAAAAGAATCAATGAATCAAAATGAAAAATGCGTTTAAGTTTTACGACAAATTCATCGAGAAACTTATAACTTGCAACCATGATACATTTGAAAACAAAAGCAGTATTGAAAAGCAAACAGAATAAATACAAAGGACACCGTGAGTGCAGACACTTTTAGTCCAGTCACGTACAATTGCTCCAACAGTATTGAGAGAAACTTGCCTTGTCATTCTGTCATTTCAAAGCCGATTTTATTCAGCAGTTATGTACCTCTTCACGAAGAGAAATTCTAAGGCTTATATGATTATTCACGCGCACACGCAGAACATGTGTAAGAGAGAGAGATAGAGAGAGAAAGAGAGAGAGAGAGAGAGAGAGAGAGAGAGAGAGAGAGAGAGAGAGAGAGAGAGAGAGAGAGAGAGAGAGAGAGAGAGAGAGAGAGAGAGAGAGAGAGAGAGAGAGAGAGAGAGAGTTACGATGTAGTATTTCTTTGCAGGATCTCATATTCTCGCGACGACACCTTCGCTACGACGCGACGCTTCTAGTCTCGGGCGTTCTTCTCCTTATTCCTTGGCTATAACTTGCTCCCCACGCTACTTACTGCATCCTATTCCTTAGGCGCACTCCATGGATCAGACCTCGCCGCCTTTTACCGCCTCGCACTTTTCGAGAAAAGCAACAGAGGATTCCATGGAATTAGTAAAATGGAAGAGAAATCGAGTGAACGACCATTTGGTGCATGACTAGGCAAGTCATAACCGTATTGCATGACAATTAAAAACAAACGAGAGAACATACGTGGATAAATGTGTCTTTTTTATTTATTTTCTTTTTTTGCGCTGAGTGTTATCTGACTATATTTGAATGCTGTCAACTTGTTTCTCCTTCATTTAATTTATAGTCTGTTAACAATGTTTACTTCTTTTGCGCGTATTCAGTATTTACTAAAAGATGCTGAAGTGGGAGTTTTCAACTCTTCAGTCATCATCGTTTTAAGCCAAACTTGATTTATGTCAACGACTTTGCAAACATAATGTTCGTTCCTCTTCTCCTGTTCTGAGAATGAGAGTTGTATCATATTCCTCGAAAGACATATGTACCGGGGTACTGTTGTCCCTCGTTGCCTGCTGGCGTGAAATCTTGGTATCAGGTAGCAAAAAAGAAATCTATTAAATTGTCGTATTGTAACTTTTTATCAATGAACAAAGTCCTTTGCTTACTTCTGTTGCCCAGGCTAATGATGGTGGACTTTTTCCAGTTCTATAAGATTTGAAATAATACCAATCGAGTATATGGTGACAAAATGTCAACAATTCCCCTTTCTCAACTATATTGTATTTGCTTTTTTAGCTTTGGGCTTCTTATTCTCTTAAAACATATATGCTGTACACCTCTAAGGCCCTATTCACTCATAAAGTTGTGCATCATGAAAGCTACTTTACTTTGATCTCCCGCTGCTCGAACGTACCAACCGTGTAACGTCGACTCCTTGATGCATATTCGAATGCAATGGTCGAACAAGCAAGATTTTTTATGTTCACAATGATTTTTTTTAACTCCACATATAAATTAAATCTCTTCGGGACAGTGACGTCCTGTACAAATCACATTCTCCCCAATGCCAAACAACTTTACTCAGTTGGGAAACACCAACACCGATAAAGTTCTCTCGAAAAAAGAACGGGAAGAGGGGACGAGTCACGAGAAAACACAAAGAAAACGGAAAACCAGAAAGAGAAGAAATGACTAAGGGATCACACGGGAAGCTCAGGTCGCGACAAGCTAAATACTGAAGTTTACATAGCAAAGTTGAAAATGCAAGAAGGGATGAGAGAGAGTCGGGAAAACAAAGAAAGAAATGCTGACAGAACCAGGAGTTCTGGTGACCTTGGATAAAACGCGTGGGCGACACAGCAACACTGGAATCTGAACAGAATCGTCTCAAACAAAGAATGAGGAAATTACCAATTTAATTCACTGAGGACTGTCGATGCCTTTAAAGATTTTTTCTGTCTATCGTCAGACGATTTTACCACATTGGAAATACTCCACACTTCCCAAAGGACTAAAGACTCTCGACCCTCCTCTGAGGAGTATCCTCACCTTTGAGGATTTTGTATTACCTAACATTAGAGAATTCTATTCGTCTGGCAGGATCCTCCACATTTAACGAGATTACAAATTAATGAGTATGATTACCAATACTGGAGTAGACGAAAATTAATCAAAGGATTAATCAATTCAGCAAAGTATAAAGCGAGGTTCTAGAGAAGGACTGCATTTCATCTGAAATACCAGAACTTATGGAGGATCCATTTCCTTCAATACATACATGCATATATACAGTATATATATATATATATATATATATATATATATATATATATATATATAAGTATATATATATACATATATATACGTATATATAGATATATATATATATACATATATATATATATGTATATATGTATATATGTATACATATATATATACATATATATGTATGTATATACACATATATATGTATATATATACATACATATGTATATATATACGTATATACATAAATACATATATACATATATATATATATATATGTATATATGTATATATGTATACATATATATATATACATATATATGTATGTATATACACATATATATGTATATATATACATACATATGTATATATATATTTATGCATATATATATATATATATATATATATATATATATATATATATATATATATAAAATAATTCCGACAGTTGTCCCCGGACTCGAACCCGCGACCTACGCGGTGACAGGTCATTGGTCTACCGACTATGCTACCGAGACTAAGATTCTTCAACCTTCTTCTTATAGTCTCGGTAGCATAGTCATTAGAGCAAAGACCTTCCACCGCGCAAATCTCGGGTTCGAGTCCGGGGACAACTGTCAGAGTTATTTGATTGACATCGTCATTGGCGATTCTATTCATATATATATATATATATATATATATATATATATATATATATATATATATATATATATATATATATATATATATATATATGAGGTGGCTCGAAATCTTACGTGTTGGTCGGAATGGCATTCCGTGGGAACCTTCTGGTGAACTGATGTCCCGACTTCTTCCATTTTTTTGCTGTGCGTAATGCTATTGAATTCGACAGTTTGATGTCACCTATTCTATTGTTTGTGTATTTTTTGGTGGCTATTTATTGAGCTTCTACAACTTTCCTTTGTCTCTTAATGTGATTATTGTGTAATATGCTTGCTTGTTCCCATCTTGATAAATGTCCTTTTTTGCCTACATGGTTCACGAGTGCGCTGGAGTTGCGGCGATATTGGATATCGATTCTGTGTTCTCTTAAACTTGTGGATAACCCCTGAATGTTTCTCCAACTCAGACTCAGTCACTATCCGAGCACGGAATTCTATAAACTGAACTTCTGGTATTATTCATTTCCACTTTGGCTTAACGAAGTCACCTATTTTCTTTCCTGCGTCACATGAGATGCGGATACATGTGTGATTAGGTTCTCTAGTGAGCGTGCAGGCCAAGAGACTACGATGTGCATTATATTGTTTGTGTCTTGGTCCCTGTTATCATTCCTCTCCCTCATGGCTTTAGCATTCTTTAATGTTGATGAGAGAAGACAAGCGTGAAAGCCAAGTTTTTTTGAAGATCTCGGTGGTATGATGTAGTTCTTCAATGAGGAATTCGAGACTGCATATTCTGTCTTGGTCCTTTTGTCGTGAGCACTAAAGTAATGAACATAATCATCTTTGCGAGAGTTCTCATAGTCCCCAGGCCTCAGGGACCATCTGACCTGAGGACTGAGCACTTCCAGACATATCTAGATCCTGTGCTCACCACCCTGTCTCCATTGCCACATGGCTTGAATATTGGTAATGGTGGTGATGATGGAGGTTCTGGAGTAGGGTCTGTGCAGTGAGTTTATTTGAGTGGGTGCTGGCGTGCGCAAACTCTACACCCACTACCTTGACCCTTTTCAGTCAATGTCAGTGGCATGAGAAGACCAAGACGACTGACAGCTTAAAGGACTGCAAGAGTAAGCCTTGCCTAGTGTGGTGCTGGTACCGCAGATTTCTTCTTTGGAGCTTGTCCCCTCCTAGCCATCGTCCAACTAAGGTTAATCCACAAAACAGTGGGGCGAGGGTGATAGGATGCACAAGGCAAACCGTACCTCTGGGGCCCCCCTGGTGCTCTGAGATCCCATGCTGTCTTAACTTGGAGCCGCGAAACGTTTCCAGGGTCGCCACAGGGTGACGCAGCATGGGTCTTGAAGGTGGAGAAGCTATGTACTGGCAGGAGGAGACTTAAGCATTACAATTATTCGTTTCGCACGAGGCTAACCAGCGGCGATAGATAGAATCAAGAAGTATGTAAGGCAGAATCAAAAGCACTTAACATTATCTTAATGCTAACGCACTAGACGTTGCACGCTACCATGAGGGAGCTGGAATACCCTCTTGACCCCATACACATGCACATACACATACACACACACACGTATATATGCACATACATATAAACATACATATGCACATACACATTTGTTTGCACATGCACATACAGATAAACATACACATACACCTAGACGCACACGAACATGTTCACGTACACGGGCACGTTCGCGTGGGCGTACACGTACACACACACACACACACACACACACACACACACACACACACACACACACACACACACACACACACACACACACACACATATATATATATACACATACACAAACATACACACACACACACACATTCACATACACGTACACATACACGTACACATATACTTACACATATACATATACATGAATATACCTACAGGAGCCCCGGGTTTCGTCCGTCCCGACTACGCCGAGGACGCCGCCTTCGGCCCTGGCGACTTGCGGCCGTCAATGCACTCGACGTTCAGAACCCCCATTTATGTGTTTTTTCACAATTTGATGTAAAAAAAATATTGCATATTGCATTAATCTATTGTAGGTTGCATTAGGCCGTTGTAAGCGGCATTATCATGTTGCAGGTTGAATGAACGTGTTGCAGGTTGCATCAACCTGTCGCAGGTTATATCAATATGTTCTAGGTTGCACTGACCTGTTCCGGGTTGCATTGACCTGTTCCAGGTTGCATTGACCTTTTGCAGGTTGTGCTGACCTGTTGTAAGCTACATTAATGTGTTGCATACTGCATTTTGAAATGTTGCAGGTTGTATTAGCATGTATGTTGCATTACCCAGTTGTAGGTTACATTAACATGTTACAGGAACCATTATATTTTCCCAGGATGATTTAATATATAAGTTTCAATAACATGTTCCAAGTCACATTAATGTGTAGAGTGCAGTTATACGCTGCAGGATGAATTAACATGTAGATTGCATTATCCTATTGCAGGTTGCATTAGCGTGTCGCAGGTTGAGAGTAATCATATTGCGTGTAGCATGTTGCACGTAATAACTTGTACGTAGCTGTTTGCGTATGACATTGCCTTGACATGTTGCTCGTAACATGTTGTACTTTGACGTCATGTTGCACGTAACATGTTGTACTTTCACGTCATGTTGCACGTAACATGTTGCACTTTCACGTCATGTTGCATTTTTATATAATGTTGCTCTAACATGTTGCACTTTCACGTCATGTTGCACGTAACATTTTGCACTTTCATGTAGCATGTAACACGGACTACGTAACATTTGTGTGTCATATGTAACACATTGCATACAGATACATGATACGTATTGCAGGTTGCATTAACACATTGCATATTGTATATAAACATGTTTTACGTGGTATGGAACATGTTAATGTATCATACAAAATGTCACATGTAACACGCCACGTGTATCATATAAAATTCAATATATAACATGCACCATGCAATATGTTACGTCCAATATCCAACATTCTACATGCAACATATTACATGTAACACACAAACACATACACGCACGAAGGGTCATGAACATTTTTGTATCGAAGGATCTAGAGAAAAATTAGACCAACAGCTGTGACATGTCACATTTTATAAAATTATCAAAATCAATAAAGTGTTCGGATCAATTGTAGAATATCACCCCCTCCCCCACACACGCGCGCGCTTGGGGTGGAGATTGTACAATTGAGTGTTGCTGGGGTGGAAATTCTACAGTAGATTATGGCTCGTGATACACAATCTAACCTAACCTAATCTAACCTAACCTAACCTGACCTAACCTAACCTAACATTCTACAGTTGATTATGGCTCGTGATACATAACCTAACCTAACTTAACCTAATCTAACTTGGCCTAATCTAACTTAACCTAACCTAACTTGACCTAAACAAACCTAACCTAACCTAACCTAACCTAACCTAACCTAATCTTACCCGACCTGACATAACCTGACATTCTACAGTTGATTATGACTCGTGAGGCATAACCTAATCCAACTTAAACTACCTAACCTAACCTGACCTAACCTGACCTAACCTAACCTAACCTAACCTGACCTGACATAACCTAACCTAATCTAACCTAACCAAACCAAAACAAAACAAACCTAACCTAACCTAGCCTATGTTAATTAAGATGGAGAGTGTATAGTTGATCGTAGTGGGGAGGAAATTCTACAACTAAGTGTAATGGGGGTGGAAACTCTACATATGAACAGTGTAGTTGGGAAATTCTACGGTGGGCTGCAATCTCAAAGAATTAAAACATCTTCGACTGTCCCATTCATTTGGTCAACACTAAATAAGGTCATTCAACCAACGAACCGACCCTGGACTGAAGTGACTAGAACTCTTTCAGTGAAAGAGTCTTTTTTTAACAAACTTTTATTTTCGCGAATGATAATTGCTGCTCGCCAAAGTTCCCATTAAACAGTATTTGGCCTCCGCCTCCACCAGCCTTACCTCCCCTCTCCTTACCCATACTCTCCAACTCTCCTCGCCTCGGTCACAGTTGGAAGCTGAAAATAAGCTCCGACGACCAAACAAACTTGAATTCGAAGCCGCCTCCTCGCTCTTTTTCTCCAAATGTTTCGTATTTCCCAAATTAGACTCGGATCCTTTCCCTTCCCATAAGATTACCAGATGACCAATGAAACTGATACAGAGTCTATGGACGCCTCACTCATTTGTCACAATTTCTCAGAAGCTTTGTTCAACTCTGTTATATAAAAACACAAAAGAACGATTCACAGAGGAGTAATGCCGAAGCCCAAAAGGTGGTGCTGTCGCCGCCTGGACGAAAGAAGCTAAAATTCACTTGTTTTAGGCCCAACTTTATCCGTAAATCAAGTTGGAAATGATATTCAAATTTAGGTCTTGTTGATGATATTAAAAGAATAAAAAATTCAACCACGCCCGGAATGTTTTGTAGAATGAGTCGCTCAGTCTAAAACGGCCCATACACGATCAATTATATTGCGCAATTTCATTGTCAATATTCTGAATTGAAAATTAAATTGACCGTGTATGGGCGATATATCGCCCATACACGGTCAATTTAATTGTCAATTCAGAGTATTAACAATGAAATTGCGCAATATAATTGATCGTGTATGGGCCGTTTAAGGGCTGTTCGAGGTATTCGTCGGGTAGAGGCTGTTCTTGGTAGAAGGATAAGGGCAGTTCAAAGTTATTACTAAGAGAATAAGGGCCATTCTGGGTACTTTCTCGTAAGATAGGGGCCGTTCTAGGTAATAACTAGAAAGGATAAGAGTCATTCTAGATACTAACTAGGAAAATAAGAACCGTTCTGGGTACTTACTCGTAAGATAGGGGCCGTTCTAGGTAATAACTAGAAAGGATAATAGTCATTCTAGATACTACCTAGGAAATTAAGAACCGTTCTGGGTACTTACTAGGAGGATAATGTCTCTTCTGTGTGGTAAGAGTCTCAGGGCCACTCAGGGTGTTAACTAGGAGGATGTTGAAAATGCAATAAGTTGTACTTAACAGACGATTCATTAATTCTTTCAGTACTTGCATATAAACATACTAATATCTATACATTTATGCACAAAACTCTTCCTTGATGAGGTAGTGGTAGAAATAAACAACCGCCAACAAATAAAAGAATAGAACAGGACAGAGCAGAACAGAACAGGAGAGAACTTTAAACAAACGAATTCAAAAAGAAACAGAATAAAATAGAATAGAATACAACAAAACAAAAGCGAAAAGAATAGAATGGGATAGTAAACAACAAAATAGAACAAAACAGACCAGAAGAGAACTGAAAAATGTCTATAGATAATAAAATAGAATAATATAGAATAGAACAGAACAAAACAGAATACAATACTATCCTGTTGTATTCTGTTTTGTTCTGTTCTATTCTAACAGAACATAGTATAAAAACATAATAAAATGAAGTAAAAGAAGAGAAAAGTAAAAAGAAAGAAGTACAAGAAGTAGATAAATAAAAAAGAAGAAAAAGAAAAAGAAAAAAGACTGGAAAGGCAAAAGGAAAAAAGAAAAAAGAGAAAAAGAAAAAATATTCCATATTTTCTCTTTTTTTTATAAAAAAGAAAAGAAAAGAAAAAACATAAGCAAAAAAGACATAAAAAAGGCAAGAAAAGATAAGTGAATAAAATTAAACATAACAACTTAAAGAAATAACCAACACAAACTGGTACGTAATTGCTAGACAAAAAACATATGTATGCATAAAGATAAAATACAATAAAACAAAGTAAGTGAATAAAAGAGAGAGAAATTGCACACCGTTGCAATAACTATAGGATACGTGTTGCCAGAACACACAGAACCCCGGTAGTCATAAAACATTTGACCTGTTTCAAAGAACGGCAAGCCCGCTTTTCAAATTTCTCTTGAGTAAGCCATCCCTGAAGCCAGGGAAAAGTTCTTTAAGGCTTACCCCCCAGTTTCTTACCAGAGTATACCGTGATGCAGACTTAATGTATCAAAGAACAGGAATATAACACTGGCCTGCAACTAAAATCCTTCTGAAAGCAAATATACTTAATATGAAACCAACTCTGGTCCACTGATGATAAAAATCACCATTGAAATTGTTGATTACCTCTACTTTTTATGATGCAGTTCTGTGTCTCTACGAGTACTAACATGCACATGCACGCACGTCGTATACCAGACTCGTACTTTTTCAGTATTATTCCATCTGTCGAAGGAGGTGGTTGTGCTGTGCAATTTTCTATAGCATTAGAGACAGAATAACTTTAAATTGTTTACATATATATTTATTTACTCCAATGCCAAATATTTAGTCATTAGATTATATTGGTTTTATGTATGTATACTGAATATGTTACATGTTTTCGCACTGATGTATCTAGTGCGTTTGCAATGAAAAAAACTACTTTCTATTTTCACTTTTTTCTTTCATATTACTTTTACGTACGTGAACAAGGCACATGACTTCTGTTACATTTCTGTTGAGGTGACTTTTGTACCGCAGAAGTGTAGTATATTTGCTATGGTTAGGAAAATCATATCACCTATATTATGAATGTAAGGTTGACGACCATGACAATAAAAGGTTTTTCACATATGCTGCAACACTTGTGCAACTAACTTTTTCCAGTGGTCGAACAAAAAAAGAAAATGTTTGCCTTTTGCTGTGGTGATGACCAGGAGAGAGCCAATGGACCAAAGCAACAATTGTTACTTCTGCATGTTGCCTTCTCCTGTTGAATAAAGGTTCGTCGAAGAAAGAAAACCACTCTGTGAAATATCCATACACTCTATCAGCTGCTCGTGCAGTACCATTTGGAGAAAGACTACACGTTTCAGATGCACCGAAATTTTTTTCATTAAGTCAGATAAGGAAGATAGTGATGATGGGAAAGAGAATGAGGATTGTAGTCCTGGACCATCAATGCCAAATAATTCAGATTCTGGCCAAGAATCCATCTCTGTATACTTCTTACAAATCAAGATTTGCAGTTCCCCACGAATAAGGCAGGACTGATTTTAATGGATCTAGAGAGGGCTTATGAGTTAGGGGGAAATTGTTAAGGGCATTCAGAAGCTTTTACGTGATTAGTAAAGATTATGTTAGGGTTAGGAATGGTGAGAGTAAGTGTTTTAAGGTGAAGTTGGGGATGCCCCAGGGTTGTGTTGTGTCGCCATGGTTGTTCAACGTGTACATGGATGGGGTGGTACGGGAGGTGAATGCGAGGGTGATGGGCATAGAACTGGAGTAAATTAGTGCTTGTGGCTAGGTTAGAGAGGGGTCTAAGGCAGTTAGTGATGGAGTTTGGGAAGGCATGTGATACGAGGAAGTTAAAAGTAAAAGTGGGTAATACTAAGGGTATGAGATGTACAAGGGATGAGGATGGCAGTAAGTTGGCGGTAAGTCTTATAGGAGAGAGACTAGAGGAGTTGGATATTTTTAGATATATAAGGTTACATACAATATGGAATGAAGGAGTTGGGTAAAAGTAAACTGTAGAGTAAAGGAAGCAAGTAAATGTGGAGAAGACAGAGAATGAGATGGATGGATACGGTGAAGGGATCCTTGGGTAAAAAGGTAATGTCTGTTGAGCATGGAAGGGAGAGGGCAAGACAGATGTGAACGAAGAATAGTTTTGAACGGACGGTAAATTAACGCTGCCCTAAGGGAATTTTTCTATTTTCGCTTGAGGAACGAGGAGAGAGGGTCGTCATGTAGATAAAGCGGTGTGGGTAAAACAGCTCAGGCTGTCAGGCCCTGCTGTGGATGTACTGTGCCATGCTGCATTGTTAACCGGGCAGAAGGCGAGGAACAAGGATGGCGCTTCATTCACAAGGAGATAAAATAAAAATTAAACAATTGGATGTGGGATGAGTTGGTGTGGGTCCATGCCTTGGCTGGCTACCTCCCATATAAGGAGGGAGAAGCCTTTTGGTCAGTAAATCGACTGATAGATGTTAGTATATCAACTACAGCAGTGGAATGTCCTTACAACTGATGTCAGGATTTCTAAATTTTGTGGCCGCCAACATCAATTTATGGAAAGTGATCTAGTTACATTAAAAAAAATCACTGGCCTCGAGGCAGCACTCAACATTAATCATGATCCATGTGACTGGAGCTTTTTAATAGATCTAACCAAGAGGAATCTAAAAGTTACTGTGATACATTCTGGGAATAATAAACCATCAATTCCAATGGGCTATGCATGTGACAGTATAGAGCAGTAGTTGGGGTGCGCACACTATGACCAACATCGGCAATAGTTGTGACAATTGGAAGGTTATTTCTCTTATGATGGGTTTGCATGTTGTATACACAAAGCACTGTTGATTTTTTTTTTTTTTTTTTTTTTTCCCTGGAAAAGTCGCACAAAGAATTCACCACCACGTCAAAAGACACTGACTACTGTGACCTTAATTGGAACGTATAAAACAGCTTAATTTTATACTTCATGACTGAAAATCTACATACACCGTATACATAAGTTATATGTGAAAATAAGATAATAAAAACTTAGTTACTATATCTCTGAAACGGTAGCGATTTACCCATTTTGTTATATTTGAAGTCAGCACATCGACATATACTAGAAATACTTCATTTCATTTTAGAGACAGACAACTTTCAAAAAAAAAATTGACCAGTGTTACCTTGACAATATCACGTTTATTTCGTCGAAAAAGGTTCTGAAGAAAAGATTAGCTCCTCCACATTACAATCTCGATGACGGTTTTGTGCATCTGCACCACCAACTAGAATAAACGAGCCCAATCGATTTCGTACACAAAATCGAGGAGTAGGAGGTAAAGAGATGGAGTATTACAAGTTTGCTCAATTATCTTGAAGCAAATGCTAAAACGCACACACACACTCACACATGTATACATACATGCACATGTACACATATACGTACTCGACGGCGTGGTGATACTGCGCTCGACCTCCAATTCAATCATCCGAGTTCGTGTCTTGCCCAGAGCTGAAAATTTCAGCATCGCTGCACTGCGAGCCGGCACTATATCTCTGGTGGGCAAGGAGTTATGTGTGTTTGTATGTATCAGGTGTCAGCATTACCCATAGATTGGCCCATATGTGACCTCTAAGCTCTCATTTGGTAGGGTGATACCTGTCGATTACGAGTCTAACACGTGATCCAAGACCGTGGTGAATCACATGCAAATACGCATGTACACACCCAGGCGTGCGCACATGCATGTGCAAAGACGCGCACACACACAAGTATATGCTCACTCAAATACACATGCGCACACACAATTGCATAAGAGAATAATATAATGTAAAGCACAATGACAAAGCTCGTTGGTAATGAAGAACTCTTCCCAAAGGGATCGTGGTGTAATTCCACGCCGCTGAGTACCTAATATGCTGTAACCCAAATCTGCGTAAATCTAACCTAAATTCTTCCTTTCCTCTTGGCGAAAATGTACTCCTTTGTTTTGCTGTATACTTCGCTCTTGATTGGCGGATAATATTGTGTCGTAGTTGCAAATACAATTGTAAATACTTGCAATACAACTACTTTATTCGAGAGTGATTTCATCAGCCAAGTAGTAGCATAGGATTAAGATTAGCAAACTCATTTTTATTGTAAATGAAAGAAATGGATCAATTTATAATAAGTTAAACAAATAAATTGATGTATTAATCAACTAATTCATCAACAAATTAGCTAACTGATTAAATTAGTAAATAAATAAATAGACAAATAGAAAAATTAGGAGGAAATAAACCAATAAATGAATAAATAAGTAAATAAATGAAAAATAAATTATTCAAAAAATATATAGATAAATAGACAAATAAAGATAATTAACTAAATGAATAAGTAAATAAGTAAAGAAATGAGTGAATGAATAAATATATAAACTAGTGAATTAATAAATAAATAATAGATAAATA
>NC_134777.1:36686146-36701146 GCF_046742065.1 Oratosquilla oratoria | reverse complement strand
TGTGTGTGTGTGTGTGTGTGTGTGTGTGTGTGTGTGTGTGTGTGTGTGTGTGTGTGTGTGTGTGTGTGTGTGTGTGTGTGTGTGTGCATGTATGAATGTATGTATGCATATATGTATATGTATGTATTCTGCTACCAGAATCACAGAGTGGCTTCAGAAAAGAAAGAAGCACTGTAGACATGGTGTTTGTTGCTAGACAACTCCAAGAAAAGGCCATTGAACAACAACAAGATCTCCACATGATCTTTGTTGATCTAGCCAAAGCATTTGACACTGTCAACAGAACCCTGCTCTGGGAAATACTGAGGAAGTTTGGCTGCCCCCCTACCTTCCTGGTAGTACTTAGATCCTTCCACGATGGATCAATGGCCAGAGTAATAAACTCAGGCTTAACATCAGATCCGTTTTTTGTAGGAACTGGCGTAAAGCAGGGATGTGTCATTGCACCCATCCTTTTCAATATTTTTGTGGCAGCAGTCATGACAATTGCTAAGCAGAACATCTACCCTGCAGATGGCGTCCACATCTCTTACCGTTTAGATGGCAGTCTATTTAACCTACGTAGATTGCAATCCAAGACACTTGTCACCGCGGAGGCAATACATGAACTGCAATATGCGGATGACACAGCTTTTGTTAGCTCTTCCCCAAATGGGCTACAACGAACTATCAATGCTGCAGCTGAAGCCTATTCTCGATCAGGACTAGCCATTAATGTTCAGGAAACGGAAGTCCTCAATATGGGTCAATCACCTTCTCCCGAATTCCTTATTAACAACCAGCCTCTGAGAAACGTAGAAGATTTCACTTACTTGGGATCTGTCGTAGGCAGCACAAATGATCTCACAAGAAACGTGCAACGACGGATCGGGCTAGCTTCTGCATCTTTTGGGAGGCTATCTCACAGAGTTTTCATGAACAGAGACCTCACCATCACCACCAATATCTCTGCATATAAAGCGGTATGCCTATCCATACTGTTGTACGGAGGCGAGTCATGGGTGCTGTACCGACGTCACCTGAAAAAACTGGAGGCTTTTCACACCAACTGCCTCCAACGTATACTAGGTGTGAAGTGGTGGCATAAAGTTCCACACACAGAAATTCGTAGCAGAGCACGCATTGACCCAATTGAAACTATTATATCTCAGCGTCAACTTAGATGGTTGGGTCACACCATCCGAATGCCCGCAGACAGACTCCCCCACAAGATACTTTATACCGAATTAGCTGAAGGTGCTCGCAGAGCAGGAAAACCCAAAAAAAGATATAAAGATCACATGAAAACTACTTTGAAAAAATGTGCTATCACTCCTTCAAATCTTGAAGACCTGTCCTCCAACAGACAAGGTTGGCGTAACATCTGCCACCAAGGAAGTGAACAACTGACCACCAATATAAACAGGACTGCAGAACAACGACGTCTTCGGCGTCATGCTCCACAAAATGTAGTAGGACACTCCCTTGTAACATTTGTGGTCATATCTGCAAGTCCAAAATTGGAGTAATTAGCCATCAAAAAATCCACTGACCATAATAAGCCACCAACCGAATTCGAATGAAATCACCAAAACATTGACACATCTCTACTCATCTATCGTCAATCAAGATATGGAGTGAGGTCATCGTCGTCTGCGACGGACTTCTATAAGCAAGTAAGCAATATGTATATATGTATATATATATATATGTATATATATATATATATATATACATATATATATTCTCTTGTAAACATACGAGGTTGAAGGCTAAAGAGGATTCACTGTTGATTATTTTATTACGTGTAGCTTCGATACAACGTACAATCTTTCTGTCTTCAAATTTGACGTATCTTAGTAGTTGTCCTATTGTGGCCGACGTTTCGGAACTTCCTGGTTCCATCTTCTGGGCGATCTGATGTGCATTGTCTGTGGATGTCGTATTTATTCATGGAGTTGTGATCATAAGGCTTCTTGCAGGAAGAGGTCTCCTCTGATTGGTTGCCTAGGACCAATAGGGGATCCGGGTTACTGAAGGTCTGGGAGACCTTTCCCAGTGCGTGTAGGGATTCTGTCTGTGTTCAGTCTCTTCATGGATGGTTAGACGCGCAGGTCTTCGGTCTGGATGTTGATGTTAGGATGGTTATCTTGTATGTATATGGCTTCCAGGAACAGTAGCCGTCGGGGATGCGATTCCCTGTCTGATTGTCGTGTTATTGTCTAGGTCTTTTCTTGTTAGTGCTTTGTTGTGGGAAGAGGTATAGTGTGACTTGATTGATCCGTTGGACAGGTGGAATGTTAGGCATCGTGTTAATTGTGTTGTTGTCATACCAATGTAAGTGTGAGATCCACACGCCTCACTATTGCATTTATATTGGTATACAACGTGGTCTTGTTATAGTGTTGTTTTTGTGGTGGTGGGTTGGTTACGGATAATCAATTGGGCTGTTTTCTTAGTATTGTAATAGATGATGAGTTGGATTTGTTTTTCGGGGTCTGTTGTCTGTATGTTCTTGTTTATGATTTCTTTTAAAATCTTTTCATCTGTTTTGTATTCTGTTGACATGTGATTCTTGTAATATAGCTTGATGGAGTTTTTGTTGTTAGGTGTCGGGTTATCTTCTTTTGTGTACCATTTGTCTAGGATATTTTTTGTGATGTGTGTTACGTCTGAATTTGTGTATCCATTGTTAACCTGGACCTGAGTTAGTCTCTCCAGTTCTTGGTGTGTATTTCTCCATGTGGAGCAGTGTGAAAGTGCTCTTCTGACATATGCGCCGATAGTGGTGTGTAAGTACCTGGAAGGGCACTCACTTTTTCCATTCAGGCATAGTCCAGGGTTTGTCGGTTTTGTGTAAACTGTTGTCAGGAAGCCTGTCTGCTGTCTGCTGTCTGGACTATGCCTGAATGGAAAAAGTGAGTGCCCTTCCAGGTACTTACACACCACTATCGGCGCATATGTCAGAAGAGCACTTTCACACTGCTCCACATGGAGACAGAATCAACTCAGCGCTCCTAGAGGTCGGACGTCTCTTCAACCAACTCTCTCCACAAGCTCCAAGTATCATCGCCAGCCGGTGGTGGCTGGGAGATATATCTCCTAGCTGCTGCCGGTCTGGCATGGCCGACCTCTACGTTGACGTCGGCAGGCGGGTTTACACCAAGACAAATACACACACACATTTCCCAAGTCACGTAAATCTCTGTTTTCAGAGTAGTGCTTGGAAGAAAAGAGGCACATGCACACTTTCTCGCTAGCAAAGCAGAGGCCCAAACCGTCTCTCTCAGTACGCCCAATCTGACCGCAGGCTGGTTGACGGAGAGACTTGGGACACCTTTCTGTCCGACCGGCCCGCAACCAAACGCTGGCCTCTCGCTGACGCTGGTGAGCGAGTTTACACTTCTGACATTTACACACAATTCCCAATCGCGTAATTCTCTGTTCTCAGAGTTGTGATTGGAAGGAAAGAGACCATACAACACCCGCCCGTCTGCCCCTCCCTCGCATCGCCACTGAATCTACTCTTCCGAAATCCAAACCCAGTCTGGGGATAAACAGGCAACGCTCGCCCCACCTGTGGCTCATCAGGAACGCGCTCGCCAGCGGTGGCGGCGAGGAGTTATCTCCTTGCCGCTCCCGTTCTGGTCACTGATCTCTTCGTTGACGTCGGCAGGCGGGTGTACACCGCCCGTCTGCCCCCCCTCGCACCGCCCCTTGATCAGCTCTAAAAGGACTTCAAACCCAAAACCTGGGGATAATCAGGGTACGCTCGCCCCACCTGTGGCTTATCAGGACCGCCCTCTACACGCGGAAAGTGAAATCAACTCACTTCTCGTAAGATACACACATACACCTCTCACGAACAGAGCCACAACACACGCACAAACACCTACACTTACTTTTTCTTCGACTAAAATTCGCTTCCTTTCTAACTTTCTCTTCTACTACATCTTCTCATTTCAGTTTACCTCCCACTAAAGATTTTTCCGTTTTTCCACCTTTCTCTACTACTACGCCTCCTACCATTTTCTAAACTTTCGTTGGTGATCCTAACCCCGTTGGTAATCCTAACCTCCGGCGTCAAGCGCTGCCCTCCAAGCTCCCGGTCCAGTTCTCTTAAGCCACGACAACATATAAGCCCCTAATCGCTCGCAATTCGCCCGGTGGCAATAGCCCTCTTTTATGCACTACTATCTTTTCATTTTCTAACAGACATTCTTCCCCTCCCACAAAACCCGATCCCGCGCAAGCGAGGTGGTCTTTTCTTGGAATCCAGAATCCAGAATCCAGATCGCCCAGAAGATGGAACCAGGAAGTTCCGAAACGTCGGCCACAATAGGACAACTACTAAGATACGTCAAATTTGAAGACAGAAAGATTGTACGTTGTATCGAAGCTACACGCAATAAAATAATCAACAGTGAATCCTCTTTAGCCTTCAACCTCGTATGTTTACACCAATATATATATATATATATATATACACACACCAAGGTTTTTTTTTTTTCCTTACGTGGGAGGTAGACAAGTCAAAAGGCAAGTACCCACCCCCACCCATTCTTCTCCCATCCATCACTCTTTCTCAGCTCCTCATGGATGGCGGGTCATCCCTGTGTGTGTGTATATATATATATATATATATATATATATATATATATATATACATATATATATATATGTATATATATATATATAAATATATATATCTAATATATATGTATATATATATGTATATATATATATGTGTGTGTGTGTGTGTGTGTATGTATATGTATATGTATGTGGGTGGGTGTTTGTGTATGTATGTATGTGTGTGTATGTATGTATGTATGTATGTATGTGTGTATGTATGTATGCATGTATGTATGTACGTACGTACGTATGTATGTATGTATGTATGTATGTATGTATGTACATTGTATAAGTAAAAATCTTGCATCCTCCAGCACATTCTGGGTTTGAATGTACTGGTACGTGCACTTACTTAGTCATACTTAGCTCGTCAATTCCTACAGGACTGAGTCAGACTCGTTACATCGGTACTCTCTTTCCATTAGCTTAATCGAATTTTTTTTTTTTATTTATCGAAATATTCTGTGTGTGTTTCACTCTTTGGCATATTTGCATGTGCTTGTGTCGGCACAATATTGATGTACAAGATATTTACGTAGTACGTTTTTATTACTCTCATATTCACATGCATATTTATGCGACTGAAGGCATATTTCTAATATATTTACTTATTCCTAGTGTTTGTAATATTTCACTCTTACTGTATGTTGTCTTTTATTGTTCGTCGATAGTAATCACATTTTTTCTCTATTTTCTAGTAATGAAACTTCTTTACTTCATTTTGTAGTATATACCGCTTACCTTCCAAATTTGTATCTTCTCCTGATATTTTTCACAGATATTTTTCTTTTCCTTCGTCAGGTAATTTTTCTTAGTCATGACAGATTTGTACAAATTGGTTATGTCTCCGTTTTCTTCTTTCTTCTAATTTTCCCACATTTTCTTTGAGACAATACCTAGAAAAACTGAGCCAATTCTACGATGAAGTTTTTAATTTTTTAACTATTCTTTCTATTTTTTTATGTTTGCCCTTTTATGAATCACATTACATATAATGTTGCATGTTCTAGGTTGCGCTTTAGACACAGTGTCACTAAGGTCCTCGCGAAATTCAGGAATTTGAAGTTAATTTCAATTGTTTTGCGATGCAACTAAAAGCATATAGTTCCTTCCGTGTACGTGTATGTGTGTGCATGTTTGTATATGTGTACATGTGCATATCTGAAATGTCTAACTCCAGAAAAGATAATATTACTGGTTTACAAATCGAGTTTCAGCTTGTAGACTGAAAGTCTTAATTAGGAAAAAAAATAATGAAAGTGATGTGAGAAATATTTTAAAACACACTCATTAAAAGCTTTCATAGCTACCTTTCGTTTAAAGAAAAGCTGCACCCAAATCAAATTAGTTTGATAAGTTATTATCGTCTGAAATAAAGACACAGGGAAAAGTATTGCAAAAAAGAAAGGACAGTATGAAATTGAAGCGTTCTAATTCCCTAACCCTTCTTAGGTAAAGTGGGGTCAGACAGACCCCATACTTTTTTGTTTTTTACTTTTAATATACTAATATATTACATATAGATATGTACTCCCATATACCTTCTTGATCAGTGGAGTAGTTTAATGGGGTGATAGGGTCATTCCTGAATCTTGCTCTATATAAGCTTTATAGAGCTTTTGAGCCCGTCTGACCCCACTTTACCTGAGGTGTGAGTAGCGTGGGGTCTGTCAGACCCCACTTTACCTGAGGTGTGAGTAGCGTGGGGTTTGTCAGAGCTTTATAGAGCTTTTGAGCCCGTCTGACCCCACTTTACCTGAGGTGTGAGTAGCGTGGGGTCTGTCAGACCCCACTTTACCTGAGGTGTGAGTAGCGTGGGGTTTGTCAGACCCCACTTTACCTGAGGTTTGTTCATGTCATATAAATGTTTTATCATTTATACTTATGGGTAAATAATAATTTCTTCTTTTTTATCAACAGAAAAACATACATCCGAGTTTGATTTTATTTATTTGTTTAATTTACTTAATTTGTTTATTTAATTTATTCCATTTTCCCTCTTTTGATCACATTAATTTTTATCACAATGTTTAATTTCTGTTCTGGTAATGTATCTTTTCATATCATGGTCACACTATACTCATATTATCATAAAACATGACATTCCGCCACATTTTATTTGATTGATTTATCCTTCCCCTTTTTTGTTCAAATTTAATTTGTATC
Organism: Oratosquilla oratoria; assembly: GCF_046742065.1. Classification (NCBI taxonomy): domain Eukaryota; kingdom Metazoa; phylum Arthropoda; class Malacostraca; order Stomatopoda; family Squillidae; genus Oratosquilla; species Oratosquilla oratoria. The sequence goes on along the minus strand of NC_134777.1, from coordinate 36,694,366 downwards.
ACATATTTTGTATCACATATAAATGCTTAATATTTTCTGTTCTGTTAATATGTTTCTTCTTACAAGATCACACTATTCTCATATCATCATAAAATGTGACATCTCGCCACATTTTAGGACACCTCAGTCACTCTATTCCCACACATACAGCTGTAATTTATTCCATCCTTCTCCTCTTTTTGTTCAAATTTAATTTGTATCACATATTTTGTATCACATATAAATGTTTGATATTTTCTGTTCTGTTAATAATATGTTTCTTCTCACACTATTCTCATATCATCATAAGATGTGACATCTCGCAACATTTTAGGACACCTCAGCCACTCTATTCCCTCACATGCATCCGAGTTTGATTTAATTTATTCAATTTATTTATTTGATTTATTTCATTTTCCCTCTTTTAATCACATTAACTTTTATCACAATGTTTAATTTTTTTCATATCATGGTCACGATATACTCATATTATCATAAAACATGACATTACACCACATTGTATTTGATTAATTTTCCTTCCCTCTTTTGTTCAAATTTAATTTGTATCACATATTTTGTATCACATATAAATGCTTAATATTTTCTGTTCTGTTAATATGTTTCTTCTCACAACAAGATCACACTATTCTCATATTATCATAAAATGTGACATCTCGCCACATTTTAGGACACCTCAGCCACTCTATTCCCACACATACTGCTGTAATTTATTCCATCCTTCCCCTCTTTTTGTTCAAATTTAATTTGTATCACATATTTTGTATCACATATAAATGTTTGATATTTTCTGTTCTGTTAATAATATGTTTCTTCTCACACTATTCTCATATCATAAAATGTGACATCTCGCCACATTTTAGGACACCTCAGCCACTCTATTCCCACACATACATCCGAGTTTGATTTAATTTATTCAATTTATTTATTTGATTTATTCCATTTTCCCTCTTTTGATCACATTAACTTTTATCACAATGTTTAATTTCTTTTCATATCATGGTCACGATATACTCATATTATCATAAAACATGACATTACACCACATTTTATTTGATTAATTTTCCTTCCCTCTTTTGTTCAAATTTAATTTGTATCACATATTTTGTATCACATATAAATGCTTAATATTTTCTGTTCTGTCAATATGTTTCTTCTCACAACAAGATCACACTATTCTCATATTATCATAAAATGTGACATCTCGCCACATTTTAGGACACCTCAGCCACTCTATTCCCACACATACTGCTGTAATTTATTCCATCTTTCCCCTATTTTTGTTCAAATTTAACTTGTATCACATATTTTGTATCACATATAAATGTTTAATATTTTCTGTTTTGTTAATATGTTTCTTCTCACACTATTCTCATATCATAAAATGTGACATCTCGCCACATTTTAGGACACCTCAGCCACTCTATTCCCACACATACATCCGAGTTTGATTTAATTTATTCAATTTATTTATTTGATTTATTCCATTTTCCCTCTTTTGATCACATTAACTTTTATCACAATGTTTAATTTCTTTTCATATCATGGTCACGATATACTCATATTATCATAAAACATGACATTACACCACATTTTATTTGATTAATTTATCCTTCCCTCTTTTGTTCAAATTAATTTGTATCACATATTTTGTATCACATATAAATGCTTAATATTTTCTGTTCTGTCAATATGTTTCTTCTCACAACAAGATCACACTATTCTCATATTATCATAAAATGTGACATCTCGCCACATTTTAGGACACCTCAGCCACTCTATTCCCACACATACTGCTGTAATTTATTCCATCTTTCCCCTCTTTTTGTTCAAATTTAACTTGTATCACATATTTTGTATCACATATAAATGTTTAATATTTTCTGTTCTGTTAATAATATGTTTCTTCTCACACTATTCTCATATCATCATAAAATGTGACATCTTGCCACATTTTAGGACACCTCAGCCACTCTATTTCCACACATACAACTGAACATGCCCCATCAGCAAGCGGATACCTCTTCTGTGAGAAAGCGATGTGCCTTGTGTGACCGGAAGTCTGACAGGAAGACCAAGAACTACTGCCTACACTGCAAAAGACCAGTGTGTCAGGACCATTCAACCCCCATCTGCGATGACTGTAATTAGATTCTTCAGTATCACAAATTCCACTTTCAGTATATCCAATAAAATATGTTCTTCATTATCACTAGCATTATGTATGAATTGCTCGACTCATGTCCTCTCAAGAAAACTCAAAACCCTCTGAGACCACAAACTTCCGTCAACGAAGGATGGGGTTTTGCTGAGTCAGGGTAGGAGTGCTTAGAACCATAAAAACTTATAAATAATAATTTTAGATACCATTAAAAACATAGATTGTTTGCTGGACCTAGTATCAACCTTCCCTGAAAATTTCATTAAAACCAGTCCATAATTTTTGCGTAAAATTGGTCAAAGTCCAAATAATTACCTCGTTTTTTTTTCTTCAGATTTCATGGTTTATGAAACATTTATTATTCATGTTTCATGTTTTCAGTCAAGCACCCTCTGAAGTCAGCAATATCTTATTTTTCATAATTTTTTGTAATTTTCATTAAAATATATGTCTAACAATTATAGTCACTTTTAAGCATGTAAATGGAAGAATATAAGTTGAAGTACATATGTTTTGATTTCTATGCCAATAAATGCAGTAGATTTTTTTTTTTTTTTTTTTCTCAGACCCCGCTTTACCTGAATCGTTTGTCAAAAAGACCTTTACCTGTTAAGGGCTAATGATTATAATCAAAATTATGCAACGACACAAGAGGATTTAGAAAAAGACAGTCAAGATAAAAAACGACAATTAGAAATTATTTGTGAATAAGTTTAAGAAGAAAAAACTGTTCTGCAGATACATTTGATGTAAAAAGGTTATTAGATTTCATATTGGTCCACTTTTGCCGATACATTCAAATAAAGGATTCACGATATCTTAAACAGATATTCTAGTTCCACATTTGTAAAGGAAATACAAGCAAATTACTACCTGAACTTTGATTTACTTAATTCTATAAATATCAACTTAGGAAAAATTGAAAGGTTTATACAAAAAAGAAAAATCAATAAAACAAAAGAACCCAACGGATGGGACTTAAGAAAATAAAAAATAAATGTCGTAATAGAAATTTATTTAGAAAATATATCAAGACCAGAGATGTACCAATGTAATAGAAATTAACAAATGCCTTCCTATATTCAAAAAGGATGCTCAGCTGAAACTAGACAACTAGAGACCAATATGCCTGACTCCAATCAATGGAAAATGACATAGACAGTTATAAGAGATGCCAAAGAACATAACTTAGAAAATAACTTAGAAAGTAGCTGTCAAACAGATGTCAGCCAGTAAGGCTTTACGTAAAAATTTTCGTGTACGACTAACCTTCTAGAAATTTAATATATACTTATTTAAAACTACCCGAAAAGATATAGTGTAGATGGACTTCGAAAAAAAATTGAAAGTATTCTGCACGAGAGACTACGAACTAAACTCACTTCTCATGGAATAAGAGGTGGCACGGTCAATTAGAAAACCGGCTGAACAATCGTGGAAAGCAAACTGTTTTCAATGGTGAAATTTTTAGCAAGAAAAATGTTACGACTGGAGTTATTCAGAGTTACGTTTCAGTTCCATTTTTGTACATAGCAGGTATCAAAGACATTGACCGCCGACTTAAGAGTAAATCTGAAGCCTCTAAATTTGCTGATGATACTAAGATGTACAGATCAGCAAATAATCATTCAAATCAGTTGGATATTCGAGAATATTTAGACCAATTAGAGTAATGGCTTCAAAAATGGCTAATAAAACAATTTTTATAGATAAAAGTAGTAAGCATATATGACCACAAGTTATTTGGTAACAATCTAACCGAAGCGGAAGATCAAAAGGATATTATTGTAATTATCAGAAACGACCATAGATTAATTATCTAAATATATTTATATATTTTAAAAAAAAATAGATCACTGGAGCTGCTAACGTGAACATTTGAATTTAAAAGATCAGCTATCGTCAGACAGTTTTGTAAGATATGGGTCATGTTTTTACTATTCAGTAGGGAAGATACCTATGTATATATATATGTACAGTGATGGTGGACTGGCTGGTGAGGTTATTTAGCGTTTGCTGGAGAGAGGGTAGAGTACCGGAGGACTGGAGGAGTGCCTGTATAGTTCCTCTTTACAAGGGAAAAGGGGACAAGTGTGAATGTAGTACTTTCAGAGGGATTAGCTTGTTAAGTGTAGTTGGGAAGGCTTATGGGAGGATCTTGATTGAAAGGATTAGGAGAGGAACAGAAGGAGTAATTGGTGAGGAACAGTGTGGATTTAGGACAGGTAGAGGTTATGTAGATCAGATCTTTGTGGTAAGACAGATAAGTGAGAAAGCTATAGGAAAGGGGAAGGATGTTTTTTGGGCTTTTATGGATCTGGAAAAGGCTTACGATAGGGTAGACAGAAAGGCACTGTGGGAGGTTATGCAGATATACGGGATAGGAAGAAAGCTTCTGGGAGCTGTCAAGAGTTTTTATTAGAGAGTAGTAGAGCTTGTGTCAGGATTGGAAATGGAGAGAGTGAGTGGTTCGAGGTAAAGGTGGGACTTCGTCAGGGATGCGTTATGTCGCCCTGGCTGTTCAACTTATACATGGATGGGGTGGTGCAAGAGGTAAATGCAAGGGCAGTGGGTCAGGGATTGGAGATGGTTAAAGAAAATGGAGAAAAGTGGGAGGTGAGCCAACTGTTGTTTGCGGACGACACTGCGTTTGTGACAGGATCGGAGGAGGGATTGAGGAAGTTGGTGACAGAGTTTGAGAGAGTATGTGATAGAAGAAAGCTAAAGATAAATGTGGGTAAAAGTAAGGTGATGAGATGTACAAGGGGTGAAAGTGGCAGTAGACTGGAAGTGAGCATTAAGGGAGAGCGACTGGACGAAGTGGATAGTTTTAGATACTTGGGTGCAAATGTGTCAGGAAAAGGTGGAGTGAAGGTGGAGGTAGAATGTAGATTGAGAGAAGCGAGTAAATGCCTTGGTGGATTAAAGAGTGTAATGAGGAATAGATATTTGGGAATGGATGCTAAGAGGAGACTTTATGAAGGAGTGATTGTGCCAACAGCACTGTATGGGGCAGAAACATGGAACATAAGAGAAGAAGAGAGAAGGAGCTTGAATGTGTTTGAGATGAGGTGTCTGAGAAGTATGGTGGGGGTTACTAGGCTAGATAGAGTAAGAAATGAGGAGGTGAGGAGGAGAACAGGGGTGGAAAAGGAGCTGGGAGATAGGATTGATGAAAGAATATTAGGATGGTTTGGACACATGGAAAGAATGAGTGAAGAAAGACTAGTAAAAGAGGTATGGAAGGCAGATGTGGAGGAAATGAACATGAGGGGACGTCCTAGGATGAGGTGGATGGATGGGGTGAAGGGGGCTTTAGGGAAGAGGGGAATGTCTGTTGAGGAAGGACGGGAGAGGACAGAAGACAGGGGTGAATGGAGAATGGTTGTATATGGATGATGTTGTGATTGCATGAGGTGGAATGGGTGGGGGGAATGGGGGTGAGGTAGTATGTGTGAGCAAAATTTGACGCAGCCCGAAGGGATTTCTCCCCGTCTTCTCCTTTTATGCAATGGGGGGACGGAGAGGGGGGTCGCCGATTTAATGAAGCGGCCTTGCTGTGGATGTGCTGTGTCCTGCGACACTGCTTCTGACCCAGGGCAGTGGACAAGGTGCAGGGATGACCCGTCATCCAGGAGGTGCTAAGATAAGAGGGAGGGTGGAGGGGTGTGGAGTGTATTCAGGGATGGAATGGGTGGAAATGATTTTATGCCTTTTTCTTTTTGGCTACCTCCCTTGTAAGGGGGAAAAAGCCTTGGTATATGTGTGTATGTATGTATATATGTGTGTGTGTGTGTGTGTGTGTGTGTGTGTGTGTGTGTGTGTGTGTGTGTGTGTGTGTGTGTGTGTGTGTGTGTGTGTGTGTGTGTGTGTGTGTGTGTGTGTGTGTGTGTGTGTGTGTGTGTGTGTGTGTGTGTGTGTGTGTGTGTTTGTGTGTGTGTGTGTGTGTGTGTGTGTGTGTGTGTGTGTGTGTGTGTGTGTACGTGAGCATACACGTGTACGTTTTAATTTAAATATGTATATGTGATAATGTGTACTTGGGTGTGTTCGCGTGCATGCATGTACCTATATGTTTGCATCTGTCTACCTAAAAGCCACTTTTATGTCTCCCGTGGGCAAACTATTATCAGCATGAGTGGAACAATGGCTAAAACTACCGTGATGGTATTAACCTGTCCTGCCCTGCCATGTCCTTTCCAGTTGATTCGGTTAATCTCGTCACTCCATACCAGTCTTTATCTCTCATAATCCTGTACCATATATTCTTCATTCTGTCCTCACTTCCTCCTCTTCTTCCTCTCGCCCTGGTACTCTTAACCAGTCTGCCCTTGCTCCCTTTCATTCACACCTGAATCATCATTTTTGGCCTCATCCTCTTCCTCTTCTTCCTCCTTTATTCCCCATCCTTTTCTTTCCTTTCTTTATTTTTCCCCCTTTCTCTTCCTCTTCTTTTCCTCCTCTTCATCATTCCCCACCCCCCACCTCCTTCCCGCCGTCGTTACGCGCGCCGCGTCCCTGGCCGACACCTAAGTTGGACAGGTCGTCCCCCTCGTGCTAATGGAGAGGTTCTTCAGCCTTCGGGCTTTATTGTTCGACGGTTTTTCTTGGGGCGCGGTGACATCGCCAAAGACTCTTCGGCCCAACTTGGGTCCTCCAAGTGCTCGCCGCTTGTAATCTCTTTGCGCCCCCCTAAACAACTGCTTATTGTCCTCTTCTTCATCCGATTGTCCTCAGCGTAATGTGTTTGTCTTAGCCAAGTCACTGCCTAAAGATAAAGAAAAATAAGAATGTCTCGTCGTTAACACTTTTCTTTTGAAACCGTAAGCCCTCCTTGTTGTTATGCCATATTGTGCAGCATATGTTTGCTTTATATATGACCGCAATATTCGAATTACAAATATATCTACTTTAACATCATTTCCAGGAAAAACACATTTCCATCTGTTAGTTATAATTCATATTATATACACAAATGGGTACGTACCCACGCTCTATCACTGGGACACGTGGACCCGCGGGTTCGCAGATAAGCGAACAAGTACACATGGTTACATGCTTACATGTACACATGGTTATACTGTTACACGAACACACACACGCACACGAGCATACGTACACACGAACACGCGCACGCACGCACATAAACACAAAGACACACACACACACACAAATAGCTGTCGATCACGAGTCCAACACGTGATCCAAAGACCAAGGTGAATACACACACACACACACACACACACACACACACACACACACACACACACACACACAAAGGACTTTGACGGCGCAGTGGTAGCGTTCGTACCACTACTCCAGCGGTCCGAGTTCGAATCCCACCCAGGACTGAAATAATTTCAGTGTCGCTGCGTTGTGAGCCGGTACTCCAACTTTCGTGGGCGGGGAGTTGGGGAGTGTGTGTGTAAGGGCTCTGAGCTCTCATCCGGTGTTGGTACGAGTAGGAGATATATTACACGTCACAGGACGTCACAACTACACGTCACAGGATATCAAGCCAGACGACGTCGCGTACGTCGCAGCAGCAGCACTAAGCGACTATTGAGCGTCAGGCCTAACCAGAAATCGACCAGAGGCCATTTAACAATGGAATTAGACCAACCTATCCTTGACCTCTTGGGACACCTGGTCCACACAGAGACGACCGTTGAGAACCGTACGTCCACAGAAGGAATTATCCTTATATTTTATTTTTCATCATGTACGAGTATCATGAAGATATGCCATGTCCTTCTGTGTATCATAATTGTATATGTTTTTGTTTAATATGGAGTGTCTCACCCAACCATGTAAATACCTACTTCTGTCATATTGTAAATATTATTGTACGACAAAAAAATCTATGTAGTGGAAACCGTCACAGCCTTCGTGGTTAGTTGCCTTGCTTCTTAGCGCAGATCACGACTGGCTCTGCAAAAGACAACTGGCTGTGATTTACTTGAGTTTATCCGTAGAACTAAACGGCCTTTACTTGCTCCGCTACTTACATCGCCTCTAAAAGTGTGGATCACAACCTTCCATGTGTTCTGGTAGCAGCCGCTGGA
>NC_134777.1:36676146-36681146 GCF_046742065.1 Oratosquilla oratoria | reverse complement strand
CACCTTGATTTTCGATTTGAGCCTCCTGAGGTTGAAGAGTGAGCCGTCGGTGCAGTATTTGATACCAATGCCGACCACCGAATCCCTGAAAGCATCAGACAGTATTGCGGAGAACATAAGAATGAAGAGTGTTGGACCCGGGACACATTCCTGTTTCACTCCATTTGTGACAGGAAATGCTTCTGACGCTTTTCCGTCGTCCTGGACACACGCCAGCATGCCGTCGTGAAACTGTCTGACGACGGTAGTGAATTTGTCAGGACAACCATATTTCCGCACGATTCTCCAAAGGCCTTCTCTGCTGACGGAGTCGAAGGCCTTGGTCAGATCGACATAGGTGGAATAGAGGTCAGTGTTCTGTTCCTGACATTTCTCTTGGAGCTGTCTGGCAGCGAACACCATCTCGATAGTCTGGCGATTTTTCCGGAAGCCATATTGACTTTCTGGTCGGAGTCCTTGCTCAAGATGGTCGTTGATGCGGTTCAGGAGGACTTAGGCCAAGATCTTGCCCGCGATAGATAACAGGGAGATTCCGCGATGATTGTCGCAAGCATGGCGGTTTCCTTTCCTTTTGTAAAGGTGGATGATCGACGCGTCCTTGAAGTCTTGCGGTACTGATTCTTTCTTCCATATGATCTTGATGAGTATCAAAAGCTTGTCCACCAGGACTGTACCACCCTCATTGTAGATTTCAGCTGTGATGGAGTCATCCAGGACCCTTGCCGCTGGAGAGCTGCGGATTGTTATTCCAACTCTCGTGGGCGGGGAGTTGGTCATATACGAGCTCTGAGCTCTCTTTCGTTAAGGAAATAGCTGTCGATCACGAGTCAAATATGTGATCCAAAGACCATGGTGAATCATATACACACACGCGCGCTTGGGACAGTCAAGTGGGATAGGCCAAATGGGACAGGTACGTGGGAGACACTAATGAGACAGTCAGGTTGGTCTACTCGAACACGTTGTGACCACGAATATGAAAGAGAAGATAACTTGACAAAAGAAGAGTCTGCAGAAACTGAGGAGGAATTTGCGATTTAAGGAAATCAGTTCTGCGCTCAGGCCCGATGACATTATTGACTAACTTGTGCGTTTGCGGTGAGGATCGGGGAAAGAGAGGAGAGGAGAGGAGAGGAGGCGAACGAGAAAGAAGAGAATGAAGAGCCTTAAAGATTGGGAGGAGAAAATAATCACATTCTCTGAAAGAAAACGAGGAAAGCATTGGAAACCTGCTTTCCCCGATTCCTCGTCTTCCTCGTCCTACTCGTCATTCTCCTCTTCCTCTTTCCCCACCTCCTCTTCCTTCTCTCCCTTCCTCCTCCTCTTACTCCTTCCCTACTACATCTTTCTTCTCATCCCTTCCTCATCCTTCTTTCCCTCCTCCTCTTCCTTCTCCTCCTCATCCTTCTCTTCCTCCTTCTCCGCTTCCTTTTCCTCCTCATCTTTCTCTTTCTCCTTCTTTTTCCTTCCCCTTTCAATTCCTTCCCTGCCACCTTTTCCTCCTCTTCCTACTCCTTTTCCAGTTCCTTCTTACCTGCTTCCTCTCCCTTCCTCACATCCTCCTTCTTCCCTGCCTCCTCCTACTCCTCCTCTTCCTCCTTCACCTTCTCCTCATCCTTCACCTTTTCTTTCACCACCTTCTCCCCTCCTTTCTTTATCTTCCTCCTCTTCTCCTTCCCCTCTTTCTCCTACTCTTCTTTTCGCAGGTCTCCCTCCTCTTCCACCCCTTGATCCTCCCCCTCCTCCTTCCCCTCGTCCTCCCACTCCTCCTCCCCCTCCTACCCCTACTCCTCTTCTGGGCGACCACCCAGGAAGGAAGAAAAACTTAGCTGGGCGCGAAAATCTGCATGAGATTGGCGGGGACTGTCTCTGAGGAAAGAAGGAGAAATGAGGAGGACGAAGGAGAAGCAGTAGGGGGGGAGGAGGAGGAGAAGGAGGAGGTGGAGGAGAAGAAGGAGGTGGAGGAGAGGGTAGAGGAGGTGGAGGAAAGTGGGATAGAATGAATTGTATAGAGGAAAGATACGAGAAAGAAGAGTAGAAAGATGAGAAAGGGGAAACAAAGACCAAAAGAAAAAAGAACGAAAGAATAAGAGCGTTACTATGACAAAGCAAGAAAAATAAAGAACCAGTAGAGAAGACGAACAGACCGAAAGAAAAAAAAATAAAGAAGTAAGAAAAGAGAAGTAGGAGAAGAAAGGAAAGAGAGGAGAGAGAAGAAAGGGACACACACATACACACACACACACACACACACACACACACACACACACACACACACACACACACACACACACACACACACACACACACACACACACACACACACACACACACACACACACAAATATATATATATATATAGATATAGAGAGAGAGAGAGAGAGAGAGAGAGAGAGAGAGAGAGAGAGAGAGAGAGAGAGAGAGAGAGAGAGAGGGGGGGAGGGGGGGAGAGAAGGAAGGAAAAAAATAGTAAGAAGAGGAGTGGCAAAGGAGAAAGAAGAGGAGGAGAGAGAGAGAGAGGAGCAAAGGGAGGGGAGTGCAGGAGGAGGGGGAGGAAAGGGAGAATAGGGAGTGGGAGGAGTAGATGGAGGGAGTACGAGGAGTAGATGAGAGGGAGTACGAGGGGGATATGGACGAAGAAGAGAGAAATGATGGAGACGAGAGGGAGAAGGGGAGGAAGGGGAGGAAAGGGAGAGGAGGATAGGGAGGAGAAGTAGGGAAGTGAGAGAGTATGGATATTGAGGTTGAGGGAAGCGGGGTTGATTAGAGTGGAGAGAGTGAGAAGGAAGAGGTGGGGTAAGAGAGGGAAGAGTGTGACGATGGGAAGGAAGTGGGCCAGGTGGAAGAGGGGGAGAAGGTGGAGGTGGTGGGGAACATAGAGGAGGGGGAGGAGAGGGAGTATAAAGAGGAGGGGGAAAGGGGGAGGAGGAGCAGTGAGGGAAGGAGGGGGAAGAAGGGGAGGGAGGGGAAGAGTTGGCGGAAAGGGAAATGGTGGGAGAGGAAGCGTAAAACAGGTCGAAAGCTCAGGAGTGGGGAGGAAGGGAAAAGGGGAGGAGGGGAGGAGGGAAGGAGAGGAGGAGGAGGAGGAGGAGGGGAGGACGAGAAGAGGGGAGGAGGGGAGGAGAGGAGGACGGGAGGAGGGGAGGAGGAGAGAAGGTGAGCGGAAGGGAAGGACGAAGAGGGGAAACAATAAGCTATGGGGAAGGAGGCTGATGTAGGGAAGTAGAAAGAGGGAGGAAGGAGGGGAAGGAGGAGAGGAGGGGAATGAATGGGAGGACGGGGAGGAGGGAGAAGATCGGAGGAGGATCTGGAAGAGGAGGAAGGTGAAAAGGGAGAAGAATGTGAGGAAGGGAGGAGAGGAGACAAAGAAGAGAAAAATGGGAGAAGGGGAAGAGGAAGAAGAGGGAGAGGATTGGTAGAAGAGGGGAATGGTGGGGAGAGGGGGAGAAAGGCGAGGAAGGGGAGAATTGGCTGTAGAGGTGAAGAGAGGGAGAGAAAGGGGAGGAAGGGAGAAGGGAAGGAGGGGAGGAACAGAAAGTGAGGTGGAGGAAGGAGAGGGGTTGAAGGAGGAGAAAGATCGGGAGAGAGGAAAAAAGGGGAGGAAAAAGAGAGAAAATAGGAAGAGAAGAAAGAGTGGGAGGATACGGGGAGAGTGGAGAGGAGAAGGAAGTAATGGGGAAGGAAAAGGAAGAGAGGAAGAAAGATGAGAAAAAGGAGATGAAGGAGAAGGAGGAGTGGGACGAGGGGGAATGGGCTGAAGGAGGAGGAAGGGAGGAAGGGAGGAAGAAGAACGAGAGAAGGGAATAGGAAGAGAGGAGTGACGGGGGTGAAAGAGAGCGGGAGAGATGAGAAAGAAAAGGAGAAGGAAGATAAAGAGAGAGATGAAGAGGACAAAGAACATAGGGGGTGGAGTAGAGGGAGAAGGAGAAATAGGAGAGGAAAAGAGGGAATGAAGGAAGAGGATGATAAAGGGAGTAAAGGAGGAAGAGAGGGACTGGTAGAGGGAGGGGGAGGTGGAGCAGATCGAGGAGGAGGAGAAAGAGAAGGAAGACGAGGAAGGAGGAGGAGGAGTAGTAGGAGGAGAGGGAAGAGAAGGAGGAATAGGAGAAGTAGAGGGAAGAGGAGGAAGAGAGGGTAATGAGGATGAGAACGAGAGAGAAGAAGAGGAGAAGGAATAGTAAGACAGCGGGGAAGAGGAAGACTAAGAGAAAGAGAGTGAAGAAAAAGAGAGAAGGGGAGGAGCAAGAGAGGAATAGAGGGCAAAGAGGGAAGAGAATGAAGAAGGAGAGGATGAGGAAGAAAGAAGAAGAAGGAGAAGGAGGAGAGGAAGAATAGAGCGTTTTTGGACTGATGGCAGACGGATAGACCCTGAAGAAATGTAATAAAACTGCTTTACTCGTTACAAAACCAACATTGCCTCAGATTGCTATTGATCACGTGTACAATCCATTTTTGTGACCACCAAATTACTTTATAAACCCAAGAGAAAACCATCCTATAAAGTGAATTGCCCAATGCTATCTCGATTAACCTTTTGGCTATCGTTTACGATTTGTACATTTGATCTGGCTGCCCGTTTTTCCTTCTTCTGTGTAGCAGAAAGGCTAATGGAATGCTCCTGGATCATGTGAGCTTTCAACATTGCTTTGATGAGTTTTTACTTAAATTTGTATCCTCAACTATGGCTTTCACTTCCCCCGTCCTCCTCACACAGACATTCACCCGACTGACCCACAAATCTCATTTGATATCTTGGGTTCGGTCCGGGAACCAACAGCCAGCCTACGGGGCTGTATCTAGTACTAAGGAGTACATACAAGTGTCTCTCGTTATCATCCTGTTCTTCATGATAACGAGTTTCTTACGATATTGCTTTAAACTTAGTAAAGTGTTTATCTATTCTTCTTCATTTATAGTAGTTTCATTTAAGTCAGTTCTAGTTCATTCTATTTGTTCTCTTCCTTATCAATCTATTAATTTATCCAAATATTCATTAATTT
>NC_134777.1:36656146-36658646 GCF_046742065.1 Oratosquilla oratoria | reverse complement strand
AATGATAATAACAATGATAATAATAATGATAATAATAATGATAATAATAATGATAATAATAATGATAATAATAATGATAATAATAATGATAATAATAATGATAATAATAATGATAATAATAATAATAATGATAATAATAATGATAATAATAATGATAATAATAATGATAATAATAATAATAATAATGATAATAATAATAATAATAATAATGATAATAATAATAATAATAATAATAATAATAATAATAATAATAATAATAATAATAATAATAATAATAATAATAATAATAATAATAATAATAATAATAATAACAATGGTAATAATAATAATGATAATAATAATAATGATAATAATAATAATAACAATAATGATAATAATAATGATAATAATAATAACAATAATGATAATAGTAATAATAATGCAATGCAATGCAAACCCTTTAACACACTTTTTTTTTTTTTTTAAGGTAGATTGTAAGCGGCCGATATGGTTGTACTCTCTCCCGAATAAAATCCCCTATTGCCCTTAACAAAATGCTTACAGCCTTCCACCTCATTGATGGTATTATTCATTAAGTTGATTCCCCAGAGGGTTGGGCAGAAGTTGACAGTATCTGATATATTCCAAAGAATTCGAATTCATTTAGATTACCACTAAAAAAATATACTGTCGTGGTAGCTTTTTTGTTGTTTTCTTCAACACTTAAGCTACTCGTGGATTTGAAATTTCCCTTCATAATTTGCTCTTTCGAAGGTAGAAATAGTTCACTCTGTTGGGAATATCCAAGGTTTGAAACTGTCCGATATTCAAAACGAAGTTTCAAAATCTAGAAAATCCCGTATACTAGGAGCAAACTTTTAATATTCTAGCGTATCTTCGAATGTCGCTTTTTTCCAAATTTTGGCAATCTTCGAACTTCAAGAATATCTGATAGAGAGAACGATATGTATTCTAACAAATGAGGTATATTTATGTAGATTATATATCATTCATCTTATATATACCTTACCTTACCTTACCGCCGTGCCATATCCTCTTGGACTTCGGCAACCATGGAGCGCCACCGTTCACGGTCCCTAGTTACTTGTAACATCTGTGCTGGTTTGACTTGTTTTCCCGTCGCCCTCATCAGCCCGTCCATATACTTCTCCCTCTGCTTTAATCTTGCTCTCCTTCCCTCCACCATTCCCGTCACCACCACCTCTTCCAACCCTTCCCTCCTCATTATATGTCCTAAGAATCGCAACTGTCTTTTCCTTATTGTTGTCATCAATTCCCTATCTGTCTCCATTTCTCTCAATACTTCTTCATTTGTTTTCTTCGCTGTCCATGGTACTCTTAATACTCGTCTCCATATCTACATTTCTGCTGCTTCTAGGTTTTCCTGCAATTTTTTGCTGATTGTCCACGCTTCTGAACCATATAATAGTGTTGACCATATAAATGTTTTAACTGTTCTTCTCCTTATATCTGTAGACATTTTCTTGTTTGTTAAAACCCCTTTCATTTTCTGAAACGTGCTTTTAGCTATCGCTATCCTTGATTTTATTTCTTTTTCACATCTACAATCTTCTGTCAATACGCTTCCCAGGTACGAAAATTTGGTTACTTGTTCTATTCTTCTCCCTGCTATTTGTACTTGCACTCTTGGTGGATCTGTTTTACTGGCCACTAGTATTTTAGTTTTCTCCATATTTACATTTAAACCTTTCTCCTCACTAGCTCTTACGGTTACATTCAATAGATGTTGCAGTTTTTCTTCTGAGCCAGCCACCAATACCGTGTCATCAGCATATCTGATATGATTTATATTAAATCCTCCAATTTTAATCCCTTCCATTCCCTCTAATTCCCTAAGGATCATCTCCCCATATAAATTAAATAAATCTGGAGGCATAACAGAGCCTTGACGCACTCCCTTCTTTATAGCTTGAAATTCTGTTCTTCCTCCCCGTACCCTCACTGCTGCTCTTTGCTTCCAATACAAATTTCTGATGATACTCATATCTTTGCTATTTATATCCACTCTTTCCAAAATATTTATCAAATCCTCATGTCTTACCCTATCAAACGCCTTCTCGTAGTCAACAAAGCAAAGATATACATTTTGTTGTTTTTCTATCATCCTCTCCATAATCGTTCTTATTATAGAAATTGCATTTGCTGTTCCTTTCCCTTCTATGAAACCAAATTGCTCCCATGAAACTTGTTCTCTCACTTTATTTCTTATTCTATTTAAAACTATCCTTAATATAATTTTGGTTATTTGACTCATGATACTGACTGTGCGATGTTTACTACATTCCATTGTTCCGTTTATCTTTGGTAGTGGTATAAAAATCGAGTTACACATACGTTCCCTTATTTTACCCTTTTCGTAAATTTGGTTTATTAGACTAGTGAGTTTTCTTATTGCAAAATCCCCTAATGCCTCTAACATTTCAATCATCACACCATCCTCACCCATGGCTTTCCCTTTTTTCATTTTCTTCATTGCAAA
>NC_134777.1:36646146-36651146 GCF_046742065.1 Oratosquilla oratoria | reverse complement strand
GGTTGAAAGAGCTTTATACGTCCATAATAAAAAGAAAAACTGGGTTTCTTAAGGCTCGGAAAGAAATGATTGAAAATGAAATAGAGTGCAGCGCAGTTATCATCCATCATCTGACGAAGATTGTCTGTTCACAGCAATTTGGCATACAAACCACACTTGCCTCTCACTGATCCGCAAGATTTCGCCAAAGCCCCACCCATTCCTCACTATAACCCCGCCCATTTCTGATCATTGCCTTTGTCTCACAATAGCCTCGATCACGTCTCACTATAAACCAGCCCATGCTTCACCATAGTTCCAACCATGTCTCACCATGGCCCAACCATTGTCTTAACATAACCCCGTCCATGTCTTACCATAGCTCCGCCCATTTCTCACCATCCCTGAGGCTATTTTTCACCATGGCTCTGCTTATGTCTCCCCATAAGTCTTCCACATTCTGAACCATAACTCCGCGAATCTCTCCACTCCCTCGCCAACTTCTTATACTAATGACGTAGACAGTTTACTTTTATTTAAGCCAATCTATAGTATCGCAATTACATTTATAAGAAATAACCCTGAGTTGCACATAGTTGTGAGAAGAAGAATTAGCTCTCCACCAATTAGAAGAGTAAAGCTTTTGAAGAGGGTGGAGCGTCACTGCAAGATTGACACGACCTATTATAGACACTGAGACTAAACTTCATACTGACTTGATGATAGCCACCAAAGGCAAATATATATGGCTGCAAACAAAAAATAATAATTCAGCTCCTCCAACTGTTGGTTTTACTCTAAGCTAAATAAAATTCCCCGGCTTTAGCCACGACAACATCTTCAAGGAGACTCGCCTCCTCGCATTTCGCAGTTACCGAGGTGACCGTAGCGCCCTCGAATACATTGGTACTTTCGTCTTGTATTTTGCCAAGCCACTTTATTCCTTTCCATTAACTTTGACTCAATAGCTAACGTGTTAAGTCTCATCTTGATTAACCCCTTCTGCTCCACGTGGCACTTTTCTTTTTATTCTGGCTTCTACCAAACTATTCGGTTCATTTCCGATCCACTTCGTCGGTATCGATGGGGTTGAAAGTCGCAAAACCTTTGAAAAGGAGACATACTTTACCCGACGTATTCTGTCGAAATATTGACGTTAATAAATTGATGAAACAGAAGTATTCAAACTAGCTTGAACAGTCCGCTATGTATAATTAGATAATTTGGCGTTTTTCTGGCTTTTTATATGTAATATATTATATATATATATATATATATATATATATATATACATGTATGTATATATATATATGTATAATATATATACATATATATGTATATATATATATATATATATATATATACATATACATATACATGTATATATATGTATATATACATATACTGTATATATAAATATATTTATATAAATATATATATATATATATATATATATATATATATATATACACTAGTGCTAGTATATATTGGCAGGAGATTTTCTCTCATGCATACCTCTTTAAAAGTGATGGGTAATTGTGCATTTATCATTTTCTTCAAGGCATTTTCAATATGCCTTACTACGGACTTCACTATAGGTGGTCATGTTTGCTATATCGCGATTTCGGGTTCAAGACCATTCTTCAGTAGCTTTGGGGATATTCTATCTGGTCAGGATAAGAATTGTTCCGGTGAATTATAAAGTGATATTATTTTTTATACTTAAGTTTTCATACTAGTTATTCACTGTGGGAGGTTGTCGGTTACCTGGCAGTGATGAAAAGCCACATGCTAGTCTCCGGCTTCGTGTTGTGACAAAATGTCGTACGCTTGGGCGTGTGGCGTTTTATCTCGTACTCGGATTTGTGATGTTATGTCTCATGTTTGGGTTTTTGGGGGATTGTCTCATGCTTGGGAGGGCCCTAAGGCCATCTGTTAGTATATTTAGATTTAGGCTCAACTTTTTAATGTATAATGCTTCTAAGATTAGGAGGCGTCTATCATTTGTACATATTTGCAAAATATCACTGTTTTTTCTAGGCTGTTTCTTGATACTGCTATGCCATGGACTTCTCTTAAGTGCTTTTTATGAATTCCTGATGTCAGGCGGTATGAAAGGCGACGGAATAACCTCATTGCCGTCATGCCAAAATATGTGGAAGTGAGGGTCTCACAGTTCCCTCGTTCACATGGAAGCCTATAGATTATATATGACTTCTGAAGTTCCTTTCTCTCTTGGTGGGGATTGTTTTTAAGTAGGAGGTAGCTGGTCTTCCTTGTCTTATAATAAATCATCATATTAAGTATTTTCTCTGGGTTAACTGGTTTAATGTTCGTATTGAAATAAACACAGCATGTACTTGAAAAAAGCTTTAACATGCGAAACGTCGTACCAGTAAATTGACGAACGTCGAGTCCAGCGTATACTTTCTTCCATAAAATGGTTCCTGGACTCCAGCTATTTTCGAATATTGTATATATATATATACATATATATATATTGTATACATATATAATATATATATATGTATGTATATATATATATATATATATGTGTGTGTGTGTGTGTGTGTGTGTGTGTGTGTGTATGTGTGTGTGTGTGTGTGTGTGTGTGTGTGTGTGTGTGTGTGTGTGTGTGTGTGTTGTGTGTGTGTGTGTGTGTGTGTGTGTGTGTGTGTGTGTGTGTGTGTGTGTGTGTGTGTGTGTGTGTGTGTGTGTGTGTGTGTGTGTGTGTGTGTGTGTGTGTGTGTGTGTGTGTGTACGTGTGTGTGTGTGTGTGTGTGTGTGTGTGTGTGTGTGTGTGTGTGTGTGTGTGTGTGTGTGTGTGTGTGTGTGTATGTGTGTGTGTGTGTGTGTGTGTGTGTGTGTGTGTGTGTGTGTGTGTGTGTGTGTGTGTGTGTGTGTGTGTGTGTGTGTGTGTGTGTGTGTGTGTGTGTGTGTGTGTGTGTATGTGTGTATGTGTGTGTGTGTGTGTGTGTGTGTGTGAGAGAGAGAGAGAGAGAGAGAGAGAGAGCCCGTTTGTTTGTTGTCCTCTTTTCTTTTTCTTTTTATCTTCTTTTTCCATATCTCGGTGGCGTAGCATACACTCCATAGACCCGATTAGCCAAAGGAAGGTGTGCTTCTTGCCAGGAGTAACGAAAGAGGTAACGCCCAGACAAGGAAATTCTGTAAAGGGAAAGAAGCGAGGCAGCAAAAGGAAAGGGGAATAAAGGGCCGGGAATAACTGGATGAGAAATGGAAAGAAAGAATGAAAGACGGATAGGAAGACAGGCAGAAGTGTAGGAAGAAAGCAACAGAGACGCAGAGGTGCAAGGACGCAAAGACGCTGAAACAAGAGACGAGATGCAATGACACAAAGAGGCACAGACGCAGAGATAGAGACATAGACAAGGAGGCAGATAGAGATACTGACATGGAGAGACAGGCAGACAAAGACAGAGAGAGAGAGAGGGCCAGTGAGACAGAGGGACAGAGAGAGACAGAGAAACAGAGACACAAGTAATTCGGAGAGAAGAGACAGAATCAGAAGGGCAAAGGTAGACAGATACAAAGAGATAGACAGAGAGAGCGCAAAAAGATAGAAAGATAAAGAGACTGATGGACATAGACTAAGACAAAAACAAAGATAGACAGAGAAACAGAGATAGAGAGACAGAGACAAAGAGGGGAGATAAAGGGAGGAGGCGAAGGGAGGGGAAGAGAAGAGGGAATAGGGTAGGAGGAAGGGAGGAAGGGATAACAAGTGAAGAGAAGAGGAAGAAGGAGGGGGACTGGGGAGTAGGAAAGGAGGGGAGGAGGAGGGGAGGATAGAGGGAGAGGGTAGGATGGGAATAGAAGAATAGGATGGCAGGAGGAGGTTAGGATGGCAGGAGGCGGAGGACAAGAGAGGAGGGTGGTGGGAAGTAGTGGAGGAGGCAGGAGGGATGAGAAGAAGAAAAGGGAGGAAGGGAAGAGGGGGAGGCGAGGTGAGGGAGGGAGGAGGTGAGTAAGGGAAGAGATGAGGAGGGGAGGAGAAGAGGAGCAGAAGGATAGGATTACAGGAAGTGAGGACAACAAGGGGGATAATAAGGGAAGGGAGAGGAGAAGGGGAGGAAGAGGAGGGAAGGGAGAAGTAGAGAAGGTGAGGGCAGGAGGAAGGGAGGAATGGAGGAGAGGAGAAGTTAAAAGAGGAAGACATGAGGAAGGAAGGAGAGGAAGAGGGAAGGAGGGGAGGTGGTGGAGGAGGAGAGGAAGGAAAGAGGGGAAAAGGGAAAGTGAGGAGAAGAGAGGAGAAGAGGTAAGAGAGAAGGACAGGAAGAAGGTAGAGAGGAAGCAAGGGATGAGGGGATAGAAGGGAGAGTAGGAGGAAAGGAGGAGATAAAGAAGGTGGAGGGGAGGAGAGAGTAGATAGGGAAAGGGAGAGTAGGGCAGTAGGGGAATAGGGGAGGAGGGGAGGATGGAAGTCGGGGAGTAGGGGAGAAGGGGAGGAAGGCAAGAAGGGGAGTAGGAGAGAAGGTGAGGAAGCCAAGAAGGGGAATAGAGGGGGGAAGAGGGGGGAGGGGAATAGGAGATAGAGAGGAGGTGCGGTGGGGTAGGTGAGGTGGAGGTGGAAGAGAGGGAGAAGAAGTGGGACGGGATGGGTGTGAGGAATGAACAGGTCTGTAAGATATAACTCACACGGGAAGAAGACGAACAAGAAGAAGAGAGAGAGTAGGCAAAGAAGGGGAAATGAAGACAGACGAGATACAAGAAACTTGATAAAGATGGATGTCAATGGAGAAAAAGAAAGGCAGATGGCAATGAAGACGAAGGGAGGGAGGAGGCACAAGAAGACGGGGACGACGAGAAGATACAGAAGACGCTTGACAAACGAATAGGGAAATAAAAAGAACGTGAAGAAGATTGAAGAAGGAAACTTGAGAAAGAAAGAAAAAGGGGAGAAAACAAGACAAACGTGTTTGGAGTGGGTACCTCTGTGTCACCGACTGCTTCTGTGTGTGTGTGTGTGTGTGTGTGTGTGTGTGTGTGTGTGTGTGTGTGTG
>NC_134777.1:36636146-36638646 GCF_046742065.1 Oratosquilla oratoria | reverse complement strand
ACAGGGGTGAATGGAGAATGGTTGTATATGGAAGATGTTGTGATGCATGAGGTGGAATGGACGGGGGGATGGGGGGTGAGGTAGTGTGTGTGAGCAAAATTTTGACGCAGCCCGAAGGGATTTCTCCCCGTCCTCTCCTTTATATGGGGAGACGGAGAGGGGGGGTCGCCGATTTAATGAAGCGGCCTTGCTGTGGATGTGCTGTGTCTTGCGACACTGCTTCTGACCCAGGGCAGTGGGCAGGGTGCAGGGATGACCCGTCATCTAGGAGGTGCTAAGATGGGAGGGAGGGTGGAGGGGTGTGGAGTGTTTTCAGGGATGGAATGGGTGGGAATGATTTTATGCCTTTTCCTTTTTGGCTACCTCCCTAGTAAGGGGGGAAAAGCCTTGGTATATGTATGTATGTATGTATGTACTGCAAAACTTGAAATGTTATATTTGCAACAAAGTCTGATAAAACTAGCAACTGGGACACTTAAAATTATATCATTTTGTTACGTCGTATAGATTTAATTCTAATTGGCCTACCAACCGGTATAAGGATACAATAGTCAATTTGGAAATTTTATTTCCACACTTTTGACACCTTGAGCCTAATTGGATGTATCGAAACCGTGGTATTGACGGAACCCCGAGGCAATGAATGATCAAAAGATTGAATAATTAATTCAAGATAAATGGGTGGCAAAAAAAAAAAAAAAAAAAAGAGAGAGAGAGAGAGAGAGAGAGAGAGAGAGCTCTGTGGAGTCGAATTGTCGGAGGGGAAGACAGTGGTTTACATGACATTTCTACAAACCTCGGTACTGTTTAGAAAAATGAGGCTGCGGTTGAGGAAATGAGGAGAGAATGGAAATTTACGGAACCTCCTCAGGGGAAGACGAGCATGCAAAACCACACAGAAGGAAGATCGGCAAATACTGGAGACTGCAAATAACATTCTTTTTACAAACACAGTGTCTATGAAAGAGACACTACAGTTAGACATGACGCCTTGTTCCGAAAGGCATCACCTATACGAAGGTGGGCTTCATCAACGACTTCCTAGTGAAGTGGTACCACGCTCGACCATTGATTCAGCGATCTGAATTCGAGTCACCGCCTATGGGTGAAGAGCATCACAGTGCAAGCCGGCATTCCAGCTCTGGTGGGTAAGTTGTGTGTGTTTGCTTGAACTCTCATTCGGGAGTGTAATAGGTGTCGATCACGAGTCAACATGTGATCTAAGAACATGGTAAATTACGGGATTCTTGCAAAGAAGCAGCAGTTGACGGAGAGACACCACGAATTCAGAGCCATTTTCATTTATGAAAAACCTCTTCCTCAACGTTTCACGGAAAACTATATTGTGGAGAAGGAACAATGGGAGGTTATAACGTCTTTTTCACAATAATAGTTATCTATATTGACTTCACAGCCTGCGCTGTGTTTTTTTCTGCAAATTAGTTGATGTAAGAATAGAAATTATACTTTTGTTAGGGTAATGACTGCATGGTGATATACAGCCAATGCTTTAGAGGTTGTTTTTGGACGACCCTACTGACCAGAGCCACATATTATTTGTCTTTATTAGATTAAAAATTCTACCCACAGAGGAATAATCCTTCTTGTATACTATGGCTGTCCCTCTTTTACGTTGTTTCTTTGAAAATATCCTTTTACCACTTCTATGACTCTACCTCTACTGGATCCCCCTGTGGTTATGGGAATAAATTCTGCAACCGTTTCTCCCATTCGTGTCGTAAAAGGTGACTAAATGAAACAAATTGGTTGAATTTGGTATCTTATTCTCCGTATGTTTCTCCTATGAAAAGTCAAGACTGCGTGGAGGATTCCAACCAGAACCTTAGTAATTTGGTCATTAGATTTCCCTGATTATGGTACAAATAATAGTAAACGGGAAAAGATGGCTGGTTAGCGTTAAGTAAAACTAAATTGAAAGGGAGTGTGGTGAGAAAGGTATGCTGATGGTGCAATCGGAAGTGTGCTGGTTTCCCATTTGCTTAGTTGTGGGTTCAAATCCTACATTCCACTCCGATTTCCAGCAGTAATTTACCTGCCCCAACAATCTGAGCGTAAATTCCTTTTTTTTTTTTCTTGGGGGGGGGGGGGATGTTGAGAGTGCTTAGGAGGCGAGGGTGTGAAGGAGTGACTTTATTGGCAAGTGATGAGATGTTAAAGTTTGTTGCGAAATGAAAAGAAATGTCTTCGAGGATATTATAAGCAAAGGCGAAACTGGGATGGGAGCTACCACTTGGTTTTCCCGACCAACCCTTTTCTACCTGCCTCTTACAGGGAGTAATTACGTAGAGAAATAAATATTACTGCAAAAATGTCCGCTCGTTTTAATAGGGCCACTCCCGTCTTCGTAGCTCTTAATTTTTTGAGTTACGAAAAAAAGAATAGAAGGCATTGCTTCTGGAGCTACCCTGTATGTATACATATATATGAATGTCTTTGTTGATATGCTACGCACGTTCGCGCGCGCAAAAAAAAAAAAAAA
>NC_134777.1:36621146-36631146 GCF_046742065.1 Oratosquilla oratoria | reverse complement strand
GGCACGCGTGCCAAATGTGGCACCTTAATAACTTTTCTCCGGCACACAAAAACCCGGGCTCACCTAAAAAATTAATGAAAAAATACAAATAACCAATCTATTTCTTAATTTTTGTATTTCAACTCAATACGATATGATCTCATTGATTACACACACACACACACACACACACACACAGGAATAAACTCAAAAACTTGGAACTAGACCCGTGAATACTTTTTCCACCGTCAACATATATATACACATGAAGATTGTACACGAGAAGATTGAATTCACACTAGAAGAAGAACAAGAAGGACACTTATCATTTTTAGACACTACAATTATTAGAACAGACTCAGGCCCAAGATATAAAGTACATAGAAAACATACCAACAAAGAAGATTATGTCCACTATCTATCAGGTCACAGTGAAAAAATCAAATCAGGTATAATAATTGAATTTTTCTTACGCGCATACAGAATATGCAGCACAGAATATATAGAAGATGAAATAACACACATAATTACAATATTCAAAAAATTAAAATACCCAATGAGAATAATTACAAAATCAAAAACGAAAGCGCAGGAAATAATGAACAGGACAAAATATAACAAAGAAAAAGAAAAGAACGAAATATTAGTAATACCGAATTTCACAGAAGTCACAAAAATAAGAAAATATTTAGAACAAAATAACATTAAAATAATTACAAACACTGGACAAAAGATAGGAAAGATAATAACATATAAAACAACAAAATTTAGAAATGAAAATAGCATAGTATACAAAATCCCATGTAACGGATGTGAAACGTCATACTACGGAGAGACTGGACAAGGAATCACAAAGCGGACACAACACAAAAGCGACATTAGAGCACACAGAACCAGCAACTCACTTGTGACACACATAGACAAAACAGGACACTTGCCAAATTGGATAAATACAGAAGTATTACACCAAGGTCTCGACAAGAAAATGAGAAAAGTTATAGAAGCTGCAGAAATTAGTAAAAATAATTCGAATAACAACAGAGGAGGATTCATTACATGGTCTCGCCCAGCCGCAACACTAGCCATCAACGATTGGAAGAGAAGAAAAAGAGGGAGGAGTCAATAATTCGCGCGGAATATATATAGCTGTGTATCTATCCACTTGATGTAATACCTTGAAAAAGACGAAAGTGTCGAAACGTCGGTAATAAAACTCAAAAGCTCTTCTCGAGTTTCCGTTTCCTCTCTTTCCTCAAATTTGTCACGATGAATAATCAATATTTATATATATATATACATATATATATATATATATATACATATATATATATACATATACGTATATATATATACATATATATATGTGTGTGTGTGTGTGTGTGTGTGTGTGTGTGTGTGTGTGTGTGTGTGTGTGTGTGTGTGTGTGTGTGTGTGTGTGTGTGTGTGTGTGTGTGTGTGTGTGTCTATTTACCTAGTATCATTCAGGAAGGGAGCTATGCTCTTGGTGACCCGTCTTTGTATCTCTCGGCATCAAGTTTTTTCTTAAAATCTTGAATAGTGTTTGCACACACTGTTTCTTTGTCTAATTTGTTCCAGGTATCTGTCACTCTGTGTGGGAAGCTATTCTTTTTCAGATCTCTTCTGTAATTATCTTTTTTTAATTTCTTTTCGTGTCCTCTTGTTTTTCCATTGTCCCATTTCAATAAATCATTCTTATCTAAGATTTCCATTCCTTTCATAATTCTATAGATAGTTAGTAGGTCTCCTCTTTCCCTTCTTTGCTCCAGAGTTGGTAATTCTAATTTGGACAGTCTTTGTTCATATGTCATTTTGGAAAGAGTTGGTGCCAGTTTTGTTGTTGCTCTTTGTATTTTTTTTTTTTTTTTTTTTTTTTTTGGGTGTCCATAGTGTTACTGCGTACTCGAGTTTTGGTCTTATTAGTGTAGTTAATCTTTTTTTATCATTTCCTCGTCCAAATAGATAAATGATACTTTTATTGACCTCAATAAATCGTAGGTTTCTCCGAATATTTTATTAATATGCTTATCCGGTGTCATGTCTTTGCTGATCATCACTCCAAGGTCTTTTTTCGAGTTTACTTTTTTTACCTCTTCTTCGCCAATTTTATAATCTCTCGATATTCTGTTTTTACTTTTTTTTCCAAATTCCATGAAACTACATTTCTTGATATTGAATTTCATCTCCCACTTTTGAGTATATTTCCAAGTCTTGTTGTAATGAGTTGCAATCCTCCTCCGTTCTTACTTTCTTTAGTATTTTTGCGTCGTCTGCAAAGAAATTCATATAACACTCTACTGTTTCATTCATGTCATTTATGTATATGGTAAACATAATCGGGGCCAGTACTGATCCCTGCGGGACACCACTTATCATTTCTTCCCATTTTGAGAAATGATAAGTGGTGACCCGCAGGGATCAGTACTGGCCCCGATCATGTTTGCCATATACATAAATGACATGGATGAAGGAGTAGAGTGTTATATGAATTTCTTTGCAAACGACGCAAAAATACTAAAGAAAGTAAGAACGGAGGAGGATTGCAACTCATTACAACAAGACTTGGATAAGATCTGGAAATGGACTCAAAAGTGGAAAGTGAAATTCAATATCAAGAAATGTAGTATAATGGAATTTGGAGAAAGTAAAAACAGAATATCGAGAGATTATAAAATTGATGTGTGTGGGGGGTGCGTGTGTGTGTGTGTGTGTGTGTGTGTGTGTGTGTGTGTGTGTGTGTGTGTGTGTGTGTGTGTGTGTGTGTGTGTGTTTGTGAGTGTGTGTGTGTGTGTGTGTGTAATCGATAAAATAATATTCTGTAGAGTTGAAATGCAGAAATTAGCAAAGAGGATTAGAAGTCATTAATTTTTTGGGTGAGCTCGAGTTTTGCGTGCCGGAGAAAATCGTTAACGTGCCATATTTGGCACGCGTGCCAATGGTTGCCCATCCCTGATATTTGATGTCACAGCTTTATATATGGTATGTGGTGCAACTGGGAGAGGATCTCTTTCCATGACGTGTATACAAACGTATACAATTTAATTTCCAAAATTGTGACAAAGAAAATGTAATAAAAGTGAGACCATAACAAAACACATAATAAAAGTGTAATAGAAATGTAATAAAAGTTAAATCATAACAAAACATATAATAAAAGTGTAATAAAAATATAAATATAGAGAAAAAGGTTTGAAAGAGGGCCAGAGAAAAAATATCCGAGCCCGCGATAAGGCGGTTGACAAAATGTGCAAAAGAGGGGATAAATGGTCACATTTTTTTCCTTGGTCGGTTATCTGGTAATCCTGATGTTTGTCCAGTTTGCATAGTTTTGTTTGTGTTAAATTTTTGCTTCCTTATGTGTACATAAGGTTGATACCCGATTGCAATTGTATAAGATCATGGAATCGTTTTGTCCTGTCTAGTTGTTGCATCATTCGCTAGGTGGTTAAATATGGTGTGGTGACACCTATATCATAATTTTATATACTATTTCATGTTTCTTAGATAATAAAACCATCGGTAATCAAAATATACGCTCGGCTACATGAGAGTTCAAACTTAAATGTAAATAAAACACAAATGTCAAGCCATAAAAGGCTCTAGCTCTCTGAAATGATTATCCCGTTTTCAATGACCGCAATAAAGATATTTGATTAAAAGTTGGTAAAGCCTGCTGATCAGCATATTTGCTATAGATGTAAGTTTTATTGAAATTGTGTGCAATTAAGAATTACTGTTTTTTGCTTAAAAAAAAAAAACAGTAATTCTTAATTGGAACTTCGTCAAGGATGCGTTATGTCACCCTGGCTGTTCAACTTATACATGGATGGGGTAGTGCGAGAGATAAATGCAAGGGTAGTGGGTCAGGGATTGGAGATGGTTAAAGAAAATGGAGAAAAGTGGGAGGTGAGCCAGCTGTTGTTTGCGGACGACACTGCGCTTGTGGCAGGATCGGAGGAGGGATTGAGGAAGTTGGTGACAGAGTTTGGGAGAGTGTGTGATAGAAGAAAGCTGAAGATAAATGTGGGTAAATGTAAGGTGATGAGATGTACAAGGGGTGAAAGTGGCAGTAATCTGGAAGTGAGCATTAAGGGAGAGCAACTGGAGGAAGTGGATAGTTTTAGATACTTGGGTGCAAATGTGGCAGGAAAAGGTGGAGTAAAGGTGGAGGTAGAATGTAGATTGAGAGAAGCGAGTTAATGCCTTGGTGGATTAAAAAGTGTAATGAGGAATAGAAATTTGGGAATTGATGCTAAGAGGAGACTGTATGAAGAAGTGATTGTGCCAACAGCACTGTATGGGGCAGAAACATGGAACATAAGAGAGGAAGAGAGAAGGAGCTTGAATGTGTTTGAGATGAAGTGTCTGAGAAGTATGATGGGGGTTACTAGGCTAGATAGAGTGAGAAATGAGGAGGTGAGGAGGAGAGCAGGGGTGGAAAGGGAGTTGGGAGATAGGGTTGATGAAAGAGTATTAGGATGGTTTGGACACATGGAAAGAATGAGTGAAGAAAGACTAGTAAAGGAGGTATGGAAGGCAGATGTGGAGGGAGTGAACATGAGGGGACGTCCTAGGATGAGATGGATGGGGTGAAGGGGGCTTTGGGGAAGAGGCGAATGTCTGTTGAGGAAGGATGGGAGAGGACAGAAGACAGGGGTGAATGGAGAATGGTTGTATATGGAAGATGTTGTGATGCATGAGGTGGAATGGACGGGGGGATGGGGGGTGAGGTAGTGTGTGTGAGCAAAATTTTGACGCAGCCCGAAGGGATTTCTCCCCGTCTTCTCCTTTATATGGGGGGGACGGAGAGGGGGGGGTCGCCGATTTAATGAAGCGGCCTTGCTGTGGATGTGCTGTGTCTTGCGACACTGCTTCTGACCCAGGGCAGTGGACAAGGTGCAGGGATGACCCGTCATCTAGGAGGTGCTAAGATGGGAGGGAGGGTGGAGGGGTGTGGAGTGTTTTCAGGGATGGAATGGGTGGGAATGATTTTATGCCTTTTCCTTTTTGGCTACCTCCCTAGTAAGGGGGAAAAGCCTTGGTATATGTATGTATGTATGTATGTAAGAATTACTGTCTACTTTTGTTGCTGCACATAAAAGCAAAAACGTCCTCTAAGTAAAAAAAAGCACCACTATATTTTACATTCATTCAATCTGACATGACTTACAAATCTCATTTATTATACTATTTGATTTTACAGCTCCAGTATGATTCTTTTTTATATTTGACAAGGTCCCCCAAATAACTAAAAGATAGAAACTAAAATGATCCCAGCAATTTCGGTGGCACGTGAGAAACTTTTTGGATCGAAGAATGACCGATTTTGGCACGCGCCCTTTGAAAGGTTGCCCACCCTTATCATAGGTGGCTCTACTATGGTTCTGCTGACTTGGTACATTACATATTTCCCTGTTCCTTTCATGCACGTATACCTATGTTCACATCAATGACACAACATGTGCCTCGCCTTTGGCGGCAACTTCAAATTTGTCTCATAAGTATGAGTAATAGACGGCAGGTGTACAAATGTGGTCAAGCGGCATCCAGAATAATATGAAAAGTGTCACCCATCAGGGAAGGAGCTATTCGACAGGAACTGCAAACGTTTAGCTATCAAGAGGAAGCCACGGAGATGAACAAAGCAGTCAGTTGAGGGTGACCTATTATTGAATCCGAGGGGCCTCAACTGGACAGAATAACCGTGTAAAGGGAGTCATCCAGTTTCCCTTTACGTAGAGGGTTCGCACTGTAACAACAAGTCTTTCTTGTTTAATGTGAAGATGATAAAATGGTGGTGGTGGTGGTGGTGGTGGTGGTGGTGGTGGTGGTGGTGGTGGTGGTGGTGATGGCGGCGGCGGCGGCGGTGGTGGTGGCGGCGGCGGTGGTGGTGGTGGTGGTGGTGGTGGTGGTGGTGGTGGTGGTGGTGGTGGTGGTGGTGGTGGTGGTGGTGGTGGTGGTGATGGCGGCGGCGGCGGTGGTGGTGGTGGCGGCGGCGGTGGTGGTGGCGGTGGTGGTGTTGGTGGTGGTGGTGGCGGCGGCGGCGGCGGCGGCGGCGGTGGTGGTGGTGGTGGTGGTGGTGGTGGTGGTGGTGGTGGTGGTGGTTTTGGTGGTGGTGGTGGTGGTGGTGGTTTTGGTGGTGGTGGTGGTGGTGGTGGTGGTGGTGGTTTTGGTGGTGGTGGTGGTGGTGGTGGTGGTTTTGGTGGTGGTGGTGGTGGTGGTGGTTTTGGTGGTGGTGGTGGTGGTTTTGGTTTTGGTGGTGGTGGTGGTGGTGGTTTTGGTGGTGGTGGTGGTGGTGGTGGTGGTGGTTTTGGTGGTGGTGGTGGTGGTGGTGGTGGTGGTTTTGGTGGTGGTGGTGGTGGTGGTGGTGGTGGTGGTGGTGGTGGTGGTGGTGGTGGTGGTGGTGGTGGTGGTGGTGGTGGTGGTGGTGGTGGTGGTGGTGGTGGTGGTGGTGGTCTTAAATACAACAACGGTGATGGCTGTTGTGCGTAACATGATTACAGATATTCGTACGATACAAAATTACAATTTCCATCTGCATATACACTGGGGGTGCATTTCTTGTTTAGCACTTCCATAGTGGTGGCGTCCCTTAGAGATTTTAGTCTGACTAACTTCAGATTGGTTTATTGGACCAGCACAAGGGTCAGCTTTGTGTAGAATGTCACCAACCAATTTGTTTTACTTAGCAAGAAGAAACTTCGTGCACTGAAAAGGTAAATGGTCATATACAGTTGAGTGCAGTTGTTAGTGATACAATTCAGCGTCAGTAATATTAAATTTGGCATACTTTTATTTTTCATACGTTAATATCAGGATGTGAACGGGCTGTTGCACTCCCGTTATCGTTAGATTAGTTTGCAAAGTAAATAAACACAGAATATCATATCTCGCCATTGCACCAGGTTGGCAATTGTACATAAAGGCGATAATACTTGTCTCCAAGGACCGGTCACATGACAGAAATGATAATTGTTGCCTCGGGTTTCACTGACCGGAAACCCACGGCTTCCCAGCAGCCAGCAAAGGCTCTCGGACCCTTCCGTAGTTCTCTACGGAGGGAAACGTTGAAACAAAGAAACGTTCATGTTGTATAAACGAGGAAATGTTTCTTTCAACAGACGAGGAAGGGATCAGTCGCTGGTTGTCCGAAGTGACCTTCCAAAATATTCTTTGAGTTGCACTGAAGAAGTTTGCAAGATCCTAATCTTATTTCCGAATAGTACTGATTATAATGAAGCGATCAATCTACCTTTGACTGTATCATGACCGTCGTTATATCTTAACCCTTTCACCATGATGTACTCCTATCTGAAGAGGTCTCCATCGATTGAGCCTTCCTTCGAAGGAGCATCTGCGCTATGAGTTACACTGAATCGCCCGTTCATAGCCAGAACAAAATACATCAAGTACATCATAATGTTGGAAGGATTTTGAAGGGATAAACCCTGACACTCGGGCAAGAGGATTTGCTTCACGAATTATAAGCTTCTGTGAGGGCAGCAAACTAACGCTTGGATATGTTCTGCCGAGCCCAATGCCCGTCGCCTTTGCCCGACGAAGCACAACAGCTAGGAAAAACGGTGGCAATTATGAGGGATATGTTAGCCCAGGTGGCGACTAATCAAGCTCAAAGCCGTCACTTGTCCTGTTGTGACATGGGTAAGTAGCCATTCCTAGTGGATATATAATTATCCCAGACTGACTGCATTCCGAACTCATGAGAAGCGAATTTTTAGATTTTATTTCAATTAGAAAAGTAACTTATCATTGGCAACATCTCTTGCAACTCTCTGATTATGCATATTTTTTCTATGAAGAATACTACGTTAGACTACATTTGTCCCTTGTCTAGACACACACATAAATGTAAACAACGTAGTCAGTGGATGAAATATGGATAATATTTCGAATAAGCGAAACTCGGTTATCTTTCACGTAGTAGAATACTGAACAACACCCAACATTTAACAATTATACAAACGGACCCCAATATCAAGAGATGTAATATATCAAGAGATACGAGCATTGCCCCTGTAGCAAACGTCATTGTGGTCAACTTTCTGCCTTTTTTCAAAATTATATTTTAAATGTAAAACATTACAGTCCATGATAAGTTATCTATATTTTCAAATATATCTACCTCAATGATTTTTTTTTTCTTTTTCTTTTTTTACTGAGGATGAAAATGACAAATGAAACGGGATTTTTCTGCGCTCGGCACTTATTATCGTCCGACAGTTGCAATGCTAGACATGACAATCCCTTCACAGGTGAGGTTTGATTCCTCCTTTTGTTTCATTATTATATAATTATGTAACATCACTGATATGTCAGCTTCATATAAACAATGTGAGCAAAAAGTCTTTGAGTTTTACTTGTTAGTACTAGTTACCTAAACATGTTACTATGAAATGATTATATAACAGACAATT
Source organism: Oratosquilla oratoria (assembly GCF_046742065.1). Taxonomy (NCBI): domain Eukaryota; kingdom Metazoa; phylum Arthropoda; class Malacostraca; order Stomatopoda; family Squillidae; genus Oratosquilla; species Oratosquilla oratoria. The sequence goes on along the minus strand of NC_134777.1, from coordinate 36,622,714 downwards.
GAATAAGATTATGGTTCCAATATTCATTTAGAAAAAATATATATAATAGAATTCACCATAGTTATTCAGATCTGGTCTTTACTCCAATGAATACTCCTCAACTGTGAAGAACAAAATCCCTTTCACAAGGTAGCGTCCTCTTGACCTTGGACAATGGAGTTCGAGACCAAATCAACAGCATATAGTATATTTATTTATATATCTAAAGAATACTCAAGAATACACAAAACTACAATTGTTAGAGGGATTGCCAATAATCAATTTCTTTTCTCCGTAAAAAATACTACAGAATTACACCAGCGGATAGCAATCATTAAGAAATGACTTGTTACATAATAGATTCATTTTCAGGCCTAACAGACACTATAAGAGAGTCTGCACCTAATACTCTGTATTATTTCATAAGTCCAGGGACACCCTTATTTGAGTGAAATTGTCCGAAGCTTGCCAGAGAGTACTTTTTCGAGATATGAAGAATCTATTCTAATGAGGCACTTTATCACGGCTGAAGTCGTCCTCAAAGTCCTACACGCAGAGACACTTGGAACAAGGGGTCCTCTCTCATGAATCTGGGGATCGAGTCGAACACTTCGAATTCACGAGGCGGGGTCGACACCAAACGCGCCACAGTGAATGGACATCAGCATCATAAACCAAGAGCAATTATGTCTCTCGCGTGATACTGGGGAAAGCTGATCTATATACCAAAAGGACGCTAAACTGCAGAGCCAATTTGTGGGACATCTGATTCTAATGGAGCACATTACCTTGTTGTTGTTGTCACTGCTGCTGCTGCTGCTGCTGCTCTCCGATTCAATTAGTTTTTTCCCTCCCTGATCATTAGGTGTATTCAGCCAAAAATGCAAAGTGCACAAAGGAACTCCGTCGCATATTAAATGAATGGGTGCGTGGCTTTGTTAGAGTTGTTCGTATTTCAATTCGTGTTTGTGTGACTGTGTGCGCTCGTGTAAATCTGTGCCTTTTACTTGTGTATGTCAGTGTCTTTTTGCTTGTGCATGTTTGTGTCTTTTTTTTTAGTGTGTGTGTGTGTGTGTGTGTGTGTGTGTGTGTGTGTGTGTGTGTGTGTGTGTGTGTGTGTGTGTGTGTGTGTGTGAGTGCGTGTGTGTGCATGTGTGTATGTGCGTGTATGTGCGTGCGTGTGTGTGTGTGTGTGTGTGTGTGTGTGTGTGTGTGTGTGTGTGTGTGTGTGTGTGTGTGTGTGTGTGTGTGTGTGTGTGTGTGTGTGTGTGTGCACCTGCGTGCGAGTGCACATACACATACAAACACACGAACACGCACACACACACACACACACACACACACACACACACACACACACACACACACACACACACAAGCACGAATGAGCCTCCCTGTGAGGCCAAACTGAACCCTAGTTTGCTATGCGAACACAATCGGATATGTCATGGGGTGCATGTACCGTACATTTGGGAGTAAGTCTTTGCATGTGCACTAGCTCCTGTTTCCACGGGAATGCGGACCCGAGTACTGATGTGTTTTTGTTCAAATCCAGCTGCCTGTCCGTCTTTTCCTGCCAAAGACGGGCT
>NC_134777.1:36611146-36616146 GCF_046742065.1 Oratosquilla oratoria | reverse complement strand
TGAAAAATGAAGATATAACAAAAATGAGGCTTTGAAAAATAAAAGTAAAATAACAAATACAAGCGGTGACCGAGAAAGTTGGAGAAACAATAAAAGAGACAGATCTCCAAGAAATAAAAAATCAATGTAAAGTGGAACAAGAAAACCAAAGAATAACTTTCAAAGACATAGTACAGCAACAAGTGGAAGAAAATACTAAAGAAACAGAAATCAAATTAATTAAGGAGATCAAGGAGAAAGAGAAGTGGGTCAGAGACACAGTAGATAAAAAAAGTACATAGTAGTTTATGGCATTAATTAAAAATATAATGTAGCTAGATATCAAAGAGAAAAAGAGAAAGGAATTGCAAAAGAAATTCTGAAAGAGATACAAGAGGAGGGACAAGTAATGAAAAAGAAATAGATGAAGTGCATAGAATAGAACTATACTCTAAAGAGAAAAAAAATATAGACCACTAAAAATTAAACTAAGGTCTCAAATGATAGCGAAAGAAGTACTATCAAAAACAGCAAAGTCGGCAAAAAGTGAAAATTACAAAAATATATGGATAAAAAATAAATGAGCGATGAGGAAAAAGAAAGGGAAAAGACACTAAGAAATGGAGCAAATGAAAAAATCGAGAGAAGAACAGAGATGGAAAAGAACGATTTTTTTATATAGAGTACTAGACCTAAGACTGAGAAAATGGTATATATATAAAAGAAAAATGCAACAAACAAAAAAGTAGGGGAAAGAAAAAAAATAGAAATAACGTATACCAACATTGGTGGCATGACTTCAGGACTAAACGAATTAAACGACTATCTGGGAGAAGAGAAACCGGATATAATGGGAATTGTGGAGACGAAGTTAAAAGGTCCACTACTACTTAATTATGTGGGACAAGATTTATACAACCATTGGATGAAAAACAGAAAGGAGAAACAGGATGGAGGAGTCATGTTTTTGGCTAAGAAAGGCTTAAATGTGACAAAGATAACAGAAGGAAAAAATAATGTGGAATTGATTACGATAAAAGTTGAAAAAGTGACATGAAAATTAGAAAATTTGTAGTAATATATATGACCCCAAAAATATATTCTTGGACAGAGAGTAATCATTCCAAAATTTTGGAAGACACATAGCACGCATTAAATCAATTACTGAAAGAAGGAGGAAACATAGTAATTATGGGTGACTTTAACTGTAAAGAAATATTTTGGGAAAGTTTGACAGTGAAAGGTGGAGAAGACTTTTGGGGAAATATACTAGTGGATAAGACCATTGAATACACAATGACTCAATGGGTAAAGAAAAATACCAAATATAGAAACAATGAAGAACCGTCGAGAATAGACTTAATATTGACTTCAGAGCCTGAAATTGTGGATAAAATGGAATACAAAACACCAATCGGGAAGAGTGTTCACATACTAATGGTTCGAACTAAAAGAAGAAATTGATTTGGGAAGAAATGAGAAACACAGAAAAGGAAGACTAACATACAACAAAACGGATTTTAAGAAACTCAGAAAATTCTTTCAAAAAGTGAATTGGGAAAACTTCTTAGATAAAGAAACAAAGATAGAATATAAATTGAATACATTAAAATAAATTTATGAAAAAAAATAGATAGATATATACCTATATATAAAAGGGGAAATAAGGAATACCCAACAAACTATAGACCGGTCTCCCTTACAAGCACAATAGCTAAAATATGTGAAAGTTTTCTCAAAAGTAGATGTATTAAACATCTGGAAGAAAATAATATACTGAATCCAAAACAATTTGCCTTTAGACACGGAAGATCATGTGCCACCAACATGATTTGTTTTTACTCGAGGCTAATAGACATACTGCAAGAAAGGAATGGATGGGCTGATTGTGCTTTCCTAGATTTACAAAAGGCCTTTCATAAAGTACCATACAAAAAGCTACTAAGAAAACTCGAAATGATAGGAGATGTATAAGGAAATTATTGAAATGGATGGAAGATTTCTTGAACGGGAGAAAATGAGGATGGTACTTAGAGACAAAAACTGAACCTGGAAAGAAATTATAAGTGGAGTCCCATAAGGTTCTGTATTAGCTCCGATAATGTTTGCTATGTATACAAACGACATGGATGAAGGTGTAGAATGTTATATGAACTTTGCAGATGACGCAAAATTACTAAAGAAAGTAAGTACAGAAAAAGACTGTGAATCAATAGAGAGAGACCAGGACAAAGTCTGGGAATGGAGCCAAAAGTGGGGAGTGAACTCCAACATCAAGATATGTAGTATAATGGAGTTTGGAAAAAGTAAAAATAGAATATCAAGACAATATATAATTGGTAGAAAGGAAGTAAAAAATTCTAGCTCGGAAAAGGGCCTAGGAGTAATTATTAACAAAGACATGTCACCAGACAAGCATATTATCAAAATAGTCGGGGAGACCTACAATTTACTAAGATCAATAAAGGTGGCCTTTAACTACTTGGATGAGGTAATGGTAAAGAAAATAGTCACACTGATAAGACCAAGATTGGAGTACGCTGCGATACTATGGACACCAGCACAAAAAAGAATATAAAGAAAGTAGAAAGAATCCAAAGAGCAACGACAAAGATGGCACCAACACTTTCAAAATTAACATACGAACAGAGATTGTTCAAATTGGAACTACCAACCTTGGGACATAGAAGAGAAAGAGGAGATATACTGGCCATTTACAGAATCATGAAAGGCATAGAAGTCCTTGACAGAGAAGATTTATTAAAGTGGGATAAAAGAAAAACAAGAGGACTTGAAAAGGAACTCAGAAAGGATAGTTATAGAAGAGATATGTAAAAGAATAGTTTCCCACACGGAGTGGTGGATGTCTGGAATAAATTGGACGAGGCAACAGTATGTGCAAAAACCATACAATAATTCTAGAAGAGACTAGATGCTGAAAGATACAAAGACGGGTCACTACGAGCATATCTCTCTTCCCGTATAATACAACTAGGTAAATGCACACACACACGCGCGCGCACACACACACACACACACACACACACACACACACACACACACACACACACACACACACACACACACACACACACATATATATATATATATATATATATATATATATATATACATACACATACACATTAACGTACACACATATAAGTACACACATACACAAAACACACACACACACACACACACACACACACACACACACACACACACACACACACACACACACACACACAACTCGACGACGCAGTGGTAACGTTCGCAACCGCGGCTACAGTGGTCCGAGTTTGAATCCCGCCCAGGGCTGAAATTATCTTAGTATCAGTACCCTGCGAATCATTACTCCAACTCTCGTGGGCGGGGAGTTTTGAGTGTCTATGTGTGCGTGTAAGGTCACAGCAACCCATAGATCGGTCATATATGAGCTCTGATCTCTCATCCGGGAGGGAAATAGCTATCGATCACGAGTCCAACACGTGATCCAAAGACCATGGTGACCATGGTGAATCACTCACACACACACGCATATGTACAAATATACATAAGTACGTTCGTGTATGTATCTGTGTGTGTGTGTGTGTGTGTGTGTGTGTGTGTGTGTGTGTGTGTGTGTGTGTGTGTGTGTGTGTGTGTGTGTGTGTGTGTGTGTGTGTGTGTGTGTGTGTGTGTGTGCGTATGTGCGTGCGTGCGTGCATGGAAAGGCTATAAAAGCGATGGCTTACTTGAAGCCCGTAGGCTGTAACTCTGCCGTGCCTAACTCCTTCATCGCGTGGTCTTGCCCTTCGCCAAGTGAAATTGTCGAGCGTTAGTAAGATAAACAACTGGAAAGGGTTCGACAGCAATGATGTTGTCCAAGGCTGCATAAAGAAGAAGAAAATGTATTATGTTGCTCGGAAGGAAATCCGCAAAATCTGTCACTTTCATAATGGGGTTCCACTCAGCTAAATCAACTTATTTTGTGTTAAATTGGTAAACAAAAATAAACATCTCCCATTTTTTTTTTCTGAATAAGAGGAAGTTTCCTGATTTCAACGGTAAAGTTCACCCAACAAAATGAAGAATTAAAGGAAACAGACATTTTCAATTTTCATGCTATATAGGCCCATGGCTCGGGGAGAGGATAGAGAGTTACATGAACACCTGCTTAAGACCAGAAGGTGGACGAGTTCTGAAGGTTTGTGTTACACAGTGTTTTTCCAGCGCTTAACTCCCTCACTCAACCGGCTGTGCTGAAGGATTTTCGCTCCTTTGAACCACCGGGTTTACAAAACCTGAGGCACTGAGGTAGATGACACTGAAACCAAATGCTCACCTCCATTTTATCAGTCATTGTAGAAGTGGACAATTGCAACTGCGTGTTTCATATATCATTAAGGTTACTATGTCTTGAGTTTTAGATTACTTTCTTAAGTATATATATATATATATATATATATATATATATATATATATATATATATATATACATACATACATACATATACCAAGGCTATTTCCCCCTTACTAGGGAGGTAGCCAAAAAGGAAAAGGCATAAAATCATTCCCACCCATTCCATCCCTGAAAACACTCCACACCCCTCCACCCTCCCACCCATCTTAGCACCTCCTAGATGACGGGTCATCCCTGCACCCTGTCCACTGCCCTGGGTCAGAAGCAGTGTCGCAAGACACAGCACATCCACAGCAAGGCCGCTTCATTAAATCGGCGACCCCCCCTCCGTCCCCCCATATAGAGGAGAGGACGGGGAGAAATCCCTTTGGGCTGCGTCAAAATTTTGCTCACACACACTACCTCACCCCCCATCCCCCCGTCCATTCCACCTCATGCATCACAACATCTTCCATATACAACCATTCTCCATGTATATGTATATATACATATATATACACACACATATATATATATATATATATATACACATATATATATATATATATATATATATATATATATATGTGTGTGTGTGTGTGTGTGTGTGTGTGTGTGTGTGTGTGTGTGTGTGTGT
>NC_134777.1:36601146-36606146 GCF_046742065.1 Oratosquilla oratoria | reverse complement strand
AGTTGGTGATGGAGTAAGGGAGGGTGTGAAGATGTAAGATTTTCCGTAAAAGAAAAAGAAAATATTGTAAAGCCTAAATAAGATTAGCCAAAAAGAACATAGTGTTGTGAAAAGAGGAGGCAGGAGGAGGAGGGGAAAGAGAAGGAGGAAGAGGAAGAAGAGGGGGAGGGGAAGAAGAGGAAGAGGGGGAGGATGTGGAGGAGGAGGAGGAGGAGGAAGAGGAAGAGGAAGAGGTAGGGGAAGAGGAAGAGGAAGAGATGGGATGGTGACTTGGAGAGGAGTGAAGAAGAAAAAACAAAGAGTTTGAATATGTGGGTTCTGGTGATAATAGGAAAAAAAAAGACCACGAAGGAAGAGAGGAGGAAGGAAAAGAAAGAAAAGGAAGAAAGTGCAGACACACTCTGTTTACTTTAGCTTTGCATAGAATTTTTATGCCTTGCTGATTAAGAACTCATTCATAATCCCCAAAGCAAACAGAACCTTGCATCTTTCCTCTTTTTTTTCTAATTCGTCTTGATGTCGCAAGCGCATTTCACTAACTTCCTTATACTAACAGCTAGTTTAGTTTTTCTTATTTAGTAAGCCTACAAATCTAAGGAGAGAGAATCTAGATTATATGGAAAAGGGTCTTTTAATCAGTTAAATTTTGGAAAGACAAAAAATAGATGGATGGGATTGGAAGACAATAAAGAGCTGAGTCCGTCGTAGGTCTAATTTTTCATTTGACACTACAGTGTCGGCATACTCTAAACTTTCATCAGACTGTTCCATTCGGAAGCTGGAGTCATCTGAATAAAATTGGCCGGTGCAGGGGTTTCTTTATTTTCATCTCGTTCCCCTTGGTCATGGCTAAATGCACTCAATACTATCTTTTTTTTTTCATTGATGTTGGACATTAAGCTTAAAAGGGCCAATGAGTTGAAACAAGGGCGTCAAAGTTCTTTTATCAGCAATGGGTCACATGATCAGATATCTGTTTGTGTGTGGGCCGCATAAAGTTATTGACTTCAATATGATAATGGTAAAGTATAAGTCGTTAGCAATTCAAAAATAAGGTATTTTTAAAAACAATACCCCATTAGTTAAGCAAGGAAGGATTTATCTACATTATCAGCACAGAAGTACGCAGTAATAGGTTCATTACTACCCACTGATTGAATCTAAAGCCATTGGGTATTCTGAATTATTTTTTGAAAAGGAAATGGTATGTACGCAGTCAGGACATATCTAAAATCTGCCCCTAAATTCGTATCAGTAATAGTAGCTTTTAGTTTCTATTACAGTAGTTCCATGTCAGAAAAGGTACTTTCACATAGTCAGGTGGATTCAAATATTACCCAGTAATCATTTTTTTTCTCTCTGATGGCAATTAAAGTAGAATTGCTCAACTTCTCCGGCGGGCTACATCTTAGGATCAGATTGGCCGCATTTAACCCTGTGGCCGCCTGTAGAATGTCCATGGGCGAAACCAGCTGTATCCTTGTCATATTTTATCCAGTATTCTCTTGCTATACGATTTTATACAGCTGTTGGGATACCCTCTTCTCATCCAAGGTTCCTCCTGTGGTCACCTAATTTATCTTATCATGATACTAGGCAATGTTATTTAGTAGCGGGGTACCTTCGAGCAAGAACAGGCTAAGGATATCATCATCCTATTCGTGCATGTGTTGCAGTTTAAACATTTCATTCCAGGCACAAGTGTGTTTATTCCTTGAACGACCAGAGGCGTCGCTCCAAGCTGAATAAAATTGCCTGGCGTCAACCAGAACAAGATCTTTCGGGGGACACTGAGCGTCGAAGGATTGAGGAGACAAGGGAGACTTTGAAGATGTCCGTCTGTTGCAACATTGTCGTGCAGTGCAGGGCCAGCCTCGTCTTCGTCCTGCTTGAACACCTTTGACATGGTAGCGTGATCTCTCTTTTTTATCATTCTTTCTTCCTGTTAAAAACTGGTGACTTTATGTGGTTTAAGTGGCGTACCGATGCTTGTATGAGATTTTGATTTGGTCAAGACCTTCTGGAAGAAGGGTTTTGTCCTTCAAAACTGCATGTAATTACCAGCCTTTAACAAGAACAAAAGCCAAAAACCACGTTGCCATGTTGAAGGGGCTAGATATAAAGTTATCAACAATCCCTGGACTAAAAAAGTAAGTATTATGTCAATCTCTTCAACTAAATAACACAGTATTTCACTAAAAAGAGATAGTCGGTAATCTGTCAATAAAATTATGCGAAAAAAATTCTATTTATTCATTGAACAAACAGCAGCAGAGTTACCTCCAAAATTTTATTTACGAGTGATTTTACATTCAAATCACTACATCACAGTGTAATACTGTAGAAAAACTACTCTAACTAGTATTAGGCAGTTATACTATCACATTCAACTGATCTGAGGACATAGGGATGCGTGTTGGACTGAGAGGTTGATCCTTCAAGATACTACAGTCCAGCCTACAGCTAAATAATTTGGCGTTATCCGTAAGAAAACCCATAAGTTATGCCAAATGTAGAAGAGGTCTAACCATAATGGCGATCGAGAAGGCACTATGTCAAGGTCAATGGCGTCAGTGTGAGAAAGCGGACACCTGCAAGCACCTGCGGCCACTTGCAGTTAGAGGCATCTGCGAGCACTTGCGCTATCTGTGGACACCTACAAGTAGATACAGACATTTACGAGTACTTCAGGTTCCTGTGAGCACCTGCGGACAACTGTAGACACATGCGGGTTCCTGCGGCCACTTGCAGTTAGAGGCATCTGCGAGCACTTGCGCTATCTGTGGACACCTATAAGTAGATACAGACAATTACGAGTACCTCAGGTTCCTGTGAGCACCTGCGGACAACTGCAGACACATGCGGGTACCTGCGGGTACTTTCAGGCAACTTTAGGTCTTTGCAACCACCTGCAAGTTCCTGCGGAAACCTATGGACAACTGCAGATCCAAGGCAACCTTTAGATTCGTGCCATAGAGACACACTCGTGAACAAACATTCACACCGCAAGTGCGTGGGCATGGAAGGGTGAGCGAGGGAAGGGGAACGACCAGGAGCAAAGGGGGAAGGGAGAGAGATTGAGGGAGAAAGAGAGGGAGAGAGGGAAAGGGAAACAGAAGCAGAGAGAAAGAAAGAAAGATGGGAGAAAAGAAATACGCAGCAATCGTTATATTCTTTTTTTTTTTTTTACTGCTTTTTCTTTTTATACTGCCTTTTCGTGAGCCGCCCTATACACAGCGTTGGACGACTTGCATCTTGCAACACAACGATATTTTCCATAGATTCTGTTCTAGTTGAACATCAGTCAGTTTCCTTCAGCTGGCGAAACAGAGTTGAGAACTGGGGTCTCCATCGATCAAAACACGATTTTATACAGTTTGCCTCTCAGTCCACGGTCCTCCCCTCCAGCTGAATATAACAACATAACCATCTAACGTTATCCAGAACAAGAGTTCTGAAGTAATTCTGATGTATACCTGCGTGACGAAGAGGCAATTAGGCGCTGGTTGTCAAATTTCTTTCTATAGAAGAAGTATTGAAAGATATGGCGGAATTAGATAGGAAGGTATCTCGGGTCTGTTCCGAGACCGGATACCAGCTCTTCGGGATTGCACCTCCGGGTGGAGATAAGGGTGATGAAAAGTACTGGAGACAGCGCAAGAGGGGTAATGGATCTTCCCGATCCCCGTTTTGCAAGAGTCCGCTGTATAGACATTCAGTATTAGTTCCGCATATTTTTTTTTTTTTTTTTTTTTTTTTTACCTTAATTGGCAACCACCATGCCCAGGTACAACTTTACATTTTTTCTTTCGTAAAGTTATTTGTTTCCACGAGAACCATGTTTAAAACAAATATCTTATCTGAAAAGTAGTGTTCAAGGCTTTTTGTCGTAAATATATGTCGCCTCTTAGTTCGTATTCTAAAACACAGCAGACAACGCCACATTTTGGTGATGACGTCATGATTGTACTAACACAAGCCATTCATCAAGTAGCGAACCAGACCTCAGTGATATTGAGAGGTTTTCATCATTTTTTTAGAGTAGTCTCAACTCCCTAAACATCTCTGATAGCATCCAAGGACAGGGAATAGACGGCATAGTCATGGGCTATCAATTTAAACTGGAATATATCTCTGAAGAAGAAGAGTTGGTGTCTCCAGACTTCGATCAACTCGAAAACGACAGTTTGGAGCAACGGATGGATAACACAGATTGGTAGGCTCTTTTTTCATTAATCTATTACGCTCATTGAATGGTAGTCCTGGCAAATTAAGAGGTATCTTTTGTACATAATATTCGTGACTCGCAGGACACGCTGTCTGACTGAGGTGGAATATCGTAGATAAGCATGAATCTCTAGAGGCAGTAGGGCATGGCAATCGAGCTTGAAGTAAATTCCAGAAATAAAGTTGTATATATATATATATATATATATATATATATATATATATAATATATATATGTACATATATATATATATGTACATATATATATATATATATATATATATATATATATTATACAGTTAATGTGAGTATATGAGAGATGAGGTATAGTTCAAAATATTCAGCACTCCTAAAATGACCTTAACATGCAAGAAATAGATACAAACAACACCATGTACTTATAGACAACAATATAACAAAATGAAAGGTGATTACTATGATATATTGTAATGTTGATATAGCAATATCTTATCAAGTGTAAATTACAGACGCCAAAACTCAAATTTAGCTGTCTGTCATAAATATCATGTCATAGACAATCACAATCAGTACGCGGGTGATGTAGGAGAAGTTCATCTAAATGGTCATCAGCTAACAAATATATACATACATCTACGATAGATAGTTTATGGGGAGTTAAGTCAGCCACTACGGGGAATTCAAGGTATTAATGCTGAAGGTTATTAGAATTAGGCAAATCACACAGTTTACAAGATGAATATTGTGGTAATCCCCTTGTCTCGTTCACCTGCCACACTGTCTTCTGTAACCTA
>NC_134777.1:36553646-36596146 GCF_046742065.1 Oratosquilla oratoria | reverse complement strand
TATGTATATATAAATATATATATATGTATATATGTATATATATGTATATATATATATATATGTATATACTGTACATATATATATATATATATATATATATATATATATATTAATCCTGTCATGTTTTTTTTCCTTGAGATTTCATAATTACACAATGTGTCTTAATCGAGTTTTTTTTTTTTTCTAGTAATTCTCTGGATAGTTGCATCTCTCAGAATGTGATCGCAGGTATTATTAGATCTAGTCAATAATTTTGTGCTAGCTTTTTATGTTAAGTTATTTGTATCACTATTATTCATGTATCGGTATCATTGCCGTGTTATTTTAATGTTATTATTATTTATTATAATTATTATTACTATATATATTTTGTTCAGTACCTGAAGTGCCTTTTTTTATATGATGAGTTGTGTCAACGACTATTATTTCCAAGTACTATTATGATCAACATTTTCTGTTTTTAGCTATATTTCTGTTTATTTACATGTATCTGGATTATTTCTTTTATGTGTATGACACATTGCCAGTGCCTGTCTTGTTGCCAGCTCTTTGTTCTTATGAGGATCACAGTCAAAATAAGTTTCATATGCTTTATTGTGTTATCCTCGCAATTTTATACATTGCATTTTCATATTTGTGTATCTTATTGCCAATAAACCCAATTCAATTCAATCTGACATCTTATCCAAGGGGTCCCCTGAATATATAAGTGGATGTAAGGGGTCCACAAATCTTGAAAGGTTGAGAAACACTAATCTAGGGAACACCTTTCCCCTTAACTGAATGGAATAAGTTGGCTTTAGAATGGTAAGGAGTTAATCCTTTCTTACTACATCCTATAAAGGTTGATAAACTAGTTATTGTCATGGAATGAAAAATATAAAAAAAAAAAAACTCCATCAATTTACTCTGAAAAAAAAAATACTTTTTTCCCTAGATTGAATCCCCCCTAAGATAAAGGAAAACAAGTTTGAAATATAAATGACCCTCTTCATCAATCATTTTCTAGACACATTAGTCTAAATTTTATATTAGGTAGCCTAAGTCACGCGACAATCTCACGATGCATGAAAAATAACAACCGCTGACGTCACTGCAAGACAGACGGCGCCACGGATAGATTCAACAATAATAGTTGTAGCAGACGCTTTTTTCACAGCAGACGACATGATTTCAATTTGGAATGAATAAAAAACAAAAGAGTTTTTGTGTATTTTGTCGAGCTATTATTGACTTTGATAAATACTAGAAGCATATTCCGGTCAAATTAGGCACATTTGATTTTCATAGGGGTTACACTTTAAATGATTATATCCATAGACAGCATTCAAGTGAACAAGATGATCCGTAGGAATCGTCCTGCTTCTTCTTATCATTATTCTTTTTCTACTTCTTTTTCTTTAGGCCTCACTTTCATAAATAGTTATAATTTTTTATACAATTTACCTCAACAAAGAGATGGGGATAAGCTCTAACACTTTATTAAACAGAAACTTTTGACAACAATGCACTGACGGCAGTGTTTGTTCGGCTTTTCTTTATCTTAATTCTGATTAGCTCTACAAATTATTTTTCAGAAATTATTAAAAGGGATGAAAGCTGGTAAACACCTATGTAAGATAGTCGTTTTATGGAGTTTCTGATGAAGGGAGAAATTACAGTGGTATGGTTACTGATACTGTTTAATGTAATCTAAGGGGAAAAAGTGTCACAGCGTACTGGGAGAATACATGCATAAATCCACTATACAAGCAAAAAGATATCAAGTATGAAAGCAATAGTGTTAGAGGGATCAGTCTATAAAGACTCGATTATGTGTATGGGAGTGAGTTAACTGAGAGAATTAGAAAGAGAATAGAGGGAGCTATTAGGGAAGGTGAGAATTGGTTTAGGAATGGAAGAGGATGCGAAGATCAAATTTTAGTTGTGAGATATGCGAGAAGGTTTTTTTTTGGGGGGGAGGGGGAGGCATAGTAAGGATGTCTTTTGGGCTTTCGTGGATCTGGAGGCGTGTGACAGTGTTGAAAGAAAGGTGTTAGATGTATTACGGATAGTGGGAAGTCTTTTGAGGGCAATTGGAGGTTTTTACGTGAGGAGTAAAGCTTGTGTGAGGGTAGGGAATGGACAGAGTGAATGTTTTGGGGTATAGGCGGGGCTGGATCAGGGTTGGGTGATGTCGCCATGGTTGTTCAACATGCATATGGATGAAGTGGTGAGGAAAATAAATGCGAGGTTGCTAGGCAGTTTAGTGAGATTGGATGGAAGTGGAAAGTGAGCCAGTTGCCGTATGCGAATGACGATACCTTTATAGTGGAGTCGGAGGATAGTGATGTTTAGGAGGATATGTTAGAGGATGAAACCAAAAGTGAATATTGGCAAAATTAAGATTATGAGAGAGAAAAAGAGTGATGGTGGGCTGGGGTCACATATAGTAGAGAATGAAGGGGTAGGGGTGGATATGAATTATTGAGTAAAGAAAGTACGTAAATGTCGGGGGGGGGACGCAAAGAGGAGATTTTATAAGAAAGTGATTGTGCCCATGGTACTGTTTGGAGCCGACCTGGAATTTATGGAAAGCTAAAATGAAGAATCTAAGATCAAATGTTTATGAAGTATGGTGTGGGTTACGAGGATGGATAGTGTAAGAGGTCTAGAGGTGAGGCGGAGAACGTGGATGGAAAAAGATCTGTCAGATACGGTTGATCAAAGAATGCTGAGACAATACGGACATATGGAAAGAATGGGTAAAGAAGGGTTGGCAAAAAGTGTGAAAAGCAGAAGCGAATTGAAGGAACTTGAGTGAAAGACCAAGTATGAATTGACAGGGTGAATGGGATATTGGATGCAAGAACACTGTCTGTTGAGTAAGGAAAAGAGAGTTCTAAAGACTGGTTTTAAATGAACGAGGAAACAACACGGCCCAAAGAGGTCGTCTTCTTGTCTGATCCGTATAATCATCGAGTGGATGAGGGAAGGGCTGCCATAAAGCGGTGAAGGTAAACTAGTCCTATCCGTCGGGCCTTGATGTGGAAGTGCTATATCTTTCTGCATTACCTCTAAAAGGAGTAGTGTAGCGGGTAACAATTATAACCCTTCATCCCTGAGGTGCTAAGAAAAAAGAAACAACAAATGGGTTTTTGAATGCGTGTGGGGTGGGTGTACGGTATATGTATACTTTCGTCTGGGCCACCACCCGCGCCCTCTTGTAAGGGAGGAAAGGTCTTTTGGTATTATGCTTTCGTCTGGGCCACCACCCGCGCCCTCTTGTAAGGGAGGAAAGGTCTTTTGGTATTTGTATGCATAAATGTAAGTCTACATACTTTATGATAACCTGTTCATCTTTAATGTGTCACAGAAAGCTTTTGGCTCATGACGACTTTAGAGACTTTGATGTTTGTGGGTTGTGTTCAGAGAATTAAATCTACTTGTGCCTTCCAAAGATTTCTTTTCTCTCTCTCTCTCTCTCTCTCTCTCTCTCTCTCTCTCTCTCTCTCTCTCTCTCTCTCTCTCTCTCTCTCTCTCTCTCTCTCTCTCTCTCTCGTTTATCTTGCCTACCTCGATGAGACTCTCGAGTCGAAGATCTTAAAATAGCTTCCGCAGATATATCTTCTTTAAAAGGAAATTCTTATGATACACAAATATTATTAATTAGAAAATTTTATTCTACCACTAGATGATGCAAGCCGAAGAGAGATCCCGAATGTACTCCCTAATCGTGGAGGTAAAGAACTGGAGGCACCTCAGACGACCTTAGGGTAGAGGTAGCAGGTATTTGTCACGGAAGTGTTAAAAAACAGTGGTAGCAGTCTTATATGAGCAGATAGACAGCAGGATATTTTTAGCGACAGGGGCTTAATGAAGCCATCAAGATCAAAGAGAATATAGAAAGCAAAGCCAGTGTTTTCAGTCGAGGAGACAGTGACTCACATAGGCAGATGTAACAGCTACATAAGAGGAGTAAGGTATACTACCTGCTCCACAAAAGTGGCAGCAGATAGAGCCTTTGCGGAAGAGTTTGCATGACAGGAGTATTGCAGGTAATGGAAGAGATGTCAGCTCCAGGAGCAGTTGTAAACTAAGTGAGGAATCTCGGAAAGTAGTAGTGACCGGAGACACAGATAATGCGACATCATCAGCAGCTGTGGTAGACAAATAAAGCAGCCAATCGCCTTTTTTAATTAATACTCTTATAAAAGAAAAAATCATAACTAATTCAGTGTCGACACACTGGTAACTCCCCTTCCTTAGATCACATGATATTCACTCTCAGACTGACACAGTGTCACTGTAAAATTGAACATCTGGAAACACCAAGCCTTAGAAATCTCTAGCGGTTTTTAAGCCTTAGTAGTGTAAGGTTTTCACAAAGTAAGGGATAGAAAACCTTACGTAATGCACAGGGGCAAGGAAAAGAAATAGAAGAAAGAAAAACAAAGAGAAATTCATTAACATATATATATATATATATATATATATATATATATGTTTATATATATATTTATATTGTATATATATGTATATATATACACAAGTGTGTGTTTGTCTATATATACATATATATATATATATATATACATATATATATATATATACATATATGTATATATATATACATATACATACATATATATGTATATATATACATATATATATATATGTATATATATACATATATATATATAATATGTATATACATGCTTGAGAGAAAATCTCCTGCCCATATATACAATGAATATATATATATATATATATATATATATATATATATTTATATATATATATATATATATATATATATATATATATATGTGTATATGTATATGTATATGTATATGTATATGTATATGTTTAGATATATGTATATATGTATATATAGATAGATAGATAGACAGATAGATAGATAGATAAATAGGTAGATAGATAGATAGATAGATAGATAGGTAGATAGATATGTATATGTACATATATATATATTTATATATATATATATGTATATACATATATATATATATATATATATATTTACTGTATATATATATATATATATATATGTACATATATATATATATATATATATATACACATACTCGTATATATATATATGTGTGTGTGTGTGTGTGTGTGTGTGTGTGTGTGTGTGTGTGTGTGTGTGTGTGTGTGTGTGTGTGTGTGTGTGTGTGTGTGTGTGTGTGTGTGTGTTATTCGCCATGGTCTTGGGTCACGTGTTGGACTCGTGATCGACAGTTATTTCCCTCCAGAAAGAGAGCTCTGAGCTTGTATATGACCGATCTATGGGATATGATGTGACCTTACACGCACAAACACACCCAACTCCCTGGCCCACGAAAGTTGGAGTAATGACTCACAGCGCCGCTATACTGAAATTATTTCAGGCCTAGGCGGGATTCGAACCCGGACCGCCTTAGTGGCGACTGCGAACGACACCATTACGCCATCGAGAGAGAGAGAGATAGAGAGAGAGAGAGAGAGAGAGAGAGAGAGAGAGAGAGAGAGAGAGTGTGTGTGTGTGTGTGTGTGTGTGTGTGTGTGTGTGTGTGTGTGTGTGTGTGTGTGTGTGTGTGTGTGTGTGTGTGTGTGTGTGTGTGTGTGTGTGTGTGTGTGTGTGTGTGTGTGTGTGTGTGTGTGTGTGTGTGTGTGTGTGTGTGTGTGTGTGTGTGTGTGTGTGTGTGTGTGTGTGTGTGTGTGTGTGTGTGTGTGTTTGCGTGTATATGTGCATGCGTGCGCGTGTGTGTCTATTTGTCCTTCAATGGTATCCTCTAACATTTCATCATGATATATCAATAAGGAGTATACTGATTGCTTCAACTACACCCCAGCTCCAGTCCCCTCAGTCTCTCCGAGCAAGCTCCCATGCGGCCACTCTCCCTTCCCACTCAAAACAACTCTCCATAGGTTCGATTAACTTGCCCAAGCCATGAATTCTATGGGCGTCCCCTTTGTCTCCTCCGGCGAGAGTTGTCTCTTACGAAGGCAACCCTGTGTGTAGGATCAACATCAGGGAAACGCATTATATGCCCCTAAAGCCGGAGTTGACGTTCACGAACTATGCTGGTAACCCTGTCTAAACTTAGCCTCACAGTATCGTCTCTGATTTCATACAAAGTCATTCCAGCGATACTCCATGATTCTCCAAAGGCATTTAGTATCAAAGACATCGAGAGGCCTCTTCAAGTCAGCATTCATTGTCCATGTCTCACAGCCGTCCAGTAAGACAAGGAACACAAGTGACTTGTAAATCCAAATCTTAGTCTTCGTGTATGAATAATGACAATGACTCTGGCTGAAAGAGTCCATAACACCATGGGCAAGGCTAATCCTCCGAACTACTTCTTGACATGAACCACAACTGTTATGCAACACACTACCAAGGTATGTAAAGCTTTCCGAGACCTCAATGTCTGCACCACATGTATGGACAGACTGAACTGTGTCATTCAGTAATTCCTCAAACTCCTCAACCTTGGTCTTGGTCGTAATGCAGGAGACCCCAAGCGGTCTCACCTCTCTGTGCAGTGACTTTAGAGCTGCTGCCCGGACCTCCAACGACTCCGCAAAAAGGACAGCATAATAAGCAAACACAAGGTCAGTGACCTTTGTATTGCCAACAGATGCTCTGCAACGGTACTGATTGACGACTCTTCCCAGTATACTTGCCAAACCATAAATCTTATAACTGCGTCACTGGGTCTTCTGAGAAGGATTTGTGCTTTGTTGTGATACGAGGGAAAACAGATGAGCCAAATTCCAATTGACATATACTCTTCAGTATTATGACCGGCTTTCAAACAAATGAAATTATCTGGTGGTAACCATAATAATATCCGTGAAAAGCATCACCATCACGCCAAAGTATGTAATCGAATTGGTCTTAAACCTTTTGATTAGGTGGCGACTTGTAAACTAAATTAGATGCATTTGCTTAGGTCTCGATGAAAATGGCCTGCGATGAAAGGTCAAAATAGTCTCGCCTTTTCCCACTTGAAAGCTATTTCTACTTAGTATCAATAATTACTTTGCAATCATTCGAATTTGATACCATCAATGAAATAGAATACCTGAATTGAATAAAGCCGTCCATCATTACTCAGGGCTATTTCCATCAAATAAACCAACTGGTTCAAATTATATTTTAGATTGTTCAGAAATGCAAGTTAATTTTCCTTGAGTATATTCTTTGTAACGCATACGATCAGTTGAAAAAATGTCAAATTCCATCTTTCTCTGTATAAACCTATCGGTGGCATTCTTAAAAAAGAATTCTTTCCTTGAATAAATCTTTCCCTTCCAATGATTTTTCCTTCCCTTCATTATGCTTAAAGATTTCCTCGGAAGGGAAGGAAAAGTTTGCATGTTGGTAGCTCTGTGACTTTGCAATGAAGAACGTTTATGCGGTTGGTATGTCGGAAGAGCTAAATAAAAACAAAACACGAGCGGGAAGTTCAAATACACGCGGAACACTTCTTTTTCGATCGCTGCACAACCTACACGGTCCCCTCTAATTTATACCAAAAACAACATTATGGACTCCCAGAGCAAGATAAGGCTTCCTCCACTATCAAATGAAGGAATATCTATCCTCATCGACGCCGTGGGACAACATGGATTTGTAAATGATAGGAGATCTGATGGAAAGATGGTGGCACGGAGGAACGAAGCATGGGAGGAAATAGCAATGGCAACAGGAATTGGGAAGATGCCAAGGACTGCCAAGCAACTGAAGAAGATACGGGATCGCATAAAAGCGAGTTAATATATATGCATTATACAGTAAAAAGAAAATAATTTTAATATGTCCAAATGGGGTCGTAAGTAGCTAGATTTTGAAACTAGTCCTAGCCTACGATAGAGAGTAATCTGGACTGCAAGTTTGAGGTTGCCATACATTCGGATTTTCCTAAATATGTCCTGCATTTAGATTTCAAAATATTCCTCAGGGGGGCCCAACCTTACTTAAAGTAAACTCCTGCAAGTAAACATTATGGGGCACTAGCCTAACCTTGTACATTTATTGATGAGGGCTACCTCCACACCCCTTTGTCTACATTTTTTCTTGTCACAAAAAGAAAAAAATATCGGGCTTTAGCTTGACCTTGTATACTTACCTAACCTGTCACTGAATTAATTCCTAGATGGTGGCTGCGCCCCCAACCCCCTCTTATTGGTGGGGGATTCTGCCCACATTTTGTCCTAACCTAATCTTACCTTTCCCTTGGGCATTGCTTAACCAAGGGGGCGGGACCCTCTCCTACAGATTTGCCCAGGTTTTAATTATTCGTAACAAGTTAAGACTTATCATTAAAAAATACATCACAAAAATTACTACAGAAAAATGTAATCTTCCTCATTTGTACAATCTGGTTTTACCATAGGCAGTACAAATTTCTGTTGCTCTGGTCAAAATTTACGTTAAGCTAGTTTCTGATTCGTTATACATAGATTTGATTGGTCTGTTCATATTTCCCCAATAATTTTTAGAGGATTCTATTTAAACATAATTAAACAATTTTAGGACTGGGAAACTATTAAGAAATTTAAGGTTAGGGCACTGGTGTTGCATCTTAACTGCAAAAGTAGCTTTTCCTGTCACTCCTAAAGTGGAGTTCATTTATAATGTAGCCCTCTTGTTACACGAAGCACATTATATCAAAAACAGTCCATGATTTACTTATGTCACCAGAGACTACGTGCCATCTTGTGTGGTCTTCATTGACTAAGAAAAATTTTGAATTTCAGTAGAGGTATACATATTTTTATTTTCATAGTTAATATTAATAACAAACTGTTCTTTGCAGGGCCAAAGATGACCATGACAGACTGAAACCAAAAATAAAGAAGACTGGTGGTGCATCCCCCCACCCACCCATCCCCCACCCCACCTCACCCCACCAGCTCCATATCCTGAAGGAACAGCAAAAGTCCTCGAACTTATACGGGGGAAGATTGATGACACGGACAACACATTCAATTATGATGAAGTATGTAAGACAGATGAATGAATGGGTAGTGAAATAAACACAGGGAACCGTCAGGGATTTATTCTGACGTTTCGTCCTTGCCAGGACTTCTTAAGAGTACTCTGAAGAAGTCCTGGTAAGGACGGAACGTCAGAATAAATCCCTAACGGTTCCCTGTGTTTACCTCACCACCCATCCACCCATGCACATATTTGATTATGACTCCGCCAGTACACTTCCAGATGATGATATTCTGGGAACTGGAAGCCCTTCACCACTAATAATCAATGTCTCTGATTGTAATCTAGAAGTAGGTTATGAAGAAGAATTGCACCTTATTCCTTCACCTGACTGGACAGAGCCTTCGCAAAAAATTTGTAACATTAAAAAAGAATACAGAAATTAGGCGTTAGTGAAATATATTATGGTACGTTAGATTAGGATAAATAATGTTTAGTAAATGGGGTTCCAGGGGGTCAAAACCCACTGTGTTTATGGTTTCAATATGAACAATGAAAAAATATTGAGATTGGATCTTATAGTGATTTTTCTTTTAGATTCTAAAAGTAGTTAATCATAATTACCTATAGTAAATCTGCATGCCATGTTATATGGTATACTTAAAGGTTCTTGGGGTTTTTACAATCACTACAACACAGCCTATAACCTATATTTAAATACTAATCTGACATTTCTTCGTAATTAATTTCATGTGGGGTTGAGGGGAATTGATATGAAAAATATTTACTTCCAGTAAAAATTTCTATCACATTTGTTCGGATCTCATAAGAAACAAGGGGGTGTGGGGGGCAGAGAACCCACCAATAAAAGGAGGGTGGGGGCAAAGCGCCCCTACCATCTCAGAATTAATCAATTCAGTTACAGGTTAGGAGTGTACATGGTCAGGCTAGTGCCCTATTCTCTTGTGACAAGGTTTTTTAGACTGTTTTCGAGTTTCAAAAGCTTGGTTCGCATTTTTCAATTGCAAGGATTTTTAGCATTTTTAATCTCAGTTTTTGGCTCATCTTTTGGAAAATCAAAATATTAACATTATTTTAAGTGATACTTACATATTCTTCATTTTTACCCACTTTGTGTACCCCACCCAAAAACCCCTACTCCCCAACAGGTCCTATTCAGATTGTTGGGTGGTTGTAGTTTTTTTCACATTATCATCACCACCAATCATCATGTTTACTGTAGATATCATTTGGGTTGTCTAGCGATTTAGCAAGGTTAAACCACAAATCTGAAACGGACCTCTTAGTAAGAATTACCCCCAAGATCTGTACCGAATACACAATTTTCATTTTACTCCAAAATCTATACTGACTACACAATGTTCATTTATTAAACTCAAACGACAACAGAAATATTGATAGCTCAAAATTTCGGCCTAGCCTAGTTATCTTTATCATAGCGTTATCATTATTAAACATTTGTATTTACTTATTCTTCTTCTATATGTATGTATATATTAAGTACTTACCAGAGGAGATATCTGCAGTATTATGTCCAGACGATATAATGTAGTAATAGCTAGTAGGTGCACGGGTAATTGTTGACACTTGACGGCCAGAAGTTGTGTCTTAACAGCAAGGTCTTCGTAAACGGCTGAACTGAAAAGATAAATGTTCTAACTTCGTATTTTTTATCATAAAATCTTATTGTACTTCCTTTTTCTATATCATTATATTATAAAGAATGTATTAATGCTGCACCTAAAAATATTACTAAGGAAATATTGAAGGGATGGGTTAGAAATGTCTTTCCTTTTCCAATAATATACGTCTATCAAGGGAAGGATTTTTCATTCACAAGTGGAAAGAAGTAAATGCTCCAATGGAAAGCAGGAGTGGATTGTAATTCCACTGTACAAGGGAAAAGGGGGCATATATGAATGCAGTGCATTTAGAGGGATCAGTCTGAGTGTAGTTAGAAAGGTGTATGGGAAGATACTAATTGAGAGAATAAGGAGAAGAAAGGGCAATTACGGAAGAGTGCGGTTTTTGTCATGGAAGAGAGTGTGTAGATCAAATTTTCATTGTAGTATAAGCGAAAAGTATTTGACGAGGGGCAAGGATATCTACTGGGCTTTCATGGATTTGGAGGTGTGTGATTTGGAGTTTGATAAAGAGGCGTTATAGGACAGGTTGTGGGATATGAAGATAGGAAATGAAGAGAGGGGCTGGTTTGAGGTGTATGTGGGGTCTACGCCAGAGTTATGTACTGTTATTATGGTTGTTCAACGTGTATGTGGATGGAGTAGTGAGGAAGGTAAACATGAGGCTGCGAGAGTGAAGGGAAGTGGGAAGTGAGCCAGTTGTTGTTTGTGGGTGACAATGCGATATGGCTAAGTCAGAGTAAAGACTAAAGTAATAAATGGCGGAGCTTGGGAGGTTATGTGCAAGGAGGAAGCTTAAAGGAAATGTAGGCAAATGTAAAGTGATGAGATGTGAAATGGATGAGGGTGGTGGTGGGTAGAATATGAGTTAAAAGGGTAAAAAGGCTAGAGTATGTGAAGACCTTTGGGCACTTGGGAACCCATATAGCAGGGAATGGAGAAGTGAGGTAGAGGTAACTCGTAGTTAGGGAAGCAGATAAATGTCTGAATAGTATGAAAAGTATCATAAGAAATATGTGTCTGTGGATGAAGGCAAAAAAGGAGACTGCATGGTGTTGTGGTTGTGCCTTCAACATTGTCTGAAGCAGACTTGAATTCTGTGGAAGGCATAAAGGAACAACATAAAACGTATTTGAGATAATCATTTAAGAAATATGATAAGGGTTATGAAAATGGATAGAGCGAGAGATGTGTAGGTGAGACGGAAAGTGGGTCTGGTCAAAGAACGCTGACACAATTTGGCCATATAGAAATGGTGAGTGAGGAGAGGCTAGCAAAAAGTGTGGAGAGCACAATTGGTAGAGAACACTTAGGAGGAAGAGCAACTATGAAGTGGACGAACGGGGTAAAAGAGGCATTGAATACACGAGAAATGTGTATTGAGCTGTCGAATTTATTATTACTGTTGTTGTTGTTCTTAAGGTAGCTTATGAAAACTTCTAGAAAGGCAAGAGGATAGGCCTCTCCTCTTCTTGAAGCCTTGGTAGATACATCCTCTTCTAGTATTAACCTTCCTCTGCGTTTATCCTCTTTTTTCTACGTTGTCAATATCACTCAGGAGAGATCGACAGTCTCTTCGTTGGCCATTTAAGTATAATGTTTCCATCTCAGTTTTTTTTTTTATCATTTCGAGTATTTTTTCCTTTACAGCAATATCAAAGAGTTCATTAATGGACTACTTAGCTGGCTCTGCTTACCGATCCCACGGTTTTAGCTTTGATCTCTGTTTTTCTTTCGTTTGATATGATTTATGTGATACGTTTCAAACTCTCCCGCGGCGGTAGGCGAGTACACATCTCAACAAAGAAGGTTAGGAAAGACCATGACAAACACTTGTTACACTTCACCGATTCGTACATTACCCATGATTTTATATGAACGTGTTAATACCGATGGGATACATGTATATGTATGTATATACATGTATAGGTATACATATATATGCATATATTTGTACATACATATACTCATATACTGTTCACTATCTGTGAACAGTATATGAGTATATGTATTTATGTATTTGCAAATACACATGTCCATACACACACACATACATGCACACACACAAACAAACACACACACAAACACACACACACACACACACACACACACACACACACACACACACACACACACACACACACACACACACACACACACACACACACACACACACACACACACACACACACGCATATATATATATATATATATATATATATATATACAAATATATACATATATATATATGTATATACGAGTATATGTATATATATATATATATATAAATATATATACACATATATACAATATATACGTATATCTGTACATATATATACATATATATAGACATACTCACATATATATATTCATCTCTCTCAACCACATTAATTTCGTTTTAATTCCATGACATCACGGTCGAGACTAATGAGTAGCTCGATGGAAGCATATACGGAAGCTGATACGTGGTCAAGCTAAGGACTCGAATCACGTTCAGACGTAACAAGTGAAGAGTGACTTAGTCCATTCCGCTATCAAGAGAAATGTCAGTTGAGCACAACTTTTTTTCTTATTTGTATGCTCGAGTTACATACATATTCACGAATATTGCGTTCAACCCACCTCCGCTATGATAGTGCAATTCGTAGAATGTACGCGTGAAAAAGTATTTTACACACACTGAATGGTCCCCAGTGTACAGATATTCATCTTTTCAACCACATTAATTTCACTTTAATTCCATCCCATCACGGTCGAGACTAACGAGAAGTTCGATGGAATAGTATTTTTCAACCCACTTCATGCCGGAGGTGGGATGAACGCAAAATTCGTGTATGTGTATGTAACTTGAGCATACAAATATAAGAATGTTATGTTCAACTTAAATATCTCTTGATAGCGCAATGGGCTAAGTCATTGTTCACTTTTTACGTGTGAGCTTGGTTCGAGTCCTTATCTTGACCACGTTTCAGTTTCCGTATTTGCTTCCATCGAGCACCTCTTTAGTCTTGACCGTGATGGCATGGAATTAAATTGAATTTAATGTGGTTAAAGAGAGAAATATCTGTACGCAGTGTGTGTAAAATACTTTTTCACGCGTACATTGTACCAATTGCATTATCATGGCGGAAGTGGATTAAACGCAAAATTCGTGTATGTTCATGTAACTCGAGCATACAAATATAAGAATGTTGTGCTCAACATATATCTCTCTTGATAGTGCAATGGGCTAAAGTACTGTTTACTTGTTACGTCTGAGCTAGGTTCGAGTGCTTAGCTCGACCACGTATCAGTTTCCGTATATACTTCCATCGAGCTCCTCGCTAGTCTCGGCCGTGATGGCATGGAATTAAAGTGAAATTAATGTGGTTGAGTTGGAAAGATGAATATCTGTACACTGGGGACCATTGAGTGTAATATATATATATATACTCGTGTATGTTTGTTTTATATATATATATATACATATATATATACATATATATATATATAAATATATATATATATATATATATATATATATATATATATATATGTATGTGTGTGTGTATATCACATGGAGAACCCACAGTCGGAATAAAAGAAAAATAATTGGGAGAACTTTTTATTTAAAAGTCCCTTACAGCAACTCAATTGTTCTGTTAATCTGATTCCCAAGGATCGTTTCACATTTGCTTACCGCTATCCTAACACAGTGCATAAGCAAATTCCAAAGATTCAGCAAAGGATTAGGGGAACTGATTCTCCTGAAGTACATAACTTATCCTTCTTAGATTATGATCTGGTGGACATAGTCCAAACAAGTAGAGACTTGAACACTAGATTCCCCGAACATTAGAGATCCATCATATATGCCCAAGAAAGTTTGACTGTATTCCACCTTGTGAGTCATCAACACCACCGGATTGATTGGGATAAAGCCAAACTAGTGTTAAAGTCCAGTTGTGGTTTCAGGAGGAAAATAATCGAGTCCACCTTAGTTGAAGAATGTCCTAATTTTAACATCTCTAAAGGACAATGGTCTCCGGAAATTATCTCACGGTTAGCGGTGAGTCGCTCGGTGGTCAGTAATTATCACCATTCTGACCCCCTCACCTAACCTCACGCTTGACCCCGTGACTTTTCCTTGAGTGAGGTCATCTGGCCCGTCATGTAAGCTGTCCATATGCCTGTTACATTCCCCTGCTATGTCAAAGAAGTATAGATGTCTTATCAATTCGACTATATTTTACTTTCCTGAAGAGGGCAACAGCCGGTAGCCGAAATGTAGAAGTCAAACGTTCTCCCAACTATTTTCTTATTCCGACAGTGGGTTCCCCATGTGATTTATTAACGTGTTACTATATTTAATTTTAGTGAATATACATATACATATACATATATATATATATATATATATGTATGTATACAGACACACACACACACACATATATACATAAATATATATATATATATATATATGTATATATATACACACACATGTAAAAGTATACATTTGGACATGTATAAGTATACATGTGGACATGTATATGTATACATGTGGACATGTATAAGAATCCATGTGGACGTGTAAAAGTATACATGTGGATGTATACATGTGGACATGATAAAGCATACATGTAAACATGTAAAAGTATCCATAAAGACATGTAAAAGTATACAAGTGGACATGTAAAAGTATACATGTGGACATTTAAAGTACACATGTGGACACGTACAAGTATACATGTGGACAAGTAAATGTATACATGTGGACACGTAAAAGTATACATGTAGAGACGTAAAAGTATACATGTGGACACGTAAAAGTATACATGTGGACACGTGTAAGAATACATGTGGACACGTCAATGTATATATGTGGACACGTTAAAGTATACATTTGGACATGTAAAAATATACATGTGGACATGTAAAAGTATACATGTGGACATGTAAATAAAAAACATATGGACATGTAAAAGTATACGTGTGCAAAGGTAAAAGTATACGTGAGGACATGTAAAAGTACACATGTGGACATGTAAAAGTATACATGTGGACATGTATAATTATACATGACATGTGTAAGTATACATGTGGACATGTATAGGTATACATGTAGACATGCATAATTATACACGTGGACATGTATATGTATACATGTAGACATATATAGGTAAACATGTTAACATGTATAAGTATACATGTGGACATGCCTAAGTATATATATGGACATATAAACGTATGAATGTGGACATGTAAATGTATACATATGGACATGTATATGTATATATGTGGACATATATAAGTATACATGTGGACATGTAATACATGTAATATATGTAATACATGTGGACATGTAATGTGGACATTTAGAAATATACATATGGACATTAAACGTATATACGTGGACATTTAAAAGTATACATGTGGACATGTAAAAGTATACATATGGACGTGTAAAAGTATACATGTGGACATGTAAAAGTATACATGTGGACATGTATAAGAATACATGTGGACATGTAAAGGTATACATAAGGACATGTAAAATTATAAATGTAGACATGTAAAAGTAAACATATGGACATGTAAAAGTATACATGTGGACATATAAAATTATACATGTTGACATGTTAAAGTATACATGTGGACATGTATTAGTATACATGTGGACTTGCATAAGTATACAAGTGGATATCTAAAAGTATACATGTGGACATGTATACGTATACATTTGCATATGGATAATTATACATAAGGACATAAGGACATGTAAAAGAATACATGTAGACATGTAAAAGTATACATGTGGACATGTAGAATTATACATGTGGACATATAACACTATACATGTGGACATGTTAAAGTATACATGTGATCATGTCAAAGTATACATGTGGAGAGTAAAAGTATACATGTGGACATGTAAAAGTATAAGTGTAGACATGTAAAAGCTTACGTGTGGACATGTAAAAATGTACGAGTGGACATATAAAATTATAGGTGTGGACATGTAAAACTATACGTGTAGGCATGTAAATTTATACTAGTGGACATGTAAAAGTATAAATATGGACATGTAAAAGTATACGTGTGGACATGTATAAGTGTACATGTGGACATGTAAAAGTATACGTACGGACATGTAAAAGTATACGTGTGGACATGTTAAAGTATACTGTCGACATGTAAATGTATACATGTGGACATGTAAAAGTATACATGTGGACATGTATAAGTATACATGTGGATATGTAAAAGTATACAGGTGTAAATGTATAATTATACATATGAACATGTAAAAGAATACATGTGGACATGTAAAAGTATACATGTGGACATGTAAAATTATACATGTTGCAATGTAAAAGTATGTATGTGGACATGTATAAGTATACATAGGGACATGTAAAAGTATAGCTGTGGACATGTATGAGTAAACATGTGGACATGTAAAACTATACATTTGGACATGTATAAGTATACATGTGGTCATAAATAAGAATACATGTGGACATGTAAAAGAATACATGTGGACATGTATATGTATACATGTGGACATATAAAGGTATACATGCGGACATGTAAAGGAATACATGTGGACATATAAAAGTATACATATGGACATGTATAAGTATATATGTGGACATGTAAAAGCATACATGTAAAAGTATACATGTGGACATGTAAAAGTATACATGTGGACATGTAAAAGTATACATGTGGACATGTAAAAGTATACATGTGGACATGTATATGTATACATGTGGACATGTAAAAGTATACATGTGGACATGTATAGGTATACATGTGGACATGTAAAAGTCTATATGTGGACATATATAAGTATACATGTATAAGTATATATGTGGACATGTAAAAGTATATATGTGGACATGTATAAGAATACATGAGGACATATAAATACATGATATGTATATGAATACATGTGGACATGTATATGAATACATGTGGACATGTATATGGATACATGTGGACATGTAAGAGTATACATGTGGACGTACACATGTGGTCATATAAAAGTACACATGTGGACATGTAAAGGTATACATGTGGACATGTATAGGCATACATATGGACATGTATAAGTATATATGTGGACATGTATAAGTATACATGTGGACATGTATATGTATACATGTGGATATATAAAAGTATACATTTGGAAATGTATAGATATACATGTGGACATGTAGAGGTATATATTTAGACAAGTGAAAATATACATATGGAGATGTAAAAGTATACATGTGGACGTGTAGAAGTATAAAAGTGGACATTTAAAGGTGATGATGTCGACATGTAAAAGTATACATGTAAAAGTAAACATGTGGACATGTATAGGTATAAATGTATAAGTATACATATAGACATGTATAAGTATACATGTGGACATTTATAAGTATACATGTAAACGTGTAAAAGTATACATGTGGACATGTAAAGGAATAAATGTGGACAAGAAAAAGTATACATGTAAAGATGTAAAGGTATACATGTGAACATGTACTGTAAAAGTATAAATGTGGACACGTAAAAGTATACATGTGGACACATAAATGTATACATGTGGACACGTAGAAGTATACATGTGGAGACTTAAAAGAATACATGTCGACATATAAAAGTATACATGTGGACACGTAAAATTATACATGTGGACACGTATATGTATACATGTGGACACATAAAAGTATACATTTGGACATGTAAAAACATTCATGCGGATATGTAAAAGTATACATGTGGACATGTAAAAGTATCTATGTGCACATCTAAAAGCATACATGTGGACATTTATAAGTATACATGTGGACATGTATAAGCATACATGTGGACATGTATAAGTATACATAAGGATATGTAAAAGTATACATGCGGACATGTAAAAGTATACGTGTGGACATGTAAAAGTATACGTGTGCACATGTAGAGTATTTGTGTGGACATGTAAAAGAAACATGTGGACATGTAAAAGTATACATGTGGACATGTAAAATTATACATGTGGACATGTAAAATTATACATGTGGACATGTAAAAGAATACATGTGGACATGTAAAAGAATATATGTGGACATGTAAAAGTATACATGTGGTTATGTATACTTATACATTTGGAAGTGTAAAAGTATACGTGTGGACATGCATAAGTATAAATGGGGACATGTATAAGTATACATGTGGTCATGTACAGGTATACACATGGACATGTAAAGTTATATATGTGGATGTATACGTATACATGTGGACATGTAAAAGTATACATGTAGACATAAAATTATACATGTTGACATGTTAAAGTATACATGTGGACATGTATAGGTATACATATGGACATGTTAAAGTAGACATGTGGACATGTAAAAGTATACATGTATATATTTGGACATGTATAATTATAGATAAGGACATGTAAAAGTATATATTAGGACGTATACATGTAAAAGTAAAGGTATACATGCGGACATGTAAAAGTATATATGTGCACATGTAAAACTATACATATGGACATGTAAAAAAATGTAAAACTATACGTCTGGACATCTAAAAGTATACGTGGGGACATGTATAAGCATACGTGTGGACATGTAAAAGTTTACATGTGGACATGTAAAAGTATACATGTGGACATGAAGAAGTATACCTGTGGCCATGTATATGTATACGTGTGGACATGTTAAATTATACGTGTGGACATGTAGAAGTATACGTGTGGACATGTAAAAGTATACTTGTGGACATATAGAGTTATACATGTGAACATATAAAAGTATACATGTGGACATGTGAAATTATACGTGGATTTTTGAAAGAATACATGTGGACATGTGATATAATCAATGTGGACATGTAAAGGAATACATGTGGATATGTAAAAGTATACATGTGGACATGTAAAAGTATACATGTGGACATGTAAAAGAATACATGTGGACATGTAAAAGTATACATGTGGACATGTAAAAGTATATATGTGGACATGTAAAAGTATACATGTGGACATGTAAAAGTATACATGTGGACATGTATAAGTATACATGTGGACATGTAAAAGTATACATATGGACATGTAAAAGTATACATGTGGACATGTATATGTATACATCTGGACATGTATATGTATACATTTTTTATGTATACATGTGGATATGTAAAAGTATATATGTGGACATATATATGTATACATCTGGACATGTATATGTATACATGTGGACATGTAAAATTATACATGTGGACATGTATAGGTATACGTATAGACATGTATTAGTATACATGTGGACATGTATAAGTATACATATGAAAAGGTAAAAGTATACATGCGGACATGTAAAAGTATACAGGTGGACATGTAAAAGTATAAATGTGGATATGTATATGTATACATGTGGCCATGTAAAAGTATAGATGTGGAAATATATATGTATATATGTATAAGTATACATGTGGACATGTATATGTATACATGTGGACATGTATAAGTATACATGTGGACATGTATAAGTATACATGTAGACATGTATAAGTATACATATATAAGTATACATGTGGACATGTATAAGTATACATGTGGACATGTATAAGTATACATGTGGACATTTATAAGTATACATGTGGACATGTACAGGTATATATGTGGACATGTATATGTATACATGTGAACATGTAAAAGTATACATGTGGACAGGGAAAAGTATACGTGTGGTCATGTAAATATATACGTGTGGACATGTATTATAATACGTGTGGATATGTAAAACTATACAAATGGACATGTAAAAGCATACACGTCGACATGTAAAACTATATATGTGGACATGTAGAAGTACACATGTTAACTTTCAAAATTATATATGTGGACATGTAAAAGTATACATGTGGACATGTACAGGTATAAATGCGGACTTCTAGAAGTATACATGTGGATATGTATAAGTTTACATGTGGAAAAATATAAATAAAAATGTGGACATGAATACATATGCATATGTATACAAGTAAATTTATATATATTGACATGTATAAGAATGTATGTGGACATGTAAAAGTATACATGTCGACATGTAAAACTATACATTTGGTTATGTTAAAGTATACATGTGGACATGTAAAAGTATAAATGTGGACATATAAAAGTATACATGTCCACATGTAAAAGTGTACATGTTCACATGTACATGTATAAGTATATATATGTAAACATGTATAATTATGTATATATATGTATACATGTATACATGTAAAATTATACAAATGGACATGTATAAGAATACATATGGTCATGTAAAAGTATACATGTGGACATGTATAAGTATATGCACATGTATAGATAAACATGTGGATATGTAAAAGTATACATGTGGACATGTATAAGTATACATGTTGACATGTAAAAGTATACATGTGAACATGTGGACATGTATAAATATATATGTGGATATGTAAAAGTATACATATGGACATGTAAAAGTATACATGTATAATTATATATATATATGTATACTTGTATACATGTATACATGTGAAAATTATACATGTGGACATGTTTAGAATACATATGGACATGTAAAAGAATACATGTGAACATGTATAGGTATGCATATGGACATGTATAAGTATACTTGTGGATATGTAAAAGTATACATATACACATGTATAAGTATACAAGTGGACATGTAAAAGTATACATGTGGACATGTATATAGAGGTGAACATGTAAAAGTATACATATAGATATGTAAATGTATAAGTGTGGACATGTAAAAGTATACATGTTGACATGTATAAGTATACATGTATAAGTATAAATGTGGACATGTATAATTATACATAGGGACATGAAAAAATATACGTGTGGACGTATACATGTACACATGTAAAAATATATATGTAGACAAGTAAAAGTATACATATGGACATGTACAAGTATACATGTGGACGTGTAAAAGTATACGTGTGGACATGTAAAAGTATATATGTAGACATGCAGAAGTATATATGTGCACATGTCCAAGTATACATGTAGACATGTAAAAGTATACTTGTGAACATGTAAAAGTATACATGTGGACATGTAAAACTATACATGTGGACATGTGTATATATATATACATGTATAAGACATGTATAACTATATATGTGGACATGTACAAGTATACATGTGGACATGTATATGTCTACATGTGGACATGTAAATGTATACATATGGACGTTTACATATGAACATTTAAAATTACACATGTGGACATGTAAAAGTATACATGTGGACATGTATTGGTATACATATGAACATGACATGACATGTTGACATTTATAAGTATACATGTAGATATGTAAAAGTATATATTTGTATTTGTATAAATATACATATGGATATGTATAAGTATATATGTGGATGTGTAAAAATATACATGTGGAGATGTAAAAGTATACATGGGGATATGTAGAAGCAAAAATGTAGACATGTAAAGGTATATGTGGACATATGAAAAAATACATATGTATAGGACATGTATAAGTGTATATGTGGACATGTAAAATATACATGTGGACATCTAAAAGTATACATGTGGACATGTAAAAGTATATATATGGACATGTATAAGAATGCATATGGACATATAAAGTATACATGTCGACATGTAAAATAATACATGTGGATATGTAAAAGTATACATATGAACATGTAAAATTATACATGTGGACATGTAAAAGTATACATATCCACATATAAAAGTGTACATGTTGACATGTACATGTATAAGTATATATATGTATACATGTATACATGTATAATTATAAATATATGTGTATACATGTAAAGTTATACATCTGGACATGTATAATAATACATATGGTCATGTAAAAGTATACATGTGGACATGTTTAAGTATATATATGGACATGTATAAGTATACATGTGGATATGTAAAATTATACCTGTGGACATTTATAAGTATACATGTGGACATATAAAAGTATTCATGTGGACATGTATAAATATACATATGGATATGTTAAAGTATACATATGGACATGTAAAAGTATACATGTATAATTATATTATATGTATACATGTAAAATTATACATGTGGACATGTATTAGAATACATATGGACATGGAAAAGTATACATGTGCACTTGTATAAGTATGCATATAGATACATGTGGACATATGGACATGTATAAATATAGGTGTGTATATGTAAATGTATATATATACATATACGTAAATGTATACATGTGGACATGTAAAACTATACATGTGGACATGTACAAGTATACATGTGGATATGTAAAAGTATACATGTGGACATGTAAAAGTAAACATGTGGACATGTCTAGGTATACATTTGGACATGTATAATTATAATTAAAGACATGTAAAAATATATATGAGGACGTATACATGTGGAGATGTAGAAGTATACATGTAGACATGTAAAAGTATACATGTGGACATATAAAAGTATATATGTGGACATGTAAAACTAAACATGTGGACATGTAAGAGTATACACGTAGACAAGTAAAATTATACATATGGACATGTAGTAATGTAAAATTATGTTTGTGGACATATTAAAGTATACATGTGGTCATGTATACACGTATAAGTATACATGTGGACATGTATACATGTATATGTATACATGTGGAAATGTATAAATGTGGATATGTAGAAGTACAAATGTAAACATGTAAAAGTATACATTTGGACATGTAAAAGTATACATGTGGGCATGTAAAAGTATACATGTGTACATGTATAATTTTATATGTGGACATGTAAAATATACATGTGGAAATGTAAAAGTATACATGTTGACATATATAAGAATGCATATGGACATGTAAAAGTTTACATATGGACATGTATAAGTATACATGTGGACATGTATAAGTATACATGTGGACATGTATAAGTATACATGTGGATATGTATAAGTATACATGTGAATATGTATAAGTATACATGTGGACATGTATAAGTATACATCTGGACATATATTATATTACATGTGGACATGTAATGTATACATGTGGATAACTAAAAGTATACATGTGGACACATAAAATATTTATGTGGACATGTTAAAGTATACATGTGGGCATCAAAAAGTATACATAGAGACTTGTAAAAGTATACATGTGGACATGTAAAAGTATACATGTGGACATGTCAAAGTATACATGTGGACATGTCAAGGTATACATGTGGACATGTAAATGTATACATGTAGCCATGTAAAAGTATACATGTGGACATGTAAAAGTATACTCGTGGTCATGTAAAACTAAATGTGTGGACATGTAAAATTATACGTGGGGACATATAAAAGTATATGTGTGGACTTTAAAAGTATACCTGTGGACATTTAAATGTTTACATGTTGACATGTAAAAGTATTCATGTGGACATGTAGAAGTATACGTGTGAACATGTTAAAGTATACTTTTGGACATGTGAAAGAATAAAGGCGGACAAGTATAGGTATACATGAGGACATGTAAAAGTATACATGTGGACGTGTATAAATATATGTGAACATGTATATGTATACATGTGGACATGTAAAAGTACACAGGTGGACATGTATAAGTACACATGTGGACATATGAAAGTATACATGTGGACATGTAAAGTATACATGTAGACATGTAAAACTATACATATGGACATGTAAAAGTATACATGTGGACATGTAAAAGTATACATATGGACATGTAAACGTATACAGGTGGATATCTATAAGTACACATGTGGACAAGTATAAATATACATGTAGACATGTATAAGTATACATGTGGACATGTGTAAGTATACGTTTGGACATGTATAAATGTTCATGTGGACATATATAAGTATACATATGGACATGTATATGTATACATATGGACATGTATAAGTATACATGTGGACATATATGAGAATACATGTGGACATGTAAAAGTATGTATTTGGATATGTATAACTATATATGTGGACATGTATAAGTATATATGTGGACATGTATAGTTATACATGTGGACATGTAAAAGTATACAAATGGACAGGAAAAAGTATACATGTGGACACATAAAAATATACATGTGGATACGTAAAAGTATACATGTGGAAACGTAGAAGTATACATGTGGACAAGTAAGACTATACATATGGACATGTAAAAATATACATGTGGACACGTAAAAGTATACATTTAGACATGTAAAAGTAAACATTGCACATGTAAAAGTATACATGTGCACATGTAAAAGTAAACCAGTGCACATGTATAAGTATACATGTTGGTATGTATAAGTATACATATGCACATGTATAAGTATACATACGGACATGTATAAGCATACATGTGGACATGTATAAGCATAACTGTGGACCTGTACAAGCATACATGACATGTATAAGCCTACATGTGGACATGTATAAACATACATATGGACATGTATAAGCATACATGTGGACATGTTTCACAATACATGTGGACATATATAAGCATACATGTGGACATGTATAAGCATACATGTGGGTATGTATAAGCATACATGTGGACATGTATAAGCATACATGTAGAAATGTATAGGTATACATGTGTACATGTATAAGTATACATATGGAAATGAAAATCATACGTGTGGACATTTAAAAGTATACGCGTGGACATTTAAAAGTATATATATGGATATGTATAAGTATACATGTAGACATGTTCAAGTATACATGTGAACATAAAAAAGTATACATATGGACATGTATAAGTATACATTTGGACAGGTATAATTATACATTGGACATGCATATAGGTATAAATGTGAACATGTATACGTATACATGTATAATTACATGTATAGGTATACATGTATAAGTATACATGTATAAGTATACATTGGACATGTATATAAGTATAAATGTGAACCTGTATTAGTATACATGTGGACATATATAAATATATATGTAGACATGTATCAGTATACATGTGGACATGTAAAAGTATACATGTGGACATGTAAAGTTATATATGTGGACATGTAAAAGTATATATGTGGACAAATAAAAATATATATGTGGACATATAAAAGAATAACTGTGCACATATAAAAAGTATACATGTTTGTATATATAAGTATACATGAGGACATGTATAAGCATACTTGTGGACATATATAAGTATACATGTGGACATGTATATGTATAGATGTGGACATGTAACAGTATACATGTGGACATGTACAAGTATACAGGTGGATATGTAATAGTATACATGTTGACATGTTAAAGTATACATGTGGACATGTATAGGTATATATGTGGACATGTATAAGTATAGATGTGGACATGTAAAAACATACATGTGGACATGTAAAAGTATGCATATGGACATGTATAAGTATATATATGGACATGTAAAATTATATATAAGGACATGTATATGTATACATGTGGACATATAAAAGAATACATCTGGACGTATATATGTGGACATGTAAAAGTATACATGTAGACATGTAAAAGAAATCATGTGGACATGAATAAGTAATCATGTGAACATGTATAAGTATACATGTGGACATGTAAAAGTATACATGTGGCCATGTATAAGAATACATGTGTACCTGTTAAAGTATACATGAGGACATGTAAAAGTATACATGAGGACATGAAT
Source organism: Oratosquilla oratoria (assembly GCF_046742065.1). NCBI lineage: Eukaryota > Metazoa > Arthropoda > Malacostraca > Stomatopoda > Squillidae > Oratosquilla > Oratosquilla oratoria. The sequence continues at coordinate 36,569,873 of NC_134777.1, read as the reverse complement.
ATGTATACATATGGACATGTAAAAGTATCCATGTGGACATGTAAAAGTATACATGTGGACATGTAAAAGAATACATGTGGACATGCATATGTATACATGTGGACATGTAAAGAATACATGTGGACATTTATAGATATACATGTGGACATGTATAGATATACATGTGGACATATGTAGGTATACATGTGGACATGTAAAAGTATGCATAAGAACATTTATAAGTATACATGTGGGCATGTATAGGTATATATGGGGACATATAAAAGTATACATGTGGACGTATACATGTGCACATGTAAAAGTATACATTTAAACATGTAAAAGTATGGATATGGATATGTAAAAGAATATATGTGGACATGTAAAACATATACATGTGGACATGTAAAAGTATACGTGGACATATAAAAGTATACATGTGGACATGTATCAGTATATGTGTGGACATGTAAAAGTATACATGTGGACGTGTATAGGTATACATGTGGACAAGTAAAAGTATACATGTGGACATGCATATGTATACATGTGGACATGTAAAAGTATACATGTTGATATAAAAGTATACATACAGACACGTAAAAGTATACATGTGGACAGGTATAAGTATACATGTGGATATGTAAATGTATACATGTGGATATGTTAAAGAATACATGTGGACATATAGAAGTATATATGTGGACATATAGAGGTATACATGTGGACATGTATAAGTATACATGTGGACACGTAGAAGTATAAATGTGGACGTGTAAAAGTATACTGGTGGACATGTATAAGTATACATATGGACATGTGTAAGTAAACATGTGGACATGTATAAGTATACATGTCGACATGTAAAAGTATACATGTCGACATGTAGATGTATACATGAGGACATGTAAAGGTATATATGTGGACATGTAAAAGTATATATGTGGACATGTAAAAGTATACATATAGACATGTAAAATATATATAGTGACATGTACAAGTAAACATGTGGACATGTATACGTATACATGTGGACATCTAAAAGTTTATAGATATATGGACATGTATATGTATACATGTGGACATATATAGGTATAAATGTGGGCATGTAAAAGTATACATGTGGAAAATTACACATGGACATGTAGAAGTATACATGTGGACATGTATAAGTAAACATATGGACATGTATAAGTATACATGTGGATATGTAGAAGTATACATGTGGACACCTAGGAGTATACATGTGGACATGTCTAGTTATACATGTGGACATGTAAAAATATAGATGTGGACATGTAAAAGAATACATATGGCCATGTATAAGTATACATGTGTACATGTTAAAGTATACATGTGGACATGTAATAGTATACATGTGGATATGTATATGTATACATGTGGACATGTAAAAGTTTAAATTAAACTTGTAAAAGTATACATGTGGACATGTAAAAGTATACATGTGGATATGTAAAGGTATAAATGTGGACATGTATATGTATACACATGTAGACAAGTATATAAATACATGTGGACATGTATAAAAATACATGTGGACATGTAATAATATATATTTGGATATGTTTAAGTATATATGTGGACATGTATACGTATACATGTATAAGTATATATTTGGACATGTATACATACATGTGGACATGTTTAACCATACATGTGGACATGTTTAACCATACATGTGGACATGAAAATGTATACATGTGGACAAGTAAAAGTATACATGAGGACAAGTAAAACTATACATGTGGACACGTAGAAGTATACATGTGGACACGTAAAATTATACATGTGGACACAAAAGTATACATGTGAACATGTCAAAGTTAACATGTGGACACGTAAAGGTATACATTTCAACATGTAAATGTATACATTGCAAACGTAAAAGTATACATGTGCACATGTAAAACTAAACTGGTGCATATGTAAAGGTATACATGTTGGTATGTATAAGTATACATATGCATATGTATAAGTACACATGAGGATATGTATAAGCATACATGTGTACATGTATAAGCATACATATGGACCTGTATAAGCATACATGTGGACATGTATAATCATACATGTGGACATGTATAAACATACATATTTAAACATACATGTGGGCATGTTTAACCATACATGTGGACATATACAAGCATACATGTGGATATGTATAAGTATACATGTGGACATGTATAAGCATAGATGTGGACATGTAAATGTATACATGTGGACATGTAAATCATACGTGTGGAACTTTAAAAGTATATGTGTGGACATTTAAAGGTATATATGTGGACATGTATAAGTATACATGTGAACATGTTTAAGTATACGTGTGAATATGTAAAAGTATACATATGCACATGTATAAGTATACATTTTGACATATATAAGTATACATTGGACATGTAATATTATACATTAGACATGTAATATTATACATGTGGACATGTATAAGTAGACATGTGGATAGTTATATGTATAGATGTGGACATGAATAAGTATACATGTGGATACGTAAAAGAATACATGTGGACAAGTAAAAGTATATATGTGGACACGTAAAAGAATACATGTGGACACGTAAAAGTATACATGTGGACATGTAAAAGTATACATGTGGACATGTATAGGTATATATGTGGAAATGTAAAGTATACATGTAGACATGTATAAATTTACATGTCGACATGTATAGGAATACATATGGACATGTGTAGGTATACATGTGGACACGTAAAAGTATGCATAAGGACATTAATAGGTATACACGTGGACATGTATAAGTATACATGTGGACATATAAAAGCAAATATGTAAACGTATACATGTGGATATGAAAAATGTATACATTTGGAAATATAAAAGTATACATGTGCACATGTAAAAGTATATATGTGGACATGTAAAAGTATACATGTGGACTTGTAAAAGTATACTTGTGGACATGTTAAAGTATACATATGGACATGTATAAGTATATATATGGGCATGTAAAAGTATACATGTGGACGTAAACATGTGGACATGTAAAAGTATATATGTGGACATGTAAAAGTATACATGTGAATATGTAAAAATATACATGTGGATTTGTTAAAGTATACATGTGGACATGTATAAGTACATATGTAGACATGTAAAAGTATACATGTGGACGTTAACATGTGGACATGTAAAATTGTACATGTGGACATATATAAGTATACATGTGGACAAGTAAAAGTATACCTGTGGACATGCATATTTATACATGTGGACATGTGAAAGAATACATGTAGACATATAAAACTATACATGAGGACATGTAAAATTATACATGTGGACATGTATAGGTATATATGTGGACATGTAAAAGAATACATGTGTACATATAGAAGTATACATGTGGACATATATAAGTATACATGTGGACATATATAAGTGAACATGTGGACGTGTACAAAGATACATGTGGATACGTAAAGGTATACATGTGGACATGTAAATGTATCCATGTGGACATGTTAAAGTATACATGTGAACATATATAAGTATACATGTGGACATGTATATGTATACATGTGGACATGTAAAAGTATACATGTTGACATGTAAAATTATACATGTCCACATGTAAAATTATACATGTGTACATATAAAACAATACATGTTGACATGTAAAAGTATATATAAGGACATGTAGAAGTTAAAATGTTGATATGTATACGTATACATGTGGACATGTTAAATTATATATATGGACATGTATAAGTATACATGTGGACATGTATATGTATAAATGTGGACATGTAAAAGTATATATGTGGACGTATATACGTGGACATGTATACACCTAGGTATGTATAAGTATACATGTGGACATGTATAAGTATACATGTGGATATGTAAAAGTATACACGTGGACATGTATAAGTATATATGTGGACACCTAAATGTATACATGTGGACATGTATAGGTATACATGTGGACAAGTAAAAGTATACATGTGGACATGTAAAAGTGATCATGTGGACATGTATATGTATACATGTGAACATGTAAAAGTAAACGTGTGGCTTTGTATAAGTATACATGTGTACATATGGACATGTATATGTATACATGTAGACATTTAAAAAGAAATACATATGGACATGTTAAAGTATTCATGTGGACTTGTAAAGTATGCATGTGGACATGTAAAAGATAAATGTGGATATGTAAAATAATACATGTGGACATGCATAGGTATACATGTGGACATGTAAAGGTATACATATGGACATGTATAAGTATACATGTGGACATGTATAAGAATACATGTGGACATATAAAAGTATATATTTGGATATTTATAGGTATACTTGTGGACATGTGTAAATATACATGTATATATGTGGACATGTATAATTATACATGTGGACATGTAAAAATAAACACGTGCACATGAGAAAGTATACATGTGAACACGTAAAAGTCTACATGTGAAGAAGTAAAAGTATACATGTGGACACGTCAAAGTATACATGTGGACACGTAAAAGTATACATGTGGATACGTAAAAGTATACATGCGGGCATGTAAAAGTATACATGTGGACACGTAAAAGTATACATATGGACATGTAAAAATATACATTGCACATGTAAAAGTATACATGTGCACATGTATAAGTAAACCTGTGCACATGTAAAAGTATACATGTTGGTATATATAAGTATCCATGTGCACATGTATATGCATACAACTATAACCATACATGTCGACCAGTAAAGGCATACATGTGGACATGTATAAGCATACATGATATGTATAAACATACATAAAGACTTGTATAAGCATACATGTGGGCATGTTTAACCATACATGTAGACATATATAAGCATACATATGGACATGTATAAGCATACATTTGGCCATGTATAAGCATACATGTGGACATGTAAAGGTATACATGTGGCCATGTATAAGAATACATGTGTACGTGTTATAGTTTACATGAGGACATGTAAAAGTATACATGAGGACATGAATTATATACATATGGATATGTAAAACTATACATGTAGACATGTAAAAGTATACATGTGGACATGTAAAAGAATACATGTGGACATGCATATGTATACATGTGGACATGTAAAGAATACATGTGAACATGTATAGATATACAAGTGGACATAAATAGATATACATGTGGACATGTATAGATATACATGTGGACATGTATAGGTATACATGTGGACATATGTAGGTATACATGTGGACAGGTAAAAGTATGCATAAGAACTTTTATATGTATACATGTGGACATGTATAGGTATATATGTGGACATATATAAGTATACATGTGGACGTATACATGTGCACATGTAAAAGTATACATTTGAACATGTAAAAGTATGCATGACGATATGTAAAAGAATATATGTGGACATGTAAAAAATATACATGTGGACATGTAAAAGTATACGCGGACATATAAAAGTATACATGTGGACATGTATCACTATATATGTGGACATGTAAAAGTATACATGTGGATGTGTATAGGTATACATGTGGACAAGTAAAAGTATACATGTGGACATGCATATGTATACATGTGGACATGTAAAAGTATACATGTTGACATAAAAATATACATAAAGACATGTAAAGGTATACATGTGGACATGTATATGTATACATGTGGATATGTAAATGTATACATGTGGACATGTAAAATAATACATGTGGACATATAGAAGTATATATGTGGACATATATAAGTATACATGTGGACATATATAAGTATGCATGTGGACACGTAGAAGTATAAATGTGGACGTGTAAAAGTATACTGGTGGACATGTATAAGTATACATGTGGACATGTAAGTAAATGTATAAGTATACATGTCGACATGTATAAGTATACATGTGGACATGTAAAAGTATACATGTCGACATATAGAAGTATACATGAGGACATGTAAAAGTATATATGTGGACATGTAAATGTATACATGTTGGTATGTATAAGTATACATATGCATATGTATAAGTACACATGAGGATATGTATAAGCATATATGTGGACATGTATAAGCATACATATGGACCTGTATAAGCATACATGTGTACATGTATAAGCATACATGTGGACATATATAAACATACATATTTAACCATACATGTGGACATGTTTAACCATACATGTGGACATATACAAGCATACATGTGGATATGTATAAGCATACATGTGGACATGTATAAGCATAGATGTGGATATGTATATGTATACATGTGGACATGTAAATCATACGTTTGGACAATTGAAAGTATACATGTGGACATTTAAAAGTATACATGTGGACATGTTTATGTATACATGGGAACATGTAAAAGTATACATATGGACATGTATAAGTATACATTTGGACATGTATAATTATACATTAGACACGTAAAATTATACATGTGGACATGTATAAGTAGACATGTGGATAGTTATATGTATAGATGTGGGCATGAATAAGTATACATGTGGATACGTAAAAGTATACATGTGGACAAGTAAAAGTATATATGTGGACACGTAATAGAATACATGTGGACACGTAAAAGTATATATGTGGACATGTAGAAGAATACATATGGACATATATAGGTATACATGTGGAAATGTAAAGTATACATGTAGACATATATAAATTTACATGTCGACATGTATAGGTATATATGTGGACATGTGTAGGTATACATGTGGACACGTAAAAGTATGCATAAGGACATTTATAGGTATACACGTGGACATGCATAAGTATACATGTGGACATATAGAAGCATATATGTGAACGTATACATGTGGATATGAAAAATGTATACATCTGGAAATGTAAAAGTATACATGTGCACATGTAAAAGTATATATATGGACATGTAAAAGTATACGTGTGGACTTATAAAAGTATACATGTGGACATGTTAAAGTATACATGTGGACATGTATAAGTATATATGTGGGCATGTAAAAGTATACATGTGGACGTAAACATGTGGACATGCAAAAGTATATATGTGGACATGTAAAAGTATACATGTGGATATGTAAAAATATACATGTGGACTTGTTAAAGTATACATGTGGACATGTATATGTATACATGAGGACATATAAAAGTATACATGTGGACATGTAAAATTATACATGTCCACATGTAAAATTATACATGTGTACATATAAAAGAATACATGTTGACATGTAAAAGTATATATAAGGACATGTACAATTATACATGTTGATATGTATACGTATACATGTGGACATGTTAAATTATATATATGGATATGTATTAGTTTACATGTGGACATGTATATGTATAAATGTGGACATGTTAAAGTATATATGTGGACGTATATACGTGGACATGTAAAAGTATACACGTGGTTATGTATAAGTATACATGTGGACATGTATAAGTATACATGTGGACATGTATACACGTGTATACACGTGGACATGTATAAGTATATATGTGGAAACCTAAATGTATACATGACATGTATAAGTATACATGTGGACATGTAAAAGGATACACGTGGACATGTATGAGTATATATGTGGACACCTACAAGTATACATGTGGACATGTATAGGTATACATGTGGACATGTAAAAGTATACATGTGGACATGTAAAAGTGATCATGTGGACATGTATTAGTATACATGTGAACATGTAAAAGTAAACGTGTGGCTATGTATATGTATACATATGTACATGTTAAAGTATACATATGGACATATAATAGTATACATGAGGACATGTATATGTATACATGTAGACATGAAAAAGAAATACATATGGACATGTTAAAGTTTTCATGTGGACTTGTAAAAGTATACATGTGGATATGTAAAATAATACATGTGGACATGCATAGGTATACATGTGGACATGTATAGGTATACATATGGACATGTATAAGTATATATGTGGACATGTGTAGGTATACATGTGGACATGTAGAAGTATACATAAGGACATGTAAAAGTGTATATGTGGACATGTATATGTATACATGTGGACATGTATAAGTATACATGTGGACATGTATAAGTATACATGTGGACATGTATAAGTACACATGTGGACATAAGTATATATGTCGACCTGTATAAGCATACATGTGGACATGTATAAGCATACATGATATGTATAAACATACATGTAGACATGTATAGGCATACATGTGGGCATGTATATGCATACATGTGGACATGTATAAGCATACATGTGGACATGTATAAGCATACATGTGGACATGTGTAAGTATACATGTGGACATGTAAAAGTATACATGTGGACATGTAAAAGTATACATGTGGACATGAAAATCATACGTGTGAACATTTAAAAGTAATACGTGTGGACATTTAAAGGTTTTTATGTGGACATGTATAAGTATGCATGTGGACATGTGAACATGTAAAAGTATATATTTGGACATGTATTAGTATACATTTGGACATGTATAAGTATACATTGGACATATATAATCATAAATGTGGACATGTATAAGTATACATGTGGGTATATATAAGTATAGATGTGGACATGTATAAGTATACATGTGGACACGTAAAAATATACATGTGGACATCTAAAAGTATATATGTGGACACGTAAAAGAATACATGAGGACAGGTAAAAGTATACTTAAGGACACGTAAAAGTATACTTGAGAACATGTAAAGGTATGCATGTGGATATGTAAAAGTATACATGTGGACATGTAAATATACATATGGACATGTAAAAGTAAACATCTGCACATGTAGAAGTATACATGTGCATATTTAAAAGTATACGTGTGCACATGTAAAAGTATACATTTGGACATGTACAAGTATACATGTGGACATGTATATGTATATATGTGAACATGTATAAATATACATGTGGACATGTATAAGTATACATGTGGACATGTAAAAGTATACATTTAAACATGTAAAGGTATACATGTGGACATGTAAAGGTATATATGTAGACATAAAAATATATATATGTGGACATGTAAAAGAATACCTGTTCACATTATAAGCACATTTTTGGACATATATTTGGACATGTATAGGTATATATGTGGACATGTACAAGTATACTTGTGTACATGTAAAAGTATATATGTGAACATGTAAAAGTATATATGTGGACATGTAAAAGTATATATGTTGATATGTAAAAGTATATATGTGGACATGTAAAAGTATACATTTGGACTAAGATAAGTATATGTGGGCATGTATAAGTATACATGTGGACATGTAGAAATACCCATGTGGACATGTATAAGTATACATGGGGACATGTGTACGCATACATGTGGACATGTACAAGTATATATAAGTACATGTATATGTATATATGTGGACATGTATAAGTATACATGTGGACATGTATAAGTATACATGTGGACATGTATATGTATACATGTGGACATGTATATGTATATATGTGGACATGTAAAGGTATACATGTGGACATGTAAAAGTATACATATGGACATGTAAAAGTATACATGTGGACATGTAAAAGTATACATGTGGACATGTAAAAGTATACATGTGGACATGTAAAAGTATACATGTGGACATGTAAAAGTATATATGTGGACATGTATAAATATACATGTGCATATGTATAGGTATACATGTGGACATGTATAGGTATATATGTGGATATGTAAAAGTATGATAAGGATATTTATAAGTATACATGTGGACATGTATATGTATACATATGGACATATAGATGTATACATGTGGACATATATATGTGGACATGTAAAAGTATACATTTGGACATGTAAATGTATACATGTGGACATCTATAAGTATACATGTGGACATGTAAAAGTATATATTTGGACATGTATAAGTATACATATGGACATGTATAATTATACATGTATAAGTATATATCTGGACATGTAAAATAATACATGTGTACAGGTAAAATTATACATGTGTACATGTAAAAGTATACAAGCCGACATGTAAAAGTATATATAAACACAATAGTATACATATGGACACCTAAAAGTATACATGTGGACACGTAAAAGTATACATGTGGACACGTAAAAGTATACATGTGGACATGTAAAGGTATACATGTGAGCACATAAAAGTATACATGTGCACATGTAAAAGTATACATGTATACATATAAAAGTATACATGTGCATATGTAAAAGTAAACCTGTGCACATGTAAAAGTATACATGTTGGTATGTATAAGTATACATGTGGACATGTATAAGCATACATGTGGACATGTATAAGCATACATGTGGACATGTGTAAGCATACACGTGAACATGTATAAGCATACACGTAAACATATATAAAAATACACGTGGACATGTATAAGCATAACCATAAGTGTGGACATGTATAAGCATACATTTGGACATGTATAAGCATACATGTGGACATGTATAAGCATACATGTGGACATGTATAACCATACATGTGGACATGTATAAGTATACATGTGGACATGTATAAGCATACATGTGGACATGTATAAGCATACATGTGGACATGTATAAGCATACATGTGGACATGTATAAGCATACGTGTGGACATGTATAAGCATACGTGTGGACATGTTTAACCATAAGTGTGGACATGTATAAGCATACATTTGGACATGTATAAGCATACATGTGGACATGTATAAGCATACATGTGGACATGTATAACCATACATGTGGACATGTATAAGTATACATGTGGACATGTATAAGCATACATGTGGACATGTATAAGCATACATGTGGACATGTATAAGCATACATGTGGACATGTATAAGCATACATGTGGACATGTATAAGCATACATGTGGACATGTACAAGCATACATGTGGACATGTATAAGCATACATGTGGACATGTATAAGCATACATGTGGACATGTATAAGCATACATGTGGACATGTATAAGCATACATGTGGACATGTATAAGCATACATGTGGACATGTATAAGCATACATGTGGACATGTATAAGCAAACATGTGGACATGTATAAGCATACGTGTGGACATGTATAAGCATACCAGTGGACATGTTTAACCATACGTGTGGACATGTATAAGCATACATGTGGACATGTATAAGCATGCATGTCGACATGTATAAGCATACATGTGGACATGTATAAGCATATATGTGGACATGTATAAGTATACATGTCCACATGTATAAGCATACATGTCCATATGTATAAGTATACATGTCCACATGTATAAGTATACATGTGGACACGTATAAGTATACCTGGTGACATGTAAAAGTATATATGTGGACATGTAAAAGTATACATGTGGACATGTATATGTATACATTCGGACACGTAAAAGTATACATGTGGACTTGTAAAAGTATACATTTGGACACGTAAAAGTTTACATGTGGACACATAAATATATACATGTGGACAAATATAGGTATACATGTGGACATGTATAAATATATATGTGGACATGTATAAGTATACATGTTGACATGTATAAGTATACATGTGGACATATATAAGTATATATATGGACATGTATAGGTATACATGTGGACATGTATAGGTATACATGTGGACATATATAGGTTTACATGTAGACATGTATAATTATATATGTGGACATGTATAAGTAAACATGTGGACATGTATAAGTATATATGTGGACATATATAAATATACATTTGGACATGTAAAAGTATACGTGTGGATATGTATAAGTATACATGAGGACATGTATAAGTATATATGTGGACATGTATAAATATACATGTGGACACGTATATATATACATGTGGACACTTAAAAGTATACATGTGGACACGTAAAAGTATACATGTTGACACGTACAACTATACATTTGGACACTTAAAAGTATACATGTGGACATGCAAAAGTACACATGTGGACATGTAACAATATACATTTGGCCATTTAAATGTATATATATGGACATGTAAAAGTATACATGTGGACACGTAGAGGTGTACATGTGGACACCTAAAAGTATACATGTGGACACGTAAAAGTATACATGTGGGCCTTTAAAAATATACATTTGGACATGTTAAGGTATACATGTGAAGAAGTAAAAGTATACATGTGGACATAAAATTATACATGTAGATACTTAAAAGTATACATGTGGACATGCAAATATACATTTGGACATGTAAAAGTATATTTTTGCACATGTAAAAGTATACATGTGGACCTTTAAACGTATACATGTGGACATGTAAAAGAATACATGTGGTCATGTATTAGTAAACATGTGGACATGTGAAAGTATACATGTGGACATGTATAAGTGTACATGAGGACATGTAAAATTGTACATGTGGACATGTATAAGTATACATGTGGACATGTATAAGTATACATGTGGACATGTATAAGTATACATGTGGACATGTATAAGTATACATGTGGACATGTATAAGTATACATGTGGATTTGCAACAGTATAGATGTGGACATGTATAAGTATACATGTGGACATATATAAGTATACATGTGGACATGTAAAAATATACATGTGGACATGTATAAGTATACATGTGGACATGTATAAGTATACATGTGGACATGTATAAGTATACATGTGGACATGTATAAGTTTATATGTGGACATGTATAAATATACATTTGGATATTTAAAAGTATACATGCGGACATGTAAAGGTATACATGTGGACATGTATAAGTATACATGTCCACGTGTATAAGTATACATGTGGACATGTATAAGTATATATGTGGACATGTATAAATATACATTTGGACATTTATAAGTATACATGTGGACATGTATAGGTATACATGTGGACACGTAGAAGTATACATATGGACACATAAAAGTATACAAGTGGACAAGTAAAAGTATACATTTAGACGCGTAAAAGAACACATATGGACACGTAAAAGTATTTATGTGGACACGTAAAAGCATACATATGCACATGGAAAAATATATATGTGGACATGTAAAAGTATACATGTGGACATGTAAATATATATGTGCTTATGTAGAAGTATACATATGTACATGTAAAATATACATGTGCACATGTAAAACTTTATATGTGGATATGTATATGTATACATGTGGACATGTATATGTATTTGGACACGTATAAATATACATGTGGACACGTAAAAGTATACATGAGGACATTTAAAAGTATTTATGTGGACATGTTAAAGTATACATTTGGATATTTAAAACTATACATGTGGACATGTAAATATACATGTGGACATGTAAAAGAATACATACGGACATGTAAAAGTATACATATGCACATGTAAAATTATATATTTGAATATGTAAAAGTATATATGTGGACATGTAAAACTATACATGTGCACATGTAAAATTATGTATGTGGACATGTATAAGTATACATCTGGACATGTATAAGTTTACATGTGGACATGTATAAGCATACATGTGGACATATACAAGGATACATGTGGATACGTAAAGGTATACATGTGGACATGTAAAAGTATACATGTGGACATGTAAAAGTATACATGTGGACATGTAAAAGTATACATGTGGACATGTAAAAGTATACATGTGGATATGTAAAAGTATACATGTGGACATTTAAAAATATACATGTGGACATGTAAAAGTTTACATGTGGACATGTAAAAGTTTACATGTGGAAATGTAAAGGTATGAATGTGGACATGTATAGGTATACATGGGTACATGTAAAAGTATACATATGGACATGTATAAGTATACATGTGGACATGTATAAGTATACATGTGGACATGTATAAGTATACATGTGGACATGTATAGGTATACATGTGGACATGTATAAGTTTTCATATGGACATGTATAGGTATAAATGTGAACATTTATAAGTATACATGTGGACATGTATAAGTATAAATGTGGACATGTATAAGTATACATGTGAATATGTATAAGCATACATGTGGACATATATAAGGACATGTAAAACATGTATAAGCATACATATGGACATATATAAGGACATGTAAAACTATACTTGTGCACATGTAAAAATATGCATGTGGACATGTATAAGTATACATCTGGACATGTATAAGTTTACATGTGGACATGTATAAGCATACATGTGGACATATACATGGATACATGTGGATACGTAAAGGTATACATGTGGACATGTAAAAGTATACATGTGGACATGTAAAAGTATACATGTGGTTATGTAAAAGTATACATGTGGATATGTAAAAATATACATGTGGACATGTAAAAGTTTACATGTGGACATGTAAAAGTTTACATGTGGACATGTAAAAGTTTACATGTGGAAATGTAAAGGTATGAATTTGGACATGTATAGGTATACATGGGTACATGTAAAAGTATACATATTGACATGTATAAGTATACATGTGGACATGTATAAGTATACATGTGGACATGTATAAGTATACATGTGGACATGTATAAGTATACATGTGGACATGTATAAGTTTTCATATGGACATGTATAGGTATACATGTGAACATTTATAAGTATACATGTGGACATGTATAAGTATAAATGTGGACATGTATAAGTATACATATGGACATGTATAAGCATACATGTGGACATATATAAGGATACATGTGGATATGTATAAGTATACGTTTGGACATGTATAAGTATACATTTGGACACGTATAAGTATACATTTGAACATGTATAAGTATACATGTGGACACGTATAAGTATACATGTGGACACGTAAAAGTATGCATTTGGACACGTAAAAGTCATGTGGACACGTAAAAGTATACATATGGACACGTAAAAGTATTTATGTGGACACGTAAATGTTTACATGTGGACACGTATTAGTATACATGTGGACACTTATGAGTATACATGGGGGCAGGTAAAAGTGTACATGTGGACACGTAAAACTATACATGTGGACATGTAAAAGTATACATGTGGACATGTTAAAGTATACCTGTGGACATGTAGAAGTATTTATGTGGATATTTAAAAGTATTCATGTGGACATGTAAATATATATGTGGACATGTAAAAGTATACATGTGGACATGTAAAAATATACATATGCGCATGTAAAAGTATACATGTGGACATATAAAACTATATATGTGGACATGTAAAAGTATACATGTGGACATGTGCAAGTATACATGTGGACATATATAAGTATACATGTGGACATGTAAAAATATTCATGTGGACATGTGTAAGTATACATATGGACATGTAAAAGTATACAAGTGGACATGAAAAAGTACACTTTTGGACATGTAAAAGAATACATGTGGACTCGTAAAAGTATATATGTGGAAACTTAAAAGTATACATGACATGTAAAAGCATACATCTGGACATGTAAAAGTATACATGTGTACATGAAAATATACACGTGGACATATAAAAATATACATACATGTAAAAGTATACATGTGCACACATAAAAGTATACATGTGCACATGTAAAAGTATACATGTGGACATGTATAAGTATTCATGTGCACATGTAAAAGTATACATGTGGACATGTATAAGTATTCATGTGGACATGGATAAGTATACATGTGGACATGTATAAGTATACATGTGGACATGTGTAAGTATACATGTGGACATGTAAAATTATATGTGGACATGTATAAGTATACATGTGGATATGTATAAGTATACATGTTGATATGTAAAAGTATGCATGTGGACATGTAATAGTATACATGTGGACATGTATGAATATATATGTGGACATGTAAAAATATACATTTGGACATGTAAAAGTATACATGTGGATATATAAAAGTATACATGTGGGAATGTAAAAGTATACATGTGGACATGTTAAAGTATACATATGGACATGTAAAAGTATACATGTGGACATGTAAAGGTATTCATGTGGACATGTAAAGGTATAAATGTGGACATGTAAAGGTATAAATGTGGACATGTTAGGTATATATGTGGACATGTAAAAGTATACATGTGCACATGTATAAGTATACATGTGGACATGTATAAGTTTTCATGTGGACATGTATAAGTATACATGTGGACATGTATAAGTGTACATGTGGACATGTATAAGTATACATGTAGACATGTATGATTATACATGTGGACATGTATAAGTATACATTTTTACATGTATAAGTATACATGTGGACG
>NC_134777.1:36541146-36543646 GCF_046742065.1 Oratosquilla oratoria | reverse complement strand
CCCTTTGTCTTGTTATTGGAAATATTGTTCTTAGTAGGTACGATACTACGCAATGTCTTTGATCAAATTTGAGAAAAGAATATTTGATGTTTGAAGTTTATTAGCAGCAGATTCTACATTACATAAAGTTCTTCAGTAAGCTATACTGAAATGAATGTTAAAAAAAAAAAAAGTGCTATTGCTCCATTACTATATTTTTGTTAAAAAAATATTTCATCACAAAGAAGCTACTGTATATATACAGATACATTCTATACCCAACAACGAGAGACATCTGCATAGTTCCCGTACATCAGATTCAGATGTCCGCGATATCACCACTGATAGGGAAATGAGGTGAGGAGTTCACGCCAGGAGTCGGTGAGCTATGACCAATATCGTCACCTTTCCACCTTTATCAGAGCAAATCAAAGTCTCCGGTAGCTGCTAGACTTGAATACGGATCCCTGTTGTACGAGGCGCGATCGGAACCAACTCACTAACGGCACACGAAGGTGGAGAACACCATGAAAAGGAAAGGAAAACGAAAACAAGAAACTTCAAGACCTTAAAATCCTCTGATATATGGAATCCAAAATTTGAAGCAGAAACCTTCAGACGATAGAGACGTCAGGGGGGAATTCTCGTCTCTCGAGGTGGTGGACAAGGATTGGGTTCATTACATAGAAGGGCGTCAAGATAGAGAGGTGGGGCAAAGAAGAACAGACCACTCAACCCTTTGGCTTCCAGGGGTCTTCTTTCAAATGAATAAAATCACCTGGTGACAGGCAAAATAAATATTCAAGTCAAACTGACTAGCCAAACGGTTAATATAGTTTTTAACCTTCTTCTTCCCAGGATTTTCTTTCCGCTGAACAGAATTGTCTGGCGTCATTAGGAGTAAAATCCACAAACTGACCCCCATCTGAATAAAATCGCCACCTCTTCGCAATAATAAAATCACTAAACTGCGTCACCGATCCGGAAAGTGATGACTCACGCCGCGATCACAAGCAACGACTGCTATTTTCATCATGAGAAAAAAATATCCAATAATCAAATAATTTATATGCATGAGCCGCTCAGACACCTCCCTTGCCAAGTTGCACGAATATTTCATCTGGGAAAACACCCTTGATCATTGGATCGCAGATGTAATTCCACTCGTTCGCACTTGACAACAAGTGGTTCTCATTCAGTTCTCATCAATTTGTTGATCATCTGACATCAAGTTGTCCTCATTTCGGTGAAGCTGATGATTATCTTCATCTTATTTATGACAATGTAATCGACATTCTATTGTTGAGTGATATTTTTTTAATATATTTTCTTACAAAGACCCAGATCAAAGCACATGTAGGTAGAAAATAATTAACAGAAACTTTCATAAGATAGACTGGAGTGGTTGAAGTATTTTATTTTATTCTCAGTTCTTTCATTTCAGTACAGTGAGGTATTCTAAGGATCTTATTCTGGATAACACCAAATGATTTTATTCAGAAGAGGTGGCGTCACCGCAGAAACAGACCAATTACTGCCCAATCTGACTTGATCTTCATTTGATTTTGCTTCGTGGCCACGTAGCTCTGAGTTTGATCCCCTCAGGCGACGAGTGCCTGCCGCTTGCCCTTACTCCCATAACACACAGGGCAAAGGTAATACCTCCGGCCTCAACCAAACATTTCCTAGCGTGATGTTGTCACCCAACCCATCCTGAGTATTTTTGTCTTTCAGGCGAGAGACGTCTGCGTTAATTTTTGACAAACTTCTTATTCAAAATTCCATAAAAATCTTTAAGTTGTGGTCGGTTCCTCAACCCCTAGAAATGAATCAATCTTAATTAGCCCCAAGCTTCCAAGAATCGTGCTTCTATCAGTGCCTGACCAAACGCCTCATGATTTTTTTACGGATAAGGAGTGGACTTAAAAGTAGAATGGTTAATTCAAGAGTACCAGGGTAGTAGCGTCGTCTTATGTGTTTGTGCTGCCTGTTGTCAGGCGACTTTATTCAGCCGAAAGGAATCCCTCCCACTTCCCCAAAGGATCAAGTAGTGTTATAGGATATATCAATTCCGGATGGTCGACTTGTGATTTTTTTCTTTACAAGCCCACCGGCTGCGCCGGCCCAGCTACGCCGGGGGCCTTGGCCTGCGGCGCTGCGCCTTAGGCGCGGGCGCTGCGCGCCCTGGGCTACGCCCCTTTTTTGGAAAATAAAGAGTTCCTCTTCGAGTTCTTCTTCGAGTTCTTCGAGTTCTTCTTCGAGTTCTTCGAGTTCTTCTTCGAGTTCTTCGAGTTCTTCTTCGAGTTCTTCGAGTTCTTCTTCGAGTTCTTCGAGTTCTTCTTCGAGTTCTTCTTCGAGTTCTTCTTCGAGTTCTTCGAGTTCTTCTTCGAGTTCTTCTTCGAGTTCTTCTTCGAGTTCTTCTTCGAGTTCTTCGAGTTCTTCTTCTTCGAGTTCTCCTTCTTCTTCGAGTTCTTCTTCTTCGAGTTCTTCGAGTTCTTCTCTTTCGAGTTCTTCGAGTTCT
>NC_134777.1:36533646-36536146 GCF_046742065.1 Oratosquilla oratoria | reverse complement strand
GTTATCCTCGCGAGTTTGTGTTCTTACAGCGCTGGTACATTTACTATATAGACTTTTGATTGCTCTAACAAGTAATCTATCTACACCATATATAGGGTCTTCCAATGTATCCCAAATCATCTTCCTTGGTAGCCTGTCAAAGGCTTTTTCTAAGTCAACAAAAGCTATACACACTGGTTGATCCCATTCCCATCTCTTCTCCATCAGCATTTTCAAGGAGAAAATTGCATCTGTTGTACCTCTCTCAGGTCTAAATCCATACTGTCCCTCCTCTAATTTTTCTTCTACCGTCGCTCTTAACCTTCTTTCAAGTATTCTTTCATATATCTTCTCCACATGTGATAATAAGGATATTCCTCTCCAATTTTTGCATTCTGACTTGTCGCCTTTCTTTGGTACTTTACATATAATGGCTTTCCCCCAATCCTCTGGTACTCTACCTTCACACCAAGCTACATTGAAAATTCTCGTTAGCCACGCGACTGTGTTTTCATTTCCTTTTAGCAGCTCTACAGGTATGCCATCGTATCCAGGACTTTTTCCATTTTTCATTTTACTGATGGCAACTCTAGTTTCTTCGATAGATATTTCGTGGTAGTAGTTTAGTCTCAGGCTGGTGTTTTCACACTCATCGTCTAATTCCTGAGGATTCAATAATTCTGAGAAATATTCTCTCCACCTTTCATCTACTTCGTTCTCATCTGTTAGTAACACTCCGTCTTTATTCTTAATTGTATTTACTACTGTTTCTTCGCCCCTTTTATAACTCTTCGCCAAACTATATATGAGCTTCCTAGTTCCCAGCAGATCCTCTTCAAGCTCTTTTCCCAATTTCTTCCAAGAATCTCTCTTGGCTCTTGCTTTTACTGTTTCTGCTTCGTTTCTTGCTGTTTCGTATTCCAATCTATTTTCTGGGGTCCGTCTTCTCATCCATCTTCTAAAAGACTGACTCTTCTTTTTAACAACATCCCGGACTTCATCCGTCCACCATATAGTTTTCTTTTTTCTTCCACCACTAATTTTCTTGGTCTCCAGGACCTCTTTTGCTATTTTTGTAATTTTATCCTTCATGCCTATCCATTCTTATTCAATGTCTCTGGTTTCTTCCGGCTCGCTCAGATATACTTCTGAAATCTTTTCCTTATATAATCTTGCCTTTTCTGGTTCTTTTAGATTCTCTAATTTAATTCTTTCTCTGACTAGTTTTTTCATTGGCTTTGGCTTCCTAATGTTTAGTTTCGCAAGAACTAAACGATGATCCGAGTCAAAGGAAACCGATGGTATGCTCTTGACATCTTTGAAAAGTTTCTTGTTAGTCGTTAACATAAAGTCAATCAGTGATTTTTCAGTATATTCACCAGTTACGCTATTCCACCGATACCAGCTCCATTTATGACTTTCTCTATGCTGGTAAAAGGTATTCATCACAGACATGCTATTACCTATGCAGAAATCTATCAGTCTTTCTCCTTCATCATTTCTTTCTCCAACACCATGTGCGCCGATGACGTTTTCTATATTATTCCTCTGTCTTCCTACATGTGCATTCATGTCTCCCATGACAACTTTGATAGTATTTCCACATGAATCCAGGGTACTTTGTAGTTTTGTATAGTATTCTACTTTTTCTTCTTGAGGCCTTCCCTGGTGAGGTGCATATACCTGCACAAAAGTTATTCTTTCTGCATCTACTTTTATTGTTATTGCTAGAATTCTTTCATTAATATAAAAAATGTTCTCTACTTTTTCTGCAATAGTTGGTGTTAGAATAAAAGCCACCCCGTATTTTCTTTCATTATCCATTCCTTTGAAAATTAGCTGGTAGTTGTTGTGAATTACTTTTGTTCCCTCTCCAAGAAGTCTGGTTTCACATATTTCCATTATTTCAATGTTTCTGTCAGTCATCATGTCTACGACTTCTTCCAACTTATCATTCATTGTAGTGGCATTGATGGTTGCTATTCGTGTATTCCTTAAAGAAGGTCCAGTGTCATTTCGTGATCGTTGCCGTGTGGTCCATCCAGTCCGAGGCATCATCTGTGTTACTTGAGCTGTATAGTAAGGCCACCGGCTAGCTAGGCCTGTCGTGGTCTACCGCTGTCGTTAGCGTTACCCAGGGAGCACTATGTGGAAGTGACAGTCGGATTTTTCCCCCCAGGTTAAAAATATCAACCAAAAATATTAGATTGAAAAATCTTTCTCCCATGTCAATAATTTTATTCTTAAAGGGCGTTGTAAGGGAAAAACTAAATTAACCCATATTCAAACGTTGGCCGCTGTCGACGCACCATCATACACCCACCGATTGTAAGAGAGACTGGGTTACATAGAAAATAACTCTTTACAATGTATTTCATATAGTGAACGGTAACATCTTGTAAAAAGGTCTTTCTTCAATTCTGATTGCTTCACAGAAGTCCACTACGGAACCCATAAACCGAGTAGTAGTTTCAATTATTGGATGCCAGACTCATATCTGAAGCGGGCTACCTATGGTTCA
>NC_134777.1:36523646-36528646 GCF_046742065.1 Oratosquilla oratoria | reverse complement strand
TCTGATTCTCATTCAATGTGAAAATTTGGTCACTTTTGATGTTGTCAATTCCCTTTAAAATCTTAAAGACCTGTATCAAGTCACCTCTGAGTCTACCCTTTTTAGGGAAAACAGATTCATGTGCTTAAGTCAATTTTCGTATGATTTATTTTTTATATTTGGAATCAGTTTTGTGGCTCGCCATATATATATATATATATATGTATATATATATATATGTAAATATATATATACATGTATATATATGTATATATATATAGATATGTATATATATATATGTATGTATGTACATATATATATATATATATATATATATATATATATGTGTGTGTGTGTGTGTGTGTGTGTGTGTGTGTGTGTACATATATACATATATTGCCCATGAAGTTATAAACACTGAACTAAAATCAACATCAGAGGATTGAGTACAGCTTTTCATAGAATCATACTATATTTCTGTACTTTCAAGCGATGAATCATTCTTTGAGCATAAAGAGACTCTCTGAATAACCTCTCTACTGTTGAATATTGCATGATGGTTCTGCTGCGTCTGGAATGAAATGATAATTAGATTCTTCCTACAGTTAATAATAAACTACGGTTTCAAGACCCATCTTCACATAGTCCAACAGCACATGTTTGGTTGTAGCAAGATCGTCTGGCAGGATTTGCAGATGGTGCAGGCTGAAACTCTGGATTGCAGCTCTAGGAACCGATAAGAGTTTTCTTTGGATAAAAAGCGGCGAAGAGTGTGCTCTAGCTTTGTCCGGGATGGAACAGCAGGCCGCATCAAAGTGTGCTTCTTTTGTATGAAAGAATGTATCTTCATCTCCAGTCCTCAAATTTTTCTCACGTCAGCCTCAAAGCTCTATTGCATGTAGTTGAGTCCTCCTATGTCATTTCCTCCTGATGATCTGAGGCCCCCTGAGTCTGCCTCCTGCTTATCCACTTTCGTACCCATACACTCCTTTTCTTGGCTGTTTTCTCATAACAGAGCCACGCATTCTAGCTTGGAGCAACCTTGCGCAAAGGACAACAGCAGCTCGCAGCACCTCCTCCTGCGATGCCATGACGCCTGGAATTGCTCCAAAAACGGCAGCGAATTTATCATTTTTACTAGCACCGTGTAAACAACTTACCGCTTGTGTCTTTATCAGCTTTAAATTTGCTCTGGAAGAGCGATAAGTTGACTACAAAAGAAGCGAGCGTCTAGCGTCCAAAACAGGGCCGTTTAAACCGGCCTTTAGGTTTGTATTAACCTCCGGTCGAGGGCAGTTAACATTTTTTAATATACTTAACCCATTCAACTCCGATGACAAGATGTCTTGTCATTTGGTCAAATAAAACAAAAAATCATAAAACACCAAAATGTTTGATCAAACACCAGAAAAATATGACGTCAATCCTCGCTTCGCTGCGAGCGAAGCGAGGACTGACGTCATATTTTTCTGGTGTTTGATCAAACATTTTGGTGTTTTATGATTTTTTGTTTTATTTGACCAAATGACAAGACATCTTGTCATCGGAGTTGAATGGGTTAAGCGGTGCATTTAAAACGATTAGTGGAAAGTGATACAAAATATTTATCAGGGTGAAGATAAGTAAATCTTAACAGTTTAAAATTATGGTAAATTGACTGTTGACGACGGATCCGAGCAGGGTAGTGTGTTTGGAAGATTTGTGATTGACTTACATCATTTTCATCAATTGAGCGAGATTCTGAAGCAAATGAAAAAAAATCGAGGAGGGTATGACAAAGTCCAGACATGACATAAAGGAACTCATGAAACAAGTATTTTACCAGACGGCAAAAATTTATGATTAAAAAAAGTAAATTGAGTGAGATAACATTAATAGAGGAATCATAAAAGATAAAGCTTTAACAATTAAAGTGTGAATATAGTAAGTTATAGGAAGGGAAATTCACGTTAGATGATAGTGTGAAACAAATTAGGCAAGAGAAAAGAAAGTAAATATTATCGAAACCAAACAAGAGTGGGTGGTTAAAATGGCAAGAACAGGAATATGGACAGTTATATGAAATTACGGATCAACATAAAGAATGAATAAGAGATGTGAAGAGGGTAATTAAAAGTAGCGAAAAATTGATAAGAGATGTAGCAGACGAACGAAGATATATCAAAGTGGTAGTAGGCCAAGAAAAGCACACACACGCGCGCTCACGCACACACACACACACACACACACACACACACACACACACACACACACACACACACACACACACACACACACACACACACACACACACACACACACACACATACACACACACACACACACACACATACACACACACACACAAATACACACACACACACACACACACACACACACACACACGCACGCACACACACTCATACACACACAAACACACACACACGCACACATACACACCAACGTCTGACACCAACAGGTTCCTTGTTTTTTTATCATCAGCATGTATATTAAACGTGCGTGCCGAAAACCAGGTCGTGAAAACTATAAATACGTTTAATGCCCATTATCCGAGCCCACAGCTTAATAGGATTTACACCGTAAAGTTAGGTTAGATTAAATTCGAAACGGTCAGTCAAAGTAGCGTTTGAATCGGCTTATATTCAATTATCTTTAAATGATCAGAGTTTTTGTATTATTGGGTTGTGAACACGATTTTTCATTATTTTCTCTATTCGGAAGTGAATGAAAGCTCTTGACCTCTTTTGCGCTATATAGAACTTTTTTCGGATTAATTGTGGAATCCTCCCTCCCCCACACTCCCCACCCCCACCCATATTGATTGGTGAAGGTCCAAAGTGTCGCTCTGCGCCGTCACTTAGGTCATGGTAATGTTTCCTATTACTCAATTTACGGTTTGGGAGCGTTAACGATTAGGTTAGGTTAGGTTAGGTTAGGTTAGGTTAGGTTAGGTTAGGCTAGGCCAGGTTAGGTTAGGTTAGGTTAGGTTAGGTTAGGTTAGGATAAGTTAGGTTAGGTTAGGTTAGGCTAAGTTAGGCTAGGTTAGGTTAGGTTAGGTTAAGTTAGGTTAGGTTAAGTTAGGTTAGGTTAGGTTAGGTGATGTTAGGCTAGGTTAGGCTAGATTAGTTTAGGTTAGATTAGAGTAGGTTAGGTTGGGTTAGGTTAGGTGATGTTAGGCTAGGTTAGGCTAGATTAGTTTAGGTTAGGTTAGGTTAGGTTAGGTTAGGTTAGGTTAGGTTAGGTTAGGTTAGGTTAGGTTAGGTTAGGTTAGGTTAGGTTAGGTTAGGTTAGGTTAGGTTAGGTTAGGTTAGGTTAGGTTAGGTTAAGTTAGGTTAGGTTAGGCTAGGCTAGGTTAGGCTAGTTAGGTTAGGTTAGGGCATCATAGGTTAGGTTAGGTTAGGTTAGATTAGGTTAGGTTACCATCATCATCATTAATGCTCCTAAATAGTAAACTGAGTAATAAAAAAAAACGTTACCATGATCTAAGTGATGGCGTGTGCCTCAGCATTAATGGTGGTGATAATAATCTTCCCTAACCTAGTCTAACCTAACCATTAGTGCTACCAAACAGTAGGTTGAGTAATAAAAAACGTTACCATGACCTGAGTGACGACGCGGACCGACAGAGGAGCACTTCGAACTTTTATCGTGTGTGTATATGTGTTATTGGGGGAGTGGGTTCTACAACTGATCCCTTTTTCTATTTAATTCTTGTGTCTGCAAAGGGATTTAATCTATCCCCGTTGTGTCCCCATTGTTAAGAAGTGGTTCGTTTTGGGGTACAATGGATTGAATGTGTTTGTATTGCGCCCGTGTATATTGAATTGGACTAGGTTTGTTTGTTCATAAGAACATAAGGGAGGAGATTACAAGAAACCATATTCCTCACCAACTTTCATCTTTATTCATAGTTAATCTCTCTTGTAATAATCTTTTGTTTCAGCGCTCATAACATCTATTCATTAACTACTCTGTTGGTAAACCAATTCTTGCTGATTTCCTTCTTAAACGTAAATTTAACGAGTTAACACTCTCAGTATCACCTGTCTTGTTATCCTCTTAACACGAGAAAACGCTTTTTCTATCTACTGTTGCCACACGCTTTCGTTCAGTTGAGGGGTGGACCGGGGGTGAAAAGAGATTTCTTTGAATCAAGATACAGTGTTGGCACTGTATTGAAGAGGATCATATACGGGTAACACCACATTACCTGCAAGTGTCCATCGAAATAGTTTTGTTTTCAATCCCAGCAATGCGAATACTTTGTTTTCTTAAACCCGGAGGAGACATATATATTACCTCAATTCTGAACAGCCACTGGTGACTTCCATTTGTCCGAGCATTTCATGCACACTAGCCTTCGAGTGTGAGATCCCTTACATTTAGTTAAATCATTAGTATGATAATACATATGGTGATATTTTTGTGAAATCTATCAATCCATTCACCACAGAAGGGGTGCCATGGATATGAGTAAAAACAGCTTGGTGTCAACAAGAATAAAAACAAAGATAGAAGTTGGTACGGAAAGAGTCACTGCAAAAAAGTGACGAATTTGCCCCGTGGTCAAGAAAAAAAATCTGAAGAGGTTTTCGTCAGATCTAACATAAAAACAGAATGATTAAGTGAATCAAAAGAAAAATACACAAAGTAGTTATGATTACATGACAATCATTAGACTTCTTAGGGTATAAGAAGCATCATCAATGGCTACACTATAGCAGTGTGTCTGAACCTGAGGCTGCTTCTGAGGCCTCCCCACAAAAAAATAGATACATAAATAGATAAATAAAATAATTGTTGCAACAATCTTGATCAAGTCCTCCTTTATTGGTGGCACTCCGTATGGCAACATTTGCGGCTCAATTACGGTTGGGTATTCGGCTGCTCCCTGACAATGTGCAAAATGTGTGCGACTGAGTTTCCAAACATTTTTCAATTCCAGGGGACGGGTCTGACAGGATTTCTCTCATGGAAGAATTTCGAACTACACAGGAGATGTTGTTCCTCTCCCCACTTCT
>NC_134777.1:36493646-36513646 GCF_046742065.1 Oratosquilla oratoria | reverse complement strand
TATATTCTTTTTAGTACTGGGTGTCCATAGTGTCCCTGCATATTCCAGTTTTGGTCTAATCTATGTGACTAATATTTTTTATAATTTCTTCATCCAAGTATTCAAATGCCACTTTCATTGACCTTAGTAGGTTGTATGTTTCACCTACTATTTTGTTTATATGTCTGTCTGGTGTCGTGTCATTGCTGATTATCACTCCAAGGTCCCTTTC
Source organism: Oratosquilla oratoria (assembly GCF_046742065.1). NCBI lineage: Eukaryota > Metazoa > Arthropoda > Malacostraca > Stomatopoda > Squillidae > Oratosquilla > Oratosquilla oratoria. The sequence continues at coordinate 36,513,435 of NC_134777.1, read as the reverse complement.
CGAGTGCACTTTTTTATTTCATTTTCACAAATTTTGTATTTTTTTATTCTGTGTTTGCTTTTACCAAACTCCATTATGCTACACATCTTGATATCAAAGTTCACCTCCCACTTTTGAGTCCATTTCCAGATTGTGTCCAGGTCTGATTGTAATGAGTCACAGTCCTCATTTGTTGATACTTTCTTTAATATTTTTGCATCATTTGCGAAGAACTTCATATAACATTCAACTCCTTCGTCCATGTCGTTTACGCATATGACAAACACGATCGGAGCTAGTACTGACCCTTGTGGAACACCAATAATCATTTCTTCCCATTTCGAGAATTTGTCTCTAATTACTACCCTCATTTTTCTCCCAGTCAGGAAGTCTTCCATCCATTTCAATAAATTACCTGCAATGCCACCTATTGATTCTAATTTTCCTATAAATTTTTTGTGTGGTACTTTATAAAATGCCTTTAGTGTGTGTGTGTGTGTGTGTATGTGTGTGTGTGTGTGTGTGTGTGTGTGTGTGTGTGTGTGTGTGTGTGTGTGTGTGTGTGTGTGTGTGCGTGTTTGTGTGTGTGTGTGAGTGTCTTTCGAAGGAGTTCATTAATGTAGTACAACATCCATGAAGGAGTCCTCCAGGTTTCCTGTTACAGGGCTGACAAGATGGAACAGAGTTCATCGAATACTTCTGATCTTGGCTAGTGTTTCTATTGGCAAACAGAATCTAGGAGTATCTACGTCTGTTTCTATTTTGTTTTGGCTAAGTCCATGATGAAATAAAAAGGGGACGAGTTAATACCATCATATAAGATTCCTATGAAAGAAAGTCCATGGTGTTACATACATAAGCTTCATATCACATAGTGCAAAGGTGACTGCATAAACATTTCATCTTCAAATAAAGACCTGTGTAGCCTAGCCACGGGATTATCTAAATAAAGAAAACGTACAATCATACTAGAGAATAGCAGGGTGGAATTTGGAGGAAGAATCTAAAAGAGTTTCATACCATAGAGAAATGTATTATCAGATATATAAGTTGTCCTCTATGTTCATTTTATTATTTTTCTCTCTTTGTCTCTCTCTCTCTTTTTTTTATTATTCCTCTTCTTTCTCTTCTTCCTCCTCTTCTTCTTCTTCTTCTTCTTTCTCTTCTTCTTTTTCTTCTTCTTCCTCTTCTTCTTTTTCTTCTTCTTCCTCTTCTTCTTTTCCCTGTTCCCCTTCTTCTTCTCCCTCTTCTTCTTCTTCTTCTTCTTCTTCTTCTTCTTCTTCTTCTTCTTCTTCTTCTTCTTCTTCTTCTTCTTCTTCTTCTTCTTCTTCTTCCTCTTCCTCTTCCTCTTCTCCCGTTTTCTCCCTGTTCTTCCTATTCTTCTTCTCCCTCTTCTCCTTCTTCTTCTCCCTCTTCTCTTCTTCTCCTCGGGTCCAGACGAATTTTTTCCGAGAATGCTAAAGAAGTGTAAATTTGAAATCTACGACCAGTTAACTGAAATATTTAATAAATCAGTAGACACTGATTTTAAGAAGGGAGATAGATCGTCTATATGCAATTACAGGCCAATCAGTTTGACATCGGTTATAGGAAAAATGCTTGAATCAATAATAGTAAATAGACTCAGAGAATACATCGAAAGACATAATTTAATTCGTGATTCACAGCATGGTTTCTCTAAGGGTAAGTCATGTGTGACTAATCTTCTATCCTTTTACACTAAAGTATATAAGGCGTCAGATAACAATGATAATTACGATGTTATTTACCTTGACTTTAGCAAAGCGTTCGAAAAGGTGCCACACCAGAGACTACTAAATAAAATCAAAGCCCATGGCATAGGAGGAAAAGTGTTAGAATGGATTAGAGCTTGGATTACTAACAGAAAACAGCGGGTCACCATAAATGGAGTAAAATCTAGGTGGGGCAATGTTACTAGTGGGGTCCCCCAGGGCTCGGTTTTGGGTCCCTTGTTGTTTATTATGTACATAAACGACTTAAACGACGGGATAAATAGTGATGTTAGTAAGTTTGCGGACGACACTAAAATAGGACGCACAATTAGGTCAGGAGACGACGCAGATATTCTGCAGGATGATCTTAACAAATTATTCACATGGTCGGTGAAATGGCAAATGAACTTCAATATCTCTAAGTGTAGCGTGTTAAACGTAGGGCTACACAACCCCGAAAATAGATACAGCTTAGATAACATGCTTTTAGAGAAAACTGAGTGCGAGAGAGACTTGGGAGTTCTAGTGAGTCCGGACCTTAAAACCAGGAAACAGTGCATTAGCGCCAGGAATAAAGCTGACAGAGCATTAGATTTCATTGCTAGGACGGTAACGAATAGAAGTGCAGAGGTAATTATTAAACTCTATCTAGCGATAGTTAGACCCATCCTTGACTATGCGGTATAGTTTTGGTCTCCATCCTACAGAATTGAAATCAGTTCACTGGAATCAGTACAGAGAAGAATGACCAAAATGATACATAGGCTCAGAAATTTGCCTTGCGAAGAGAGGCTTAGGCACCTTAATTTACAATCTGGAAAGACGCAGAGTGCGAGGTGATCTAATAGAGGTGTTCAAGTGGATCAAAGGCCTTATCAAGGGTGATTCAAACAAGGTCATCATATTAAAACAACAAGGCAGGACTCGCAGTAATGGTTATAAATTGGACAAATTTAGATTTAAAAAGGAAATAGGCAAGAATTGGTTTACTAATAGGGTGGTCGACGAATGGAATAAACTTAGTAACCATGTAGTAAGTGCTGAAACTATCAGTTGTTTTAAGAAACGACTAGACAACTTTATGGATGGGGATGACAGATGGTGATGGATATGGAGCTGCCTAGTGTGGGCCTTATGGTCTCTTGCAGTCTCCTTTATTCTTATGTTATGTTCTTATGTTCTTATGTCTTCTTCTTCGCATTCTTCTTCTTCTTCTTCTTCTTCCCACTCTTCTTCTTCTTCTTCTTCTTCTTCTTTTTCTTCGCATTCTTCTTCTTCTTCGCATTCTTCCTCGCATTATTCGCATTCGCATTCTTCTTCTTCTTCTTCTTCTTCTTCTTCTTCTTCTTCTTCTTCTTCTTCTTCTTCTTCTTCTTCTTCTTCTTCTTCTTCTTCTTCTTTGCATTCTTCTTCTTCTTCTTCGCATTCTTCGCATTCTTCTTCTTCTTCTTCGCATTCTTCGCATTCTTCTTCTTCTTCGCATTCTTCTTTTTCTTCTTCTTCTTCTTCTTCGCATTCTTCTTTGCATTCTTCTTTTTCGTATTCTTCTTCTTCTTCTTCTTCTTCTTCTTCTTCTTCTTCTTCGCATTCTTCTTCCTCGCATTCTTCTTCTTCGCATTCTTCTTCGCATTCTTCTTTTTCGTATTCTTCTTCTTCTTCTTCTTCTTCTTCTTCTTCTTCTTCTTCTTCTTCTTCTTCTTCTTCTTCTTCTTCTTCTTCTTTGCATTCTTCTTCTTCTTTGCATTCTTCTTTTTCGTATTCTTCTTCTTCTTCTTCTTCTTCTTCTTCTTCTTCTTTGCATTCTTCTTCTTCTTTGCATTCTTCTTTTTCGTATTCTTCTTCTTCTTCTTCTTCTTCTTCTTCTTCTTCTTCTTCTTCTTCTTCTTCTTTTATCCAGCTTTATTATGAACCGAAAGGTCTGATATATATATATATATATATTTTTTTACATTTAATCAGACACAACGAAGTCTATTCAATTACCTTTTCATCAATTTCTTCATTATCCCTCACTAGCGAATCCTATATAGTGGCGTTCTATGTGGAAGTTTTCATGAAAAGACGAAGACCTATTGTGGAATGACAGCGGCGGCAAATGAAGAAACTGGCGACGAGGAATTTATTGCATTGCACAGAAACCAAACTACTCGGTCAGTCAGAACTCCTGCCGTCTTGGTGATGTTGACCTAAATAGTTACCTGTCGTAATTTTCCTAATATATACATAACTTGTTCCTACACCGTTATAGAAAATAAAGTCCTAAGTAGTTCTGTCTATAGTACCCTACCTGTTACTATCCCTTGTCCAAATCTGGCCATAGTCCAGTTTTGTCTACAATTGCGCCTTTAGCTGTAAGCTCTCCACTTTATATAATGTTCATGGATTCTGTTCAGCCTTTTCCGAAGCTTGACCTAATAGACATGCTTTGTTCTGATGAGCACCAGAAGGTTTCGTTCGGCTGATGAAGGAAGAAAACCAGCCCAGTGAAGGGGAGCGGAACTAATTTGCGAGGAAATTTATCACGGACGAAGCACTGAACTCGCTGATGGACTAACTTACCTAATTAAGTGCACAAATTAGTATGAAAGGAAAGTGAAGAAGTACATAACCGACGACGTCTAAGAATTAGTCAGAACCTTCTGTTGCTTCCGTGAAAAAAGTGCAAAAACAATCATCGGATTTGTCTGTGTACAGTAAAAAAATGTTTATCTGAAAACGTAGGCATGATCAATTATATCGAAGTTGCATTGCCTACATCAGCTTTAATCACAAGCACTAGAGCTAAGGGTGAGGGTAAAGGTAAAGGTAAATGTAAAAGCAAAGGTTATGGTGATACTGTTACTATGTTTTTACTATGTGAGCGATGATAGTATTACTACACACCGTCCCAATGCCCGAACGCTGCCGACCACAGGCTGCTGCGCCATGCCTACCAACATCAAATGATTGTTAACTTTTCCATTTTGATTCCTTGCAAATACGATCGAGATTAACAGGAGCTCAAAAAGCATATTCGGAAACTGATATGTTTTTAATTCCTTGCAAACACGATCGAGTTTGCAAGGAATTCAAATGGAAAAGTTAATGTGGTTAAGATGAAAATCTATATCCTGGGGACCACTCAGTGTGTGTTATAATCATATGATAGATTATGACGACTCTCCATAGACACCAGTGCGCCTTGTAGGCGTGTCATGTCTTTTAATGGGCAGCCGTTGGATCATTAGGGATTTCTTCAGTAGACCAGGCATCGGTATGAATATTTAAAGTACCACCTCAGAGGAGGGACTTATATAAAAACCGAGGTACATTCGGGAGTTACAGAAATGAGAGGCTCATAATCTCAGCCGCGCCCTACAGTTTGGTGAGCTATATAATAGATCCGTCAACTCTCCCACCATTATTTTCACTACATTCAATACTAGCACATACAAATAAATAGAAAATCTACCCTTATCATCCCAGCTATCTCTGATCATACCTCTCCTTGGCCCGCTATCCTTGTGTGGAAGTGCGCAACAAAGATAAGGTAAAGATTAAGGTTGTAAAAGGCTCGTAGATATAAGTAGACAAATGAGGTAGATAGAGGTGTAGGTGGCGAGAATTTCATTTTTATGAGTTTGGTGTTTGATAAACAACAGTTTGTAGGCGAAGAAATTGCACAAGCTCGCTCCCCGCCTAAATGTTTACAAACAGTCGCCGGGGACCCGACTTCATTGCTGTATAATATTCATTTTAATGCTGTTGTAACAATATGTAAACTATGTGGTGCATTGATTTCGAGATTGTTTGAGTAAGCAGTATTGGTTACGAGTTTGTAAGTCTTTTTGATGGGAGAAAGGGTGGAGGAAGAGAAAATTATATTGGTTCACGAGTGTAAGATTATGCCCTTAGGGGACGATCTTACATATAAAAGTAAAATCATTGGACTAAAGAAATAATGACGTAATTGCAGAACTAGCCTAGTAAACAAATTGAGGATTCCTGAAGGGAGTCCCTTAGTGTAACTTTAAGAACCAAGTGTATTAACATTCGGGAAGAAAAAAAAATAAGCTCCGTTTAATTCCCCTCTCTTAGACAGAGTAATGCTAACTGAAACTTCCTACAGATGAAAATAGAGATTGACTAATCATACGTAACAAAAACAGTAGTGAAAGGAAAATATAAAGTAAAATCACAAAAGAAAGTCGGCCCATAGAGATGAAAACAGAGTGGTGAAAGGGAACCACAGAGAAGGGCAACAAAGGTAAATACAAAGGTTAAACTAAGGTACAGATTAAGTTAAACGTAAAGATAAGGGTAAAGATAGAGGTAAAGTAGATAGATGTAAAGTTAGGTAGAGGTAAACGTAGGAAAATGTAAAGATAAGCAAAGATATAAGTAGGCAGAGATAAAAGTAGGCAAGCAGATATAAAGGCAGCCAGAGGTAAAGGTAAGTAGGGGTAAAGGGAGGTAGGGGTAAAGGTAGGCAGAGATTAAGGTAGGCAAAGGTAAAAGTATGCAGATAAAGGTAGGCAGAGGTAAACATAGGCAGAGATAAAGATAGGAAAAGGTAAAGGTTAGCAGAGGTTAAAGTAGGCAAAGGTAAAAGTAGACAGATGAAGGTATGCAGAGGTAAGCATAGGCAGAGATAAAGATAGGCAAAGGTAAAGGTTGGCAGAGGTAAAGTATCTTATTGAGGTGATTCTCTCTCAGACCCCAATGGGACTGTTTAGTTCTAGATACGAGAATAACAGTGACAAGTGAACAATACCGATGCATCTCCCTGTGGTCATAGGTCTCACTGGCGAAGGGAATTCTTCCCGGGTCCGCTGCTAGGCGAATGGAGTCGACAGGGGAGTTGATGTAGTGACATTCCCTGGTCTCGGCGTTCTTCGAGTTGCCTAATATCATGACTTATCACACCACCTGGGCTGCCGACCATGTGATTTAAGCAGGGAGTGAACCTTGCCCACCCTCCTTTCCCATGACCCAACACGTCGTCTGTTCGTAGTAGTCTGTCAGTAAAAACGTGTCCCTTCCGATTGGTGAAAATAATTTAAATAGAAATGAAAATATTGACTTCTATCTCCTGTTTGGTGAAAACATTCGTATCAAAAAAAAAATATGCCTTTCATCAATATTCCCATAGGTATTAATGTGCAAATAAAGGTCTATAGTAAGTAAATAACATCGTATATATCCTTGAATTAAGAAATGGGATGGACTGAGTTGGCAGATAACCACGAACGAACTAAAGTAACAATCGCGGGTTACCTCTTCGCTGCGATGGTGAGATTGAAAGATTTTGCTCTGGTTAACATCAGCTCATCTTATTTAGTTTAGGGCAGGACTCCTGATAAAAGGTTCAAAGCTACTTCCATTGACTTAATTATTATAATAACGCCTCAACCATATTTTGTTTTGGCTAACTCCATCTGAGATCAATGCCCCTATCAGTAAGGCTGAAGTTGTCTCATTTAACCTTTTGGTGCAATTTTTTTTATTTTTTATCTGTTTACTTTTTTCTAGTTCCAGGTGATTTTATTCAGTTGTAGTCAGAATCCAAGCTAAAGGAGTTAAATTTATTTCAACTACACCTATCGCTATAATGACGCTCATCACATATTTCATTCTGGCTAAAGCCTCACTATTTCATTCAGTCTGGAGCAGAACCCCGTGCTAAAAGGTTTATTAGCTTTATTGGGTCCGCAGGGGAATATCGTGTCCCAAATGGTGTGCGTACTCTCTATGTATACATAAGAACATAAGAATGAAGAAAACTGCAAGAGGCCATAAGGCCTACACAAGGCAGTATATCAATGATCTGAAGAATCTCCTGGACCCTCACCTCGCCCTTCCCAATACCCTTTTACAACACCCATGGGACATGGTGACGGCATTCTTATCCCTCACCACAAAAGCAACGTTTCAAGTAAAAGAGAACTAAATGACGGTTTTAATGCGAATAGAATCATATGGCAATGGCCAGAATAAAGGATCTATGGAAACTATCTTGACCTCTTTGCTAGATTAACGTCTCCTTAGCTGAATAAAACTAACTGCCATTGGCTAGAATAAAGTCTGCTGAATTTAAAAAAGAGCAAAGTTCAGAAGCTGTTTCCTATAGGCACATGTATTAAACGGAAGGAGAATCACTGCTGTAGATTAGAGAGTAAAGAATGTTACTAAGAACACAAATACAGAGCAACTAATAGAAAAATAAATATATATAAAAAGTACAGAAATTTAAAAAATTAAACAAACAAAGACTAACTGACAAGTATAAACAAAGGCAAAATTAAAGAAACAGAAAGAAGCATCCGATCTCGTTACTGACCAAAAGGTTTCCACTCGACATTTTTTTCCATTGCAGTTCATTGAAATCCGTTGCAAACAACTTCGATCCTATTACGGTCCAGAGGTTTTTTGGTAAAATATCCCTCCTTTTAAGATTTTCTTTCTTTCTTTCTTTCTTTTTAATCTAGATGGTGACGTAATCAGAAGCATAATGGTTTCATATTCGTTTAGTTGAGGGTTCATATCCTGTATTCCTCTCCGATTCCCGCCAGTGCCCCAGCAGCTCCATCGGATGGGGCAAAGGAGATGGCCTTGGACGCTGCTACGAGCATCCTAGCGTGGACCCCTCACCGCCTTCACCTTAGGGTAATAAAAGCTTGATCTTATTGGGAGATGAATCAATGTGTTTGCAAAGTAATATACACGAATTACATGAAGACAATGTGAGACTCTTGTGTTCGTGTTTGAATTTTTTTTATTTTTTATTTTTCAAGACACGTTGGCTTTACAGTTTTTCAGAAACATTTGATAAATTCTACCATGATTCAAACAGCATATCGAGTTAACAGCTTACGATGTTTAAAACAATGTGTACTATTCTATAACTCCGTTGGATAAGTATTCAGATATGGTAAGTTGGAATTTAATCTGCTGAGACCGAAAAGATCGTCTAAGCTGGATAAAGTCGTCTTGTATTAGGTGGAACAAAACATTCAAAGTAGTAGATATGACTTAGCTGGCATTCGGTCACGTTATCAAGACCTTTTCCACATAATATTAGATTAAGAGTCGACACTCCGGCAATTTAGATGTTCACTAGTATGTAGTTCAGCCAGTACTTGGCTCTTGGCTCTTTGAGTGTAGTGTAGAATAGTATTTGTTTGACATTTGACCTTTTCTAATTAAGTGAACAATATCTAGTGTTAGTAAGAAAAATAATTCTAAAGTATGTCTAGGACTTGCAATTTTTTGCTACGATTACAACTTTTGCATATTGTATTCTTGCTAACGCCAGGCGATTTCGTTTAGTTAAAAGAATGACGTAATACTAAAGTGTTTAACCCCTTCGCCACGAAGGTTCCCCTCAACTGAATAAAATCCCCTGGAACCAACTAGAATTAACATAAGACGCAGTCAAGGTGTAACTCAAGAATGGCTCGAAATGGAGCTCCATTCTTTCACCCAATTGTAATAAAATCGCTTGTCGATAGCTGCAATAAATACCAAAGTGGCGAAACGCAACGGTAGAGTTAAAAGTCTAGGAAACCCAGCGAGACGTGACAGTGCAACAGAAGCATCAGTGATCTGTGAATCGAACTCATCTCTCGAAATGCCGTCCGGACGCGGATCAACAAGTCGATCCCCAGTGGACACTTGAAGCATTCTACCAGACGGAAGAGCACGGAGGAGATCCAGACTTTTACAAAATTGTGTTCCATAATCTTTCTTCTTGAAAATTATGAACACAACATAATATATATTCATCCCAAAACAGGGAAACACCTGTTTCTGAGTGAGGTAAAATATTTCAAAATATGTACGAATAGATGGACTGATTTATATAGCAAAATGGTTCAAGTTTCGTTGAATTAAGTAAGAAAAGATATGAAAAACTTATAGGTCAAAACTCCAGCTGCCCACTAAAGAAACATGATGTAATGTAAAATAATTCATGGTGCAGAAAATATGCGTCATTTATTTCCCATTAAATTAACACTGAATATTTTTTCTACCGAATCAAAATATATAAAAATCATATTCTTATTTCAAAAATGTTCTTTCCATCGAATTTTATCATTATTTTTATATTCTGCCCGATGGTAGTAAAAATTCCTATATCCCTTCTATGCTCACTAATCCACAGTACAGTTAAATCCTTAATACAATTTTGTTCTACACTTAGTATTATACATTCGTGGTGGACATTTGGAAAGAAATTCATTCAATATCGATCAAAAATCTTTCATATTGTGCTTGATGTCACACAAACAAGATTTGTCTAGTATGAGTTGGAACTTAAATGTAAAAAGTGTCTTACCAAACCGAAGTAGTTAATATTAGGACGCGAATGATTTGTCCTACAGATAGCCAGGATTCTACTCTGTGAATCTGTTCACCATCATGAACGAGGCACCATTGCGAACTCTCGGACCTGACCCACGGTATATCAAAGCTATGTAAATGTATCTTTCCTTGTTGAGTACTTCATAAGTTCTATATGCAGTAGTTTTATGATAACTATGGCTTCTTGTAAACAACGAAAATTAGATTTGCAGTTATGATACATCATGTATGAGGCTTGAATGTTCCCACCGCACTAACTTTTTGTAGCCATTGAATTTAGTGGTAAATGTATCTTCAGAGTGTGCAAAACAAATTACGAGATTTTTATAACGTTTGTGGAAGAATAAGATTCAGTTCAAGCTGGATAAAATCGCCTCGCGTAGACCAGAACAAAATATTTATAGGTCCCAGGTTGAGAAATTTTGGCCCTTCAAGTGTTAATCAAGAAAGTTCATTCAGAGTAGTCGGAGATTCATCTTTTCTGAATAAACTCCTTTGGCGCCAGCTAGAACAAAGTTCTTAAATGGCCTGGTCGGGATATTATGTCCCTCAGAGAAAGAATAGGAGGGGTTCACCATTTTCGGGTATTGGCCGATGAACGCCCAAAGGTTCCTGGACACAGGAAACCCACCTGTAAAGATAATTATATTTACCATCTGTTTGTCCACGACAACAGGACTACATCAGAGAAAGTGACAGGATGATTTTTGATCGCATAAAATTGCAGCTAAAATCATTCAGAAGTTAAAGATAACGTCATTAAACCTCTAATTAAATAAAAAGCTTATGACTAATATTAAAGAACAGAACCAAAGAGATAAATGTACTGTTATAGGAAAGAAATAAAATGTAAACATGAAAAATAAACAAATTTTAGAACCTCCTAATACAAAACAAGCTAGAAACAATGACAGACTACTAGAAAAAATACTCATCTCAAAACCAAGAGATCATATCAGACTTAATCCTAGATCAAAGTTTGTCTGAGGAGGTTGTGGTGTACATGTACCCCACAAGCATTTTAGCATCGGTGCAAATTGTATGCATTTGGAGTTGGAGTGTACTGTATAGGACTTGACGCTGGTACTGACAGGCCAGAAAGGGTCACCGCATTTAGGTCGCGTCTGGTCATGGCGTCGGGTCAGTCCCGCGTATATCTAATGCCTGCCCAGAGTGGGCAAGCCGGTCAGTCAGTCCTCTGTAACTGTAGCGCGTCACTAGGCCTTCGCGGTCGGTTCCCCAGTTCGAGGACCACGCCACGTCTGCCTCTGACACACTAGAATAAAGTATACAAACGAAACTACGTCACCTAGCCCAAGTAACACACTCATATGTTACAAGGTCAGAAATGAAGAAAGCAGTGTCCACCTATTAGGTCCAGTGAGATAGTTGCCAACGAGCTTATTTTAGAAAGAAAAAAAAATAGCCTTGAGGTGGCCACTGCAGGACCATTGGCCACGGTGGCTTAATTCGGTTTGTTAAAATTGCATGGGTGGTGTGAAATGCTCGTGGAGTGTAGCGTGTTGGAATGGCTTTGGTATAGAAATCAGAAAAGGAACATATATCTGATTTTAATAACTACCAGACATTTAAAGTTATGGAAGCTCATGTGAAAGATACGAGAGTCTTTGCTAAACTGGAATCTCCCTTTTAATCTAATTTTGATTTAATTCATTCTAGTTAGGGCACCAACTGTCTATTTCAATCTGCGGAAATATCTAACGACGGATCAATCTTATGCCAGCCTGTAACTGATGCTACTACTGAAATCTGGATTTTATATATTCTAGTCAGGTTACCAACTGGCTAACACACCCATGGTTAAAATCAACATCAGTAAACTATTTGTATTTCCGTAATAATAACCAGAGTTTCTATATTCGATCGTACAGAAGAGGTGGAGTCGAGGTGGTGAAAGAGATTAAGGAAAGGGGGATGGTAGAAGTTAAAATGAGCGTCGTCCTTTCTTTTATGAGTGGAGATTAGTCTCCAATCATAAAAGAATTCTGCGTCACCCTGGTTCGTAAGAGCATAACTAAAACCTCTACGATGGGAAGGCATAAAACTTGTGTAACCAATATTCCTTACGAGAAAGTATCAGTATAGATTCCCGTTTTCTTTGATACGCACCATCAGTACAAGAAAACAACATTTACTGAGATAATCTTCACTAACACCACTGAAGATTTGACTTGCAGTCACTCTCTGGATCTCATCGAGTTATATTTTTCATTAGTTTCCTGATTTCTCCTCATTTTAATGTGCGTATTTCGTATATAGATATTTAATCCAACGACTGATTTTTTTTTATTTTTTTATTTTTTTTATTTTATTTTTTTTTTTGTCTCTCTCTCTGGTCATTCTTGCGGCGCGGCGGCCTGTAACCGACGCCGCTACAGCTCCCAACAAGAGATACACACGCTTTGAATTACTTCATCTTTGTCTCTGTCGCTCAGAACCTTCGCAATTGAAGGCGACGCCTCCAACCTGCAAGATCCAAGTTACTTTAAGAAAAACGCCGAACTTTACTTTGAGTCACCTACTGTACGTAGATGGAGTTGGACGTGAAGGTATTAAAAGGCAAAAGTTTCCTAAACTCCTCAGCTGTTGGGTGTCCAAAGGAAGTGAACGAAGGACAGGGAGGGAGACGGGGAAGGCGACGGTACATAGGAGGGAAGACAGAAACATGGATGTTAGTGTTGTTAGTGGTGATGGTGGTTTTGATAACGGTGTCGATGGTTAAGAGCTTGTAATATCAGTGGTTGTAATAGAGGTGGATGCAACAGTGGTGATGTTACTGTAGTAGTAGTAGCGGTGGAAGAAATTGTGGTGATAGTGATGGGGATGATATTAGGGCGGTATGACGATTATGATGATCGTGGCGATGGCAATGATGATGATGATGATGATGATGATGATGATGATGATGATGATGATGATGATGATGATGATGATGATGATGATGATGATGATGATGATGATGATGATGATGATGATGATGATGATGATGGCTATGGTGATGAGGGAGACAATTATAACGATAACGCAGACGGGTAGCAGTATCATTGGTCTCAGAAGATGTAGTAGAGGAGGGCAGTTACAAAGGCCCTAACGATTTCATTGTGGCGAAGAGCAGTTTTGCTTTGATGAGGTACTTGAGCTAATTGGACGGTGACAGCAATGAGTCATGAGAAGGAGACTCAATGACATCACTATTCTCATTATGCCGTATTATTATGACGTCCGAGGTGAGAAACAGAAGCGATTCCTCATCCTTCACTGTTGCAACTATCATGGAACAAATCGCTAGTAGCAGCGGTGTAATTCAAATAATTAAACCCAGCCGTCGCATAAAATCTTCGTTGCTCCCATATACACGGGTGACGTGGGGTTTCGTTGAAAGTGGGGCTTCAGGTCTGTAGTGTTCAGCCGCCTCGATCCATGATGTAGTTCTTCGTATCTGGTTTCGGTACTTTTATACTTTTAGTGTAGAAAGATGGTAGCAAGTGGGACTAGCACTCAGAAGGACCCGTGATCGAGGATCACGACGGCCTAGTTTGATTACTTGAATTGCATAGCTGCTACTAGCGATTTGTTCCATAGTGTATATATATGTATATATATATATATATATATATATATATATATATATGTGTGTGTGTGTGTGTGTGTGTGTGTGTGTGTGTGTGTGTGTGTGTGTGTGTGTGTGTGTGTGTGTGTGTGTGTGTGTGTGTGTGTGTGTGTGTGTGTGTGTGTGTGTGTGTGTGTGTGTGTGTCTGTGTGTGTGTGTGTGTGTGTGTGTGTGTGTGTGTGTGTGTGTGTGTGTGTGTGTGTGTGTGTGTGTGTGTGTGTGTGTGTCTACATACATAATTATATATATATATGAGAGAGAATGCGGGTGGGGAAGGGCAAACGTGTGTGTGTGTGTGTGTGTGTGTGTGTGTGTGTGTGTGTGTGTGTGTGTGTGTGTGTGTGTGTGTGTGTGTGTGTGTGTGTGTGTGTGTGTGTGTGTGTGTGTGTGTGTGTGTGTATACATACATACATATATATATATATATATATATATATATATATATGTATATATATTGTCGGAAAATTTCAAACACTGGACTCAGAGTAACAGAATTTATTACCCACATTTCGAACCCTGCCCGGGGTTCGTCTTCAGGGTTATACAATGTCAGCTAAAGTAATCAATTAAATAGTGTACCGGTGTTCCCTGGGACAGGTCCCACCAAATTGAACAGAGTTGCAGGTTAATAGAATTTCACAATAGTAAAACTCCCCGACATGGAGAAAGGATTACAAAAATAAATATAAGAGGCAAGAACATGCTGGTACTAAAATCCAAAAAGCTAATGATGACAGAATCTCACACCTGGCAAAATCCCCTATCTTAAACCGCCTGCCATCACTCCTACGGTCCTTCCTGTCATTCGCTTCTCTGTAGCTACAATACAAATCATAACAAAAAACAAAACTAAATCATGTTCTGAATTACATGTAGAAATTAATTACAAGGTTTGCATAAACATGGAACCACCGAAATAAAAGAACAAAAGAACATAAAGAACCAAATATCACAAACCCAACAAAATAACATTGCACTCTATAGCTACCAAAGCTAATCAAAACAATAAAACACAACAAAACCAATTCTGAATGACATAAAGAAATTAATTATATAGTTTGTATAAACTGTCCACCGAAACAAAAAAGAAAGAACAAAAAGAACAAAAAGAACCAAATATCACATACCCGACAAAATAACACTACACTCTATAGCTACGATACAAATCAAAACCGAGTCCTACTCCAGCCTCCACGTGGTACACCCTGGATTCCAACCAAAAGGAGAGGGAGACTGTGGGTGCTTGGCGCAGTATAACCAGGCTTGCTCCGGGCAGGGTGGGCTCGTCAGCCATGGTCGGCTGCCCACCTAGGAGAGGGGAACTCCGATAATAAACCCACGGGCAGGAGGGGCTCGTCAGCCATGGTCGGCAACTAGCTTAGGAGAGGGAAACTCAAACGTCAAATCAACGACCCGAGAACCTCGCTGTCACCGTCCCAGCTTGCTAGGTCATGGCAGATGAGCCTCGCGTTTAAAGGTTGGGGCCAGTTTGCGTGCACTACACTTCACCTAAAACTCCTCAGCGCAGATCGAAGGACACGTCCACGTTCCACGCCCCCCCCCCCCCAAATGCAGCGATGGGAAAGGGGCGAAGGCGACAGGTGGAAGATGTTACTGGAAGCCGTAGTCTCGATCCTGCATGTAGGCGGCTCAGGACTTTGATCACCTGGTTGTCGACCCGGAGACGAAGACACCACTCGGCAGCACCCTGAGCAACCAGGCAGCCCTATTTAGGGAGAGCACTCCCTGCTCCACATGGAAAGGGGTGGTAGAAAAGGTTCGCCTAAACAAAGCTCGTCTCTTCTACACCCAGTTGGCTATCCGCGGTCAACGGGCATCTTCAGAGCGGTCGAACAAACATGGAGATAAAATCAAAGAAAAGTAAGCAGGACTTTAAAGTTGCCTGCTGGAATGTCAGGACCATGCTTGACAAGGCCGACAGCAGCTGCCCGGAACGTTGTTCCGCTCTCATAGCTCATGAATTCTCAAGTCTCATTATTGATATAGCAGCCCTCAGCGAGGTCCGCCTCGCTGACGAGGACAGCCTCAAAGAACAAGGCGCTGGCTACACCCTTTTCTGGTCCGGGAAACCATCAACTAAAAGGCACCTGTCGACAGTTGGGCTTATGGTGAGGAACTCCATCGCCTCCAAACTGGCCACTCAGACCGCATCATTTCCATGCGGCTACCACTGGAAAACAAACATCTCACGCTCTTCATTGTCTACTCTGCGCCCCAACTCTACTGGCAGATCCTGCGGACAAAGACAGCTTCTATTCCGATCTGCGCAGACTTTTGTACAACACCTCTGCATACGACAAGGTCTTGAGCCTTGGCGACTTCAACGTAAGAGTCGGGAGGGACTCCGAAACCTGGAAAGGAGTCCTTGGAAGACACGGCATTGGCAACTGTAACGACAACGGGTGCCCCCTGCTCGAGTTCTGCATAGGGTAATTCGCCATTACCAATACAATCTTCCAACAGAATGACCGCCTGAAAAGAACTTGGATGCATCCACGGCCCAAACATTGGCACCTACTTGGCTATGTGCTTGTGCGTCAATAGGATCTGAAAAATGTTCTACACACGAGACTGATGTCCAGCGCGGAGTACCACAATGACCATCGTCTCGTCCGCTGCAAGCTCAAACTGCAGTTCAAGCCCAAACCTAAAAAGAAAGGCAACCCCGTAAAGAAACTCACATCGGCAGCCTGTGCCGGGAGGAGGTGAAAACAAAGTTTCAAGCAGACTTGCAGCAAAAGCTCGATGAATCTCCCTGCACTGACCCCACTCCAGGCACCCTGTGGGAGAACCTGAAATTGGTCATCCTGATGACATCTGAAGAAGTTCTTGAGTACATAAAAAAGAAAAACAAGGACTGGTTTGATGAAAATGACAAGGAGTTCCAGGATTTACTAGCAAAGAAGTGGACATCTCATCAGGCCCACTTCGCTCAACCAACCTGTCCTGTGAAGAACGCTTCCTTTCGACACGCATGCAGTACCCTATAACGCAAAATCAGAGAGATCCAAAACGAGTGATGGGACAGCCTGGCGCGGAGAACCCAGTTGTGCGCTGACCTCGGAGACTACGGAGGTTTCTGCGAGGCTCTGAAAGCAGTGTATGGCCCCACTCACCAGGTTCAGATTCCCATGCGCAGTTCAGATGGACAAGACCTCCTCACCGATAAGACCTCCATCCTTACCCTTACCCAAACCCTCTTCAGTGCAGACCGCACAGTCCAGAACACTGCTATCTCGCGTGTTCCACAATTTTCATCCTAAGAGGAGTTTGACGTACCACCCACCATAGAGGAGACAACCGAAGTCATAGACCAACTCAAGAGTCGCAAAGCAGCAGGAGTTGACGGCATCCAACCAGAAATCTGGAAGCATGGAGGTCCGACGCTCCACGATAAGCTTCACTTCTTGTCAACAGCTGGGAACAGGACAAGCTGCCACAAGACCCTCGCGACGCTGTCATCATAACCCTGTACAAGAACAAGGGTGAAAAGTCTTACTGCTCCAACTACCGGGGAATCACCCTACTCTCTAACAGACTCGTACCATCCATTGACGAAAGAAAAAATCCCCGAGAGCCAGTATGGCTTCAGAGCCAACAGAGGGACGACGGACATGGTGTTCGTTCTCCGCCAACTCCGGGAGAAGTGCTGTGAACAAAATAAGGGACTCTATTATAATTTTGTCGACCTTACAAAAACATTCGACACAGTGAGCAAGACAGGGCTGTAGCTCATCCTGGAACGCCTTGGTTGTCCGCTCAAATTCCTACAGATCAATCCAGCTGCTTAAAAATCAGCGCGGCCAGATCAAACTAAACGGAGACCTATCGGAGCCTTTTCCCATCTCCAACGGCGTGAAGCAGGGTTGCGTCTTGGCACCAACTCTCTTCAGCGTCTTCTTCAGTATAATGCTCAAGCAAGTTACAGAAGACCTGGATAATGAGGATGGGGTATACGTTAGGTACCGTCTGGATGGCAGTCTCTTCAACCTACGGCGCCTCCAAGTCATCACCAAGACGCAGGAAAGACTGATTCAGGACCTTCCCTTCGCGGACGACGCTACCCTCGTCGCCCACACAGAGCGAGCCCTGCAGTGCATCACATCTTGTTCACATCTTGTTTTGCAGGCGCCTCGCGGCTTTTTGGCCTC
This sequence comes from Oratosquilla oratoria, assembly GCF_046742065.1. Lineage (NCBI taxonomy): Eukaryota > Metazoa > Arthropoda > Malacostraca > Stomatopoda > Squillidae > Oratosquilla > Oratosquilla oratoria. The sequence goes on along the minus strand of NC_134777.1, from coordinate 36,495,577 downwards.
AAAGTCAGCCTTAAGAAGACGAAAGTCCTTTATTAGCCTGACCCACAAATCAACTACCACCAGCCCCATACAATCACAGGCGATACGGAGCTGAAATCAACACAGCAGTTCACTTACCTGGGCTGCACCATCTCATCCGATGCAAGGATCGATAAAGAAATCGACAACAGACTTTGTTATGCTAACATCTCTTTTGGCAGACTGAACAAACGAGGTCATTTTTGTTTGTAGCTTTTCTGTGAACCGAGAAACCCACCGTGCCGTTATCCTTCCTCCAAATTACTACATCTAAGAAAGGTAACTATTGATCCACCTCGTGTTCCACTGTGAACCGAATATCCTTGTTTACCATGTTCAGCCTATTAAATTTTGTGTTGAAATTGGTTTTCTCCGGGGCAATGACTAGGACGTCGTCTACGCATTGAAACCAATGTGTCCCTCTTCCCATAATTTGGAGGAAGGATAACGGCACGGTGGGTTTCTCGGTTTACAGAAAAGCTATAAACAAAAATGACCTCATTCATTACTTTTCGGCACATAGTGAAAGGGTAAAGAGAGGAGTAATAATTGGATTTTTTCTCAGAGCGTTCCGGGTATGCAGTGAAGAACATATTGACAGAGAGGTCAAATACATTTTTAAAGTGTTCTCAGGACTTAAATATCCAGAAGGGCTACTCCATAGTTTGAAGAAAATGGCGCTTAAAATAATGAAAAAGAGAAAGGATGAGATAAAGGAGACTAAGGAAGATGGCTTTATTGTGGTTCCCAACTCCAAGTACACAGAAGAGTTAGGACATTTACTCCGCAGAGCAGGGCTGAAGATCGCCAGTACATCCACTACGAAGATAGGTGAAGTAGTGAGAGGTAAGAGTAGAAAAGAACATAATAACAACAGCATGGTTTACAGAATTCCATGTGGTGGCTGCTGTGACTTAAACTACTTTGGGGAGTCAGGAAGAGGCCTGCAAAAGCGGACATATGAGCACAAGAGTGACTTGAGGGCCCACCGAACATCAAACGCCTTGGTGGTTCATGCGGAGAAGTATTTACATTTACCTAACTGGGACGGAGTGGAAATATTAAAACAGGGGTTAGACAAGAAAAAACGAAAAATAGCAGAGGCAGCTTTCATATCATCCCAGCCCTGCTGTAACCATCGGGATGGTTTTATTAAGCTGTCCAAAACGTCAGGCTGGATGGTCCTACAGGAGTTGAAGGGTACGAGAGGGAGGGATAGGGTGGGTTAAGGAAGGAACGTGGAATGATGTAAGGTATAAAACTATTGATTTCCTGACCTTTTTTGTACACTCTGAAGAAGCTCTCTTAAAAGCGAAACGTCAGTTAATAAAAACTTCAACGATTCTCGGTGTTTATCTCACCACCCTGCCACTCATTTTGTCGTCCACTCCTCAATATATATATATATCTATATATATATATATATATATATATATATATATATATATATATATGTGTGTGTGTGTGTGTGTGTGTGCGTGTGTGTGTGTGTGTGTGTGTGTGTGTGTGTGTGTGTGTGTGTGTGTGTGTGTGTGTGTGTGTGTGTGTGTGTGTGTGTGTGTGTGTGTGTGTGTGTGTGCGTATGTGTGTGTGCATGTGAGTGAGTGTATAAATATGAATATATATAATATATATATATATATACATATATACATATATATATATGTATATATATATACATATATATAAACAGAAATGTAGTAGCACATTTGTAAATAACACACAAGAAACCCACAGTCGGAGAAAATAAACTTCGAATGAAAGAAGATTCTACATTTCGGCTATCAACTGTAGGCCTCTTCAGGAAAGTACATAAGACAGAGGACAAAGGGGACTTATAAGCTACAGAAACACAGAAAAGAGAGGGAACGTGGACTGATGGCATTACTCAGACGTGGGTAAGATGGGGTGGC
>NC_134777.1:36481146-36488646 GCF_046742065.1 Oratosquilla oratoria | reverse complement strand
ATTGTATGTTTCTGTGTGATTTGTCTTCCAACATCAATAAGGTGAGCTGTATTTTTTTCAATGATCTCACGTTGTTCTGTTAGCCCATACAAATATTCTCTGTTCGTATTTTCTTTTCCTTTCACTATTTTAGATATCATGACCATACTCTGTCTTTCCAATATGGATAATCCCGATTCTTCTTCATATGTCTTTTCAGCCAAGCCTTCTTGGTTGCTGTTCTTGGTAATCTCTCTATTTTTCCTATATCTTTCTTTTTAAATTATAACTACACCACTGCTGTATATTCCAGCCTGGAGCCAATCAGGAATTTAATTGTTTTCTCATCATATTTTCATCCATATAACTAAATACCATTCTTATATTCTCCAGCGATTTATAAGGTCTCCCATCATTCTATTCGTATGATTTTCCGGTGACAGATCACCTTTGGTAAAAATTCTTATTTTTTCCTTCTTTGGTTTTATCATGATTTCACCTACCATTTTATGTATGTCCTTGACTTTTTTTTTTTTTTTTTTTTTGCCATGACCTACTTCGAACATTTAGCATCTTCCGCTTATGACCCTCTTTGTTAACATTATACAGTATAGGTATCCCTGTATCAATTTATAATCTATTTTTCATGATATTGCCATCACCAGCACATAAATTTACTTAGCTGCATATTCCATGCACCATATCATTGATATACAATAAGAATATTACTGGAGCCAACACCAAGCCCTGTGGTATTCCGCTTGTCACCTCTCCGCAATCCTTTTTATACTGTTTGCATATATTTATCATTCACAAAATCCTTTATTCATTCCAGCATGCTCCCTTTAAGTCTTCCTACGTTTTTCAATTTCCATATTAATATTTCATGAGGCGCCATGTTGAAAGCCTTTTTCTGTGTCTAGGTATACAAAATCGTCCCATCCCTTTCTCTTAGGCTGCACGTGGAAAGCTCTCGAATGAAAACTTAATAGATTGATTATACATTACTTTCTTTTTCTTTTTCTAAATCTATTTTCAACCAAGATCCTTTTCGCTTTCAAGTAATTTATTCATCAGTCCTTTACAATTTTTCATAAATTTTGGGTGTCGTGCATGGCAAGAACACCGGCTTCAGTTCAACGGTTTCTTCTTGCTGCTTCCCATGTAGACTAGTACTGGATTGGATGATTTCCAGCCCAATAGCACTAACAATCAGTTGGTATATTTCATCTATTAATTGTTCCCTGCATTCTCTGCAACTCGAGACCCCACCTGGCCTCTAGACCATTCTCTAGCATTGGATTGGATGATTTCCAGTCCAATAGCACTAACAATCAGTTAGTATATTTCATCTATTAATCGTTCCCTGCATTCTCTGCAATTCGAGACCCCACCTGGCCTCTAGACCATTCTCACTTTCAAGTTTTTTAGAATTTTATTCAGTTCGCGTACTTCTACTTTTATGCTGTTCAAGGCATCTTCACTCTTCAGAGTCCTCTTCCTTAGTGAATGCTGACTGAAAAAAAATGATTCGTTACTTCACTTACTTTTTGTTTCTTCATATAATATCCTTTACACTTTTAATTTGAATATTCCTTTTCTGTGCTTTAGCTTGCCATTCATAAGACTGTAGAACAATTTAGGTTAATATTTGCACTTATCAGTTGCCTGATCTTCATAGTATATTTTTTCATATATTCTATGTTTTTCTGATTATTTTGCATCCTTCTTTTGTCATCTTTGTTCTTCTGTTTTTTCACCTCTTCCATATTTTTTCTGTTTTGCTTTTGTCCATCTTCAAAGTGGGTTTTCGATTTTGCATATTCAGATTTTACACCATTGCACCTTCTTCATCTAAATAATTCTTAACTTATTTCTGTCTCCACTCTCTCAATAATAAATTCAAGGATTATATGATCGCAATGTTTCAATCACCTGAACTTCTTTTGTTAGTATCAAGTGTGCGTGTGTGTGTGTGTGTGTGTGTGTGTGTGTGTGTGTGTGTGTGTGTGTGTGTGTGTGTGTGTGTGTGTGTGTGTGTGTGTGTGTGTGTGATTCACAATGGTCTAGGAGCACGTGTCTGTGTGTGTGTGTGTGTGTGTGTGTGTGTGTGTGTGTGTGTGTGTGTGTGTGTGTGTGTGTGTGTGTGTGTGTGTGTGTGTGTATTCACTTGGTCTTTAGATCACGTGTTGGACTCGTGATCAACAGCTATTTCCCTCCTGGAAGAGAGCTCAGAGCTCGTAGGTCCGATCTATGGGTAATGCTATGACCTTGCACACACACACACACACCCAACTCCCCGCCCACGAGAGTCAGAGTAACGACCCGAAGCGCAGCGGTACCGAAATGATTTCGGCCCTGGGCAGGATTCGAACCAGGAACTCCAGGCCACTATCGTGGCAGTTCAGTGCTCTACCAACTGCGCCACCGAGTCGTGTGTGTGTGTGTGTGTGTGTGTGTGTGTGTGTGTGTGTGTGTGTGTGTGTGTGTGTGTGTGTGTGTGTGTGTGTGTGTGTGTGTGTGTGTATGTATTCACTTGGTCTTTGGATCACGTGTTGGACTCGTGATCGACAGCTATTTCCCTCCTGGAAGAGAGCTCAGAGCTCGTAGGTCCGATCTATGGGTAATGCTATGACCTTGCACACACACACACACCCAATTCCCCGCCCACGAGAGTCAGAGTAACGACCCGAGGCACAGCGATACCGAAATAATTTCGGCCCTGGGCAGGATTCGAACTGGCTACTGGGAGCACTTCTGCTTCCCAGTTCAGCGCTCTACCAACTGTATGCGTGTGTGCGTGTGTGCGTGTGTGTGTGTGTGTGTGTGTGTGTGTGTGTGTGTGTGTGTGTGTGTGTGTGTGTGTGTGTGTGTGTGTGTGTGTGTGTGTGTGTGTGTGTGTGTGTGTGTGTGTGTGTGTGTGTGTGTGCGCGCGCGTGTGTAGGGTGAGCACGGGCAAGGTTACATTATCATCGATTGAGATCTACGAGTTCATCCGGGAGGGTAATAGCTGTTGAACATGAGCCCAGCACATGTTTCAAAGCTGGTGAATCACAATGTCAATTTGTTGCAGTTCGTGTATTTTTCATCTCGTTCACAGGAGCAGGTGCACCCGAAAAACACCTAATAAAGCACCCAAAATTATTAATATTTGAGTTGTTTTCTTTCCTGAAGACAATATGATATAGAGATATTTCTCGCATAAATCCGCCTCTGTGTAGTTTCTGCAAGGATTTCCCGTTGTAGGAAGGGCTATTCAAAGTCGAGATCCAGCGGCGTTTCGGAATATCAGATGTCTGGGCCATGCGAAGTTCAGCGTGGGTCTTACAGGGTCGTCTCAAATCCCGAGGCGACGTTCAAATGGCGCCTCACTACCATCCCACTCCCATACAATGGGGAGTGAGAAAAACCCGGTAGGTCAAAACCCTTTTTTTTTTTTTTTTTCCAAGGCCAATGTTGTATTGCCTCCCCATCTGGCCAGAGCTGTCGGAAACCAACGCACCAGCGGTCTAGTCGCTTTATTTTTTAGGTCTGTACACAAGATTTATTAGGGAAAATGATGGGACTTTAAATGCTCTAAAGCTTATCTACATTAACCCTCTAACATAAGTTTCAAAAGGGGCACTATGGTACATAACATGGTGGGTCATATCAGGAATTCTTTTCGAGGGAATGGCATTCCCCATGGTGTTATCGATTCGCTCAACCAGAATATGTGAAGTTGTTGATATCCATGCAGGAGGACTAAGATTTGATTTCGCTTGAATCTTTGGCACCAATTGCCTTGGCAAAATCCTGGAGCCTCTCTTGAATATTTGTAAAACCAGGGACTATTCCGTGAAACTCGGTGTAGGCCTGTTGCCAGCAACTCTGACTACATGGGCATATGGCCTTTTTACCTGAGGTTTCCACATGAGACAATCCACGATGGAGGAAACGCAGGAGACGCCCAAAGGATTCTTGGTTGGGACAAGCCGATCGAACCTATCGGGATTGGATGGGTGGTTGTATGGGAGCTTGCTCGAAGAAACCGCCAGGATTAGTGACGGTATATGAGTGAAGCGACGCACCCCCCGGTGTATGCTCCCTATTAATGATGATGAGTTAAGAGTCGAGGGTTGATCTGTACGAACTGATGTCGTTTGGAGTTCGATAAAAATTTCTTAAAGAAAGAAAAGAAAACAAAAGAAAAACACTCGACAGACCGCGACACCCCTCTCTGACATGATCAAAGGTACCCCGTCAATACGGCGGTGCACTTTATGGATTTTGCCCAGAACAAAAGTTGACGATGTTATTCGCTTGATGGTAGCCGAATTTCGTCCTGGGGTCTCGATTGAGGGAGCACATCTTTAGGTCGGAGTCCGCCCCTCCTCCTAAACTGAATAACATTTTCTAGCTTTAGCCAGAATGAAATTCATAAACATCGTCACCGTGTTGAGGGCGTCGATAATTAATTATAACTCAATCTTCAAAACAATTTCCGTAATGCCTCATCTCGTTCTAGATGACAGACTTCTCTGTACTTTTAGGTCTGCCTGTCAATCATCTGTCCCTTTGCTCTTTCTCACGTTTCCGCCTCACCCTCTTCGCGGTCGCAAAGGTGTTTTTCTTGTGTATATACGTGATATATAGGATCCTCCTTCATACCCGTCTGTGCTCTTCCCCTTGTCTGACAAGAGAAAAATTAGTCACGCGGGGGAACTTTTCATACGTTGTCCCCTTCTCACCAGAAACGTCACATCATTCGAATATCCACATATTTCTTAGTTTATATTTAATTGTCGTGATGATGGTTATATGCATGATTGATTATTCTAGATAAATATCATATATATATATGTATATGTATATGTATATATATGTATATATACATATATATATATATACATATATATATACATGTATTATATGTATATATATATATTATATATGTGTGTGTGTGTGTGTGTGTGTGTGTGTGTGTGTGTGTGTGTGTGTTTGTGTGTGTGTGTGTATATGTATGTATTTTTATTTATTATTTTTTTAGTCAATATCATGATCTAAAGATTAATCGTAGCGACGGGGTTTCCCCGTTGAACAGAATCATCTGGCGGTAAATATGATAAATAATAAAGTCGTAAAGTTGCAAAATTATTACGAGAGGTGTTGTCAGTGCTCTCTACTTCCAGGTAGGAAAATCGAATCTGTCAAGATTTCTGTTGATCTTTCCACTACTAGACAGAAAGCTGACACCACTGGAAGTTCTGTGCTATTCTTATCATTTTTTTTATATATTCTTTTATTCTTTCCCTCTTCATTACTGATATAGTTTTCATAAGACCAAATCGAATTAGAGATGTCACAACGACACAAGAACAAGATTCAAAAAAGGGATTATAGATATTTCTTTCACTGAGAACCAATAGTGATAAAAATAAAATCCAGTACTCGGGACAAAAGGTTGCTAAATCTAGAAAATCCGATTCCAGAAACTCTTTCTAACATGTTGGTATATTTCCGAAAAATATTTTCCTTTCAATTGTTTGAAGTTTCTGGACTTTAAAATCCCGTATTTTAGAGAATTTTGAATTGTAGACATTTCTAAATCTTACAGATTTCCCAAATTTTAGATATATCTGATTTTTATAAATTCTAAATGCAGAGACCTATCTGTATTAAATTCGATCAAGGAAATTTTGAAATGAACAAAGAAAAAAGAAGCGAGGCGAGAATCTGCAGAAACTGATTAGGGAGGGGGGGGGTCGCTCGAACTCCTGAGTCGAGGAGTAAAATGAGAAATATGTCTGAAGCATAATATGGCATCAACCGTTGCAGTACAACGGGAGAGGAAGGTGGAGCACAAAAGGGGTGCAAGGCGGAGTTGTGAGGAACCCTGAAAAGAACAAATAGATTCTCAGGGACGCCATTATTGTTCATCAATCACCATGAAGACCAAAATGGATGAGAAAAAGGAAAAAACTACGTCGAGTAAGAGCAGTAAGAAAAAGGAAGAATGGGAGGAGAAGGAGGAGGAGGAGGAGGAGGAGGAGGAGGAGGAGGAAGAGAAGAAGTAGAGGAGAATGTGAAAAACGGAGAGGTCGAGGAGACAGAAGGGGAGAAAAGAGAAGAGAGAATGAAGGTGGTGGAACAGGAGGAAGAGGAGGAGGAAGAGGCATCGAGGTAGTGAAGGAAAAAGTAGATGGAAGAGAAAGAGGAGGTGGTGGAGGAGAAGCAGGAAGAGGAGAGAGGGGCACGAGGAGGAGAAAGAGAAGACGGAAGTAGAGAATATGGCGGAGGATGAAAAAAAGAAAAAAGAAAGAGCTGAGTAAGGAAGTGGTGCAAGATTTAGGAAGGAAGAGAAGGAGGAAGTGAAGAAAGGACAAGGAAAAAGAGGTGACCAGGAGTAGAAGTAGATAGAAACGAAAGGTAGAAGATAGAAGAAAGAGAGGAGGAAGAAGGAAGGAAGAAGAGGAGGAGGTGGAAGAGAAAGAGGATGAAGTGAGATGGAGGAGAATGACGAGGAGTTGAAAAAAAGGAGAAAGACAAAGGAAGGAAAGAGGATGATAAAGGAGAGAAACGAAGGAGAGTAGAAGAATGAAGAGAGCACTTAAGGACAACATCACACAGGAGAGGAAGAGAGCACTTAAGGACAACATCACACAGGAGAGGAAGAGAGCACTTAAGGACAACATCACACAGGAGAGGAAGTGGATTTACGGGCATTGCAAAGAAAGATTAGCAGAACGGAAAAAGAACATAAACTAAAAGTGACCAGTATTTTTTCAAGTAGATGTTAGTAACCAATCATAAAGGAATGTTAGTGACTTGATCCGTAGGTATATCACTAAAGTGACTAAGTTTTGACTGCAAAAAAAAAAAGATGCTGTTAATACCCCATACGGTAAGAATGGGGAAGAATGGGGAAGAATGAAGGAGAAATAGAGGAGCATAAGAAGGAGAGGGAGTGGAAGATTGGATAGAAGAAAAGAAGAGAGGGAAAGGAAGATAAAAGAAGGAATACGGCAGAACTAAAAGAGGGAGAGCAAGAGGAACGAGAGAGAAGAGAAATAGGAAAGGTTAGGTAGGGCAAGAAGACGGGAGGAGGTGACGAAAGTAATAAGAGGAAACGGTGAGTAAAAGATCAGAAGAAAGGAAAGAATGGCAGAATAAAGAAGTCATAAAGAAGAGCGGCAAAAAAGGACGTAGAGAACTTAACACGAATACCCGTGAAGGCGGAGAATAAAATGAAAACCAAAAAATCTGAGAAACAAAATCACGCACGAAGAGAAGGTTTCTGAAGGCAAGAGTTTTTCAAGATTATCTTGGGCGTAACAGAGGAGGGGAAGAATAGAAGCAGGAGGCGTAGGAGGAAGGAAGAAAAGCCAGCAGTAAAAGGAGGGTGAGGAGGAGAGAAGAGTCCGTACCATTGCGAATTATGGAAATGAAAAAGTTGTTGGAAAATCTTGGGAGGAATTATCTAATATTCTGGAATGATTGAGAAGGCGGGCAAAACCTGCGGATATATAGAGAAAAAGTGAC
>NC_134777.1:36473646-36478646 GCF_046742065.1 Oratosquilla oratoria | reverse complement strand
TCATTTTATTAATCACTATAAATCCCTCCTTTACCCCCTTTATGATTTAATCTCTTCAGTGCCATATAATTCCTACGGATAGAAGTGTTTGTTACTAGAGATGAAGTACAGCACAACCTTTAAAGGCATCGTTGCAGTGAAGGTCAACCTAAGCCAACGAAAGGTGTGAATGTGACCAATTGTGTTTCTATGTCTGTCTTCCTGTTTCTCTGTTTGTCTGCCTGTCAAAAAATGAAAAATAAAAAAGTTACTGTCAAATTGTGGTAAGATTTTCTGGAGGCGTGGCTCATTGGACAAGGAAAAGGTTTATTCGATTTTGAAATAGATCTGGACTCAGATGCTGGTCCAGATTTTCCTTAACATTGTGAGAGATGGTGATGGGTGTGTGCACTCTAATATCTCAGAAACTAGCATTCGAATTTTTGTTAGATTTTCAAGAAAAATAGCATTCAATTGACTGAGAAAACGTTATTTCGACATGGATTTGCATTCAGATGAGGATCCTGGACTTCCTTTTCTTCTTCTTCTTCTTCTTCTTCTTCTTCTTCTTCTTCTTCTTCTTCTTCTTCTTCTTCTTCTTCTTTTTATCAATGAGAGAACAATTTCGTTACTTTTCTTAAATCCCAACAAAACTAATGCCCAGATATTCATGTAATTATTTCTTGGTGACTTTTTTATGAAAATCTAGCGAGAGTGGAATTGGTTAAGTCTGCGCTCTCTTAACGCTTCTAGCTGAGACTCTGTTCATCATTTCAGTGTGAGGTCCAGCCAGAGTAAAGTTTATAATGTTTTTATAGTAGCAAATAGGTTGATAAAAAAAAAGCACGTTCACCAGTATAGACACAGCTACCGTGAATGTCATCTTCTTGTTTCAAGTCACTTGGACACTTCGCATAAATGAAAATCACTTTCAGCCGTTGGGGGGGAACCCGCGGCCACACAGTCTTGGAGCTAATTCGAAGTTCATCGCGCAATGGCGCGACAGCACACAGAAATATCTTTAAGAAATAAAATATTTGAAATTGGTTCCGTGTGGCTGGTTGGTATCCAGCAGTTGTCATTAGTTGCTACTAGCCCTGGCATAGCTCATAGTGCAAAAGTGATGGGGGAAATGATAATTTTGATGGAACCAGATATCAATATAGAGCCAGGTGTCAATAAAAAACAAAATTATAATGTAAGGCATGATACTGAAACTCAAAACGTGTCAAAAAGACATAATCAAGAGTTTCTTAAAAACATGTACTTTAATGCTCGTAGTATTAGCAACAAATTCCAAGAAATACAGGCGTATGTCAAAAGCGAAAATCTCGATATGATAGGAATAACCGAGACATGGTTAAATGGTGGAGAGTTTGAAGCTAAATTTAATATTGCGGAATTTAAACACTTTCATCAGGATAGAAATCACAAGAAAGGTGGGGGGGGGGTGTTCTGTTGTACGTTAAAAACAATGTCCATGCTTGTGTTTTAGAGAAAGTGAAACAGGATGCATATGATGGTTTGTGGGTAGAATTAACCCAAACAGATGGACAAAAAATTAATGTAGGTGTAATATGTAGGTCAAAGACATTATCATTAGCAGAAGGCAAACTGTTGTTTCAATAACTGTCTAGTCTCTGCAACCGGGACTTATTGATAATGGGTGATTTAAATTTTACTGACGTTGATTGGATGACCCTACAACATGGCCATATAGGTAGTCGCTTCATTGATTTTCTCGATGACAATTACTTAGTTCAGCATGTAAAAGAGCCCACAAGACATGGAAACTTACTCAATCTATTGATCGTTAGCCGCGAAAGCATGATAACTGATGTAGAAGTCGGTGAAACTGTTGCAAATAGCGATCACAACTTAGATTCAAACTACTAAAAATTTTAGAATAGACGCTTGTGCTTCTAAAATACCCAATTTCAGTAAAGCTCAGTTCATAGGACTACGTCAGGAGCTTCAGCTTACAGATTGGGAGGCAAAATCAAGCGAAAGACCTGTAGATCAGATGTGGGAAATATTTCAAAATACGCTCACTAAGATGATTTATACTTACATTCCTTTTAAGGACAGACGTCCCCCAAATCAGGCTCGCTCAAAATGGCTTGACAAAGAAACTGAAAAAAGTATTGCTAAAAAGAGACAGACTTATAAGAAATATAAGTGCTCGGGTGCATCTAATGGTTATCAAAGTTATGTACTAATACAGAGAGATTTAAAAAAGACAATAAAAAAAAACGAAAACAATACAAAATGAATATCGCTGATAAATCCAAAGAGAATCCCAAAGAATTCTATAGCTACATCAGAAGTAAAAAGGTTGTTAGGAATCACATTGGTTCACTATTATCAGATGACGGTCAACTTGAATATTCAAATGAAGGAATGTGTGATATTTTAAAAAATTATTTTAGCTCAGTATTCGTAAACGAAACACCTCAAAGTGAACTTCAAACTGAAACCTATGAAAAGTCTAGGGTAAACTTACTACGGTAAATATAACAAAAGAAAAAAATAAAAGTTGTATAGAGAAACTCAAAGTTAATAAAACGCCAGGGCTTAACGGTTGGTATCAAAGAATCTTAAAGGAAATGGAAAATGAGATTGTTGTTCCATAGAAATTATTTTCAAGAAATCCATCATATCCGGAGATGTTTCAAGAGAATGGAAGCTAGCTAACGTTACTCCCATATTCAAAAAAGGTGACAAAAAGAAACCAAATAACTACAGGCCTATAAGTTTGAATTCAATCGTAGGAAAAATAATGGAAACTATCCTCAGAGATGCTATCGAACATCATTTAGAAAGTAACTGTTTGATAAATTATAGCCAGCATGGTTTCAGACGGAAACGTTCTTGCGTGACCAACTTACTCGAATTCTATAACACAGTTATCTCGAATTATGACAAAAGAAACAATATGGATTTAATAGAGCTAGACTTTGTAAAAGCTTTTGATACCGTTTTCCCCCCTAAAAAAAACAAAAAAACGTAGACTCAGAGGTGACTTGATACAGGTCTTTAAGATTCTAAAGGGAATTGACATCAAAAGTGACAACATTTTCACGCTGAATGAGAATCAGACAAGATCCAATGGTCTCAAACTGTCCGGAAATAGATTTAATTTGTAAGTGGGTAGAAACAACTTCCCCAACCGTGTAGTTAATGAATGGAATAAACTTCCTGCAGAGGCAGTGTAATGTAGTTCAGTTCGAAGCTTTAAGAATCATTTAGATAAACACCTAAGCAAGATGCTGTAGTGACTATCATTTATTTTATATTATTTTTTTATTTTTTTATTGTTTGTCTGTTTTGTTTATTATTATTTGCCTGATTCACATTTATTATTAGTTATATATCAATTTGTTATTATTTACTATTTACCTGTTTTTTATTATTCTACTATATTTATGTATCTATTTATGTATTTTATCTATTATTTACATAATTATAGTTTTTATTTATTCATTTATTTATTTATTATGATTTTTTTGCATCCAACCTAGATATGGACCAAAAGGTCTCCTGTCGGCATGCTCCGCCTTTGTAATTCTTTGTAAAGACTTCAGTCACAGCTGATCGTCCCCTGGTGTAAGCTCTTTTATTTACATATAAGAAAATCTAATCATGAAAATGCGCTGGCTGATGGTCTAAAGGTTCCTCTAAGTTATATAAAACCGCCGCCTGGCTTTAATGAGAAGGATGTCGATGAAATAGCCGCTGTACGGTCGTTAATCGAGACTTAAAGTTTCAAACACATTGAAGTATTTTGCTTTACATCAGCAACAATCATCCTTTCTCTCCTGATGGACAATATCGTACCAAATATAGTCATAGAGAAGGTAAAGGAGATATGGAGGGTAGTAGAGTGGAGGAACTGTAGATTTTTTTTTCTTTCTTTTTTTTTTTTTTCCTTTCTTTTTTATGTAGGTTAATTTCCATTCATATCAGAATACCCAATGCTTCTGGTCCGTAAGGATGTTCCTGACGTCCCGAACTGCTAGTGAATGCATTAAACGTATGCACTCCATGCGATGCTTACCCTGAGAAGAGTTAAGCTTCTTCAAGACATGTAAAACCACCTTAATAGTCGATAGCACAGAGTACATGACAAACACAAATTTCCCTTCGTCCATGAGATACACGAATGCGGCATGAGACATGAAATACAGTGAATATGAAGAGGCTTCCAGAAGCACAGTGATCTCAAAACCTTTAGTCTGTGCAACGCGTAGCAGCCATGCAACACAGACACCACCTGATGCGCATGATAACCAATGCAAACATATCCCGTAACATTGCATGCAACATCCTCATTATGTTCATTCATTGCAGCAAACCCAACATGCACAAGGCTGTATGTACATTCGCTCTCAGAGCTCCTGTTCCTAATTCAGAATTCAATCTTGCTAATGCAACCTCCAAGAATAGAGTTTTTTTAGAAACAATGCTTTATACTCTATGAAAACTAACGTATAGTAAAATCCATTTTGCAGGTTAAATGAGAGTGGACTTGGAAATTGTTCCTAATCTAATATAATCTTAGAAACCACATTCTCTTGCAGTTTGTGTATATATATAAAAAAAGCTGGTAAAGCAATCTCCCTTACGAACTCTTCCAGCCAACAGCAAGACATAAGTCATCGTCTTATTCCATACAACTTCTTGCATGGCTTTCTTTCAGTTTACCCAAAGCAATTGGTTTCTTATTGAACAAACAAATTTTTTTTTTTTTTTGGGGGGGGAAGAGGATATAGGGGATATAGGACAGCGTTCATGATTGTAACCTTTACCCCTTCGGAGTTTCCACAGCTTCTGATGTTTTCCACCACTGAATAAAATCGCGTGGCAGCAGCCAGAACAAATTCATAAATCGCAGTGAGCTAATTAAGCTCTGAGGTACAGCGACATACATAGTGGATTTCATTCAGCCAACCAATTTTATTCTGTTTAACAGGAGATATTTTTCTTTGTCCGATGAGTCGTCATCACTGTGAAAGGGTTGA
>NC_134777.1:36463646-36466146 GCF_046742065.1 Oratosquilla oratoria | reverse complement strand
TTCTTCCTCTTCCTCTCCCTTTCTTCCTTCTCCTCATCCTTCTTCTATTTCTCTTTCTTGTCTCTCACTTTCTTCCTCTTTCTCCTTCTCCTCTTCCTTCTCCTACCCACCTCCTTTTCCTCTCCCCTCTCATTTTCTCCTCTTACTCTTCCTCCTCTTCCTTCGCTTTTCCTATCTTTCCCTCTTCTCTTCTTTCTCTCTTTCTTTGTCCTTCTTCTCCCTCTCCTCCCCATCTCCCCTTCTTTTCCTTCTCCTCCCCCTCTATGTTTTTTCTTCATTTTCTGTCTCTTTCTCCTTTCCTCTTCACCCCCTTCTTCTCCTCCTCCTCCTTCTCCTTTTCCCCTCCTCCTCACTCTTCTCCTTCTTCCTCCTCCACCTTCTGTTGTGCTATAGTGGCCCCCTTGACAATTCCCGGTCGTGACACAAACAGTCGCATGAAATGACTCAACTGCTTTATCTTGTCGCAAACACGATGCGGCACTCGAAGAGAACCACCAGGAAGAGGTGGAGCGATGGAGCTGGAGGGACAAATCATTGCCAATTCAACCTTTCATTATTTGGGATTTCACCTCAGCCGAAGGAAGATACCATTTAGGATTGCGAACGAGGTAATCGCCAACTATTTAGGAGCTTCGTCTTGAGTGAATGAAATCACCTGGCACAACAGGGCTTAAACATGGAGTTCAAGTTAGTGAAATTGTTCACACTTCCAGAACTTGGAGGTTTCCCTTCGAATGAATAAATTTGTTCAACGGCAGATGACCTGAACATATCTGTTATACCTGGTAGTGAAGGAACCGATATTTAGCACGTAAGGACAGGGAAAGAGAATTCCTCAGCTGAATAAAATCGTCTGTCGATTGTCAAAAAATGTTGTAAGAAATAAAACTCTTTGGCTACGGAATAAGGATTCTACCAAGGCTACAACCAGCCGACTTTATTCAGCGTATGGGAAAACCTCGATTAATCATTTTGTCTTCAGTGATGTAGTTCAAAATACTTCTGCTCTGTTTAAACCCAGACAATGCTTGTAGTTCCGATAATCTGAGTCATCTCGTCCAGTACGCTCTCTCTTTCCTCGCACTTTCCTCTTATACATTTATGTGTTCCATTTATGCATATGCGCATGCGTATCAGTTCCCTTCCCTCTAGTCTATCCACCTTCCACAAGATGTTCATGTCCGTGTGTATTTGTGGTTTACCAACATAGTTTTGAATTACGTGCTGGATTCCAGATCGAGAGCCACCTCTACGGATAAAGATGAGGACTTACACTCACACGTACACGTGTGTGTGTGTGTGTGTGTGTGTGTGTGTGTGTGTGTGTGTGTGTGTGTGTGTGTGTGTGTGTGTGAGTGTGTGTGTCTCTGTGTGTGTGTGTGTGTGTGTGTGTGTGTGTGTGTGTGTGTGTGTGTGTGTGTGTGTGTGTGTGTGTGTGTGTGTGTGTGTGTGTGTGTGTATAAATGTATATATATATATATATATATATATATATATATATATATATATATATATATATATTTATATATATATTTTTTGGATGATGGAGAACATAAACACAGGGGAAGGCTCGGAACCCTAAACACTCTAACGTTTCGTTCGCGTAGAACTTCTTCAGAGAGTGTATGTAGAACTGCAATTGAAGTTTATGTACTAAATCTAATTACCTTTTCGGACACTTGGGAAAGGTCGTTTTTCTGGCGTGTTTTAGAATTAAAATACTAGTTTGTTTAGCTAAATTGATAAACCCTCCTCGATGATTCGATGAATTATTAGTTGAAATATATGCTGATTCAACAATTCTTCTAGTGAATTTATCAAAACCTTTATGTAGCACTTCAGCTTCTCTCCAGTTTGGTAAATGATCGAATTTTTCCGCATGAACTACTAAAGAATTAGATGTCCTATGTGCTTTTATGTCGTTTTTATGTTCATAAATTCTTTTTTCTAATCCTCTTGACGATTCGTCAAAATAAGCCATTGAGCAACTATTGCACGGGATTTTGTATACGACGCTGTTTTCGGAATTTGTTCTCTTTTCGGAAGTCTTTATTAAATCACCTGTCCTCTTGTTAGTTATTTTAGCATTGTTTATACCTGATTTTGTTAAATATTTGTCTATTATTGGTGACGTTTCTGTTTTCGGAATTTGTTCTCTTTTCGGAAGTCTTTATTAAATCACCTATCCTCTTGTTAGTTATTTTAGCTATGTTTATACCTGATTTTGTTAAATATTTGTCTATTATTGGTGACGTTTCTGAGCCAGGTACTGATATAAAATTGGTATTATTTTTATCATTTCTCTCTTTCTTTCCGCGATTGTAAATATTTATTGTAAATATTTATTCTAAAACACGCCAGAAAAACGACCTTTCCCAAGTGTCCGAAAAGGTAATTAGATTTAGTACATAAACTTCAATTGCAGTTCTACATACACTCTCTGAAGAAGTTCTACGCGAACGAAACGTTAGTGTTTAGGGTTCCGAGCCTTCCCCTGTGT
>NC_134777.1:36451146-36458646 GCF_046742065.1 Oratosquilla oratoria | reverse complement strand
TCGTAAGACACAGCACATCCACAGCAAGGCCGCTTCATTAAATCGGTGACCCCCCCTCTCCGTCCCCCCATGCATAAAAGGAGAAGACGGGGAGAAATCCCTTTGGGTTGCGTCAAATTTTGCTCACACATACTACCTCATCCCCCATACCACCTCATGCATCACAACATCATCCATATACAACCATTCTCCATTCACCACTATCTTCTGTCCTCTCCCGTCCTTCCTCAACAGACATTCCCCTCTTCCCCAAAGCCCCCTTCACCCCATTCATCCACCTCATCCTAGGACGTCCCCTCATGTTCACTCCCTCCACATCTGCCTTCCATACCTCTTTTACTAGTCTTTCTTCACTCATTCTTTCCATGTGTCCAAACCATCCTAATACTCTTTCATCAACCCTATCTCCAAACTCCCTTTCCACCCCTGTTCTCCTCCTCACCTCCTCATTTCTCACTCTATCCAGCCTAGTAACCCCCATCATACTTCTCAGACACCTCATCTCAAACACATTCAAACTCCTTCTCTCTTCCTCCCTTATGTTCCATGTTTCTACCCCATACAGTGCTGTTGGCACAATCACTCCTTCATATAGTCTCCTCTTAGCATCCATTCCCAAATGTTTATTCCTCATTACACTCTTCAATCCACCAAGGGATTTACTCGATTCTCTCAATCTACATTCTACCTCCACCTTCACTCCACCTTTTCCTGCCACATTTGCACCCAGGTATCTAAAACTATCCACTTCCTCCAGTCGCTCTCCCTTAATGCTCACTTTCAGTCTACTGCAACTTTCACCCCTTGTACATCTCATCACCTTACATTTACCCACATTTATCTTTAGCTTTCTTCTATCACACACTCTCCCAAACTCTGCCACCAACTACCTCAATCCCTCCTCCGATCCTGCCACAAGCGCAGTGTCGTGCGCAAACAACAGCTGGCTCACCTCCCACTTTTCTCTTTTTTCTTTAACCGTCTCCCATCCCTAACCCACTACCCTTGCATTTACCTCTCGCACTACCCCATCCATGTATAAGTTGAACAGCCAGGGCGACATAACGCATCCTTGACAAAGTCCCACCTTTACCTCGAACCACTCACTCTCTCCATTTCCAATCCTGACACAAGCTCTACTACTCTCATAAAAACTCTTGACAGCTCCTAGAAGCTTTCCTCCTATCCCGTATATCTGCATAACCTCTCACAGTGCCTTTCTGTCTACCCTATCATAAGCCTTTTCCAGATCCATAAAAGCCCAAAAAACATCCTTCCCCTTTCCTATAGCTTTCTCACATATCTGTCTTACCACAAAGATCTGATCTACACAACCTCTACCCGTCCTAAATCCACACTGTTCCTCACCAATTACTCCTTCTGTTCCTCTCCTAATCCTCTCAATCAAGATCCTCCCATAAGCCTTCCCAACTACATTTAACAAGCTAATCCCTCTGAAACTACTACATTCACACTTGTCCCCTTTTCCCTTGTAAAGAGGAACTATACAGGCACTCCTCCAGTCCTCCGGCACTCTACCCTCTCTCCAGCAAACATTAAATAACCTCACCAGCCAGTCCACCATCACTGTACCTCCCTTTTTTAGACATTCTGCATGGCATCCATCCAGACCAGGTGCGTTACCTGCTTTCATCATCTTAACAACTGTCTTCACTTCGTCCTTCCTTATTTCTCCTCCATTTTCCTCTCTCATCACGGTCATTTTCTTAGCATTTCCCACTGCAGCTATCTTTCCCTCCCTATCCTCCTTCACATTTAGCAACTCCCTAAAATATTCTGCCCATCTTCCCCTTACTGCCTTCTCTTCCATTATCATCTCTCCATCTGCACCTTTTACCTTTTCTTCTCTACTTGATTCGCCTCCTCTTCCTCTCTTAATTTCTTTCCAAAACATCTTTTTATTACTTTCAAAATTTTCTGTCATACTCTTACCTCATTTCACATCTGCTCTCCTCTTTGCCTCCTTTACCTTTTGCTTTACTTCTCTTTTCTTTTCTTTGTACCTCTCATATGACTCCCTCGTCCTATTTTGTAACCAAACTGTGAAAGCTCGCTTCTTCTCTTCTACAACCTTCTTTGTTTCCTCATTCCAGCATTCACTACCCTTCCTTCTATTTCCTCCTCTCCTTCTTGTTCCACACACCATCTTTGCACACTTTGTGACTCCCTCCTTGAACCATCCCCATTCCTCCTCCACACCTAATTCTACTCTATCCTTCACACCCTCCCACTCCTCCTTCAACTTCTTGTACTCCTTCTCCTTTTCATTTTCATTTAAAGAGTTCACTCTAAGCACCTCCCTACCTTTTGCCCCTTTCTTCTTTCTCCATCTATCCTCCACTCTCAACTTACCTTCCACCAAAAAATGACCTGATATTCCCCCGCCCTCTCCCCTTAGCACATGTACATCCTTAACTCTTCCTATCATAGTCCTATTTACCACTACATAATCCATTAACGCTCTATCTACCACCCTTCCATCCACCACCCTCTCCCATGTGTACTTATGCTTGACTTTCTTCCGAAACACTGTATTTGCTATCATCAACTCTCTAGACACATTTCCACCATCAACTCTCCACTACGATTCTTTCCTGGAACTCCACATTTCCCAACCGCTCCATCAATTGGACCATTTCCTACCCTAACATTATGGTCTCCCAGTACTATTACATTGACATTTCTCCCTAAATTCTCTATGCACTCATTTAAATTTATCCAAAAAACCTCCCTTTCTTCTACACTCTTCTCACTGCCAGGCCCATATGCACTTGCAAAGATCCACATCTCCTTTCCCAGTTTCACCTTCATCCACATTATCCTTGAGGAAACCTCCTTCCACTCCACTACACGTTTACCTATCTCTTCACTTACTAGAATAGCCACCCCTTCCCTCCCTCGCCCTCTCTTCACTCCTGACAACCTCCCACTTACACTCACCCTTCCCTTTCAACTTAGTTTCACTCAAAGGCAACACATCCATCATTCTTCTCACAAACATACTACCTATCTCTTCCCTTTTACTCTTACCTGTACCACATCCGCGCACATTAAAAGACCCAAACCATAGGGTGCTGGTCGGAAAACTCCCAGACCCTCTTATGCCTTTACTTTTTCTTTTAGGAATGTCCCCTGTGGGGCTACAAGGAGAAGGATGCCTAGTCCCAATCCCGTCCCTTTCTTCTCGCCTCTTACGATCCAAGTGGAAATACTTGGTGGCAGTATTCTTTTCCCCCACCACAGGGAATTCCCCCACCACAGAAAATGAATACTCAGAGAAATGGTACAGGACAGCAAACAAGGGGTTGGGGGACAGCATAACGGAGGGACAGTCGTAGTATAAAAGTGTCATCCTTTCTCTATGAACAGAGTTTTCCTCTATCATAGACAAAATGATGTGTGCCTCTGGTCCGTAGGGGCGCCCCATATAGACCCTAAAGTATCAACTGCATGCTACTTTGCCACAATAACAAGCAGCCAATACATATATATTATATATAAATATATATGATATATATGTATATATATATATATATATATATATATATATATACATATATATACACACATATGTATATATATATATATATATATATATATGTATGCATATGTATATATACATATGAATATATATATATGTATATATATATACATATATATATATATGCATATATATACATATGTATATATATACATTTATATATATACATATATATACATATATATACATATATATACATATATATGTATATATATATATATATATATATATGTGTGTGTGTGTGTGTGTGTGTGTGTGTGTGTGTGTGTGTGTGTGTGTGTGTGTGTGTGTGTGTGTGTGTGTGTGTGTGTGTGTGAGTGTGTATTCACCTCGGATCTGCTGCAGTCTCTGTCGAGACAGCCAGACACCACCCTACGGCAGTGAGCTCAGAGCTCCTTATTAGCCGATCTCTGGGTAGGTCTGAGACCACTCACACACCACACACCGGGACAGCAAGGTCACAACTCCTTGACTAACGTCCCGTACCTACTCGCTGCTAGGTGAACAGGGGCTACACGTGAAAGGAGACAAACCCAACTTATCTCCGCCCGACCGGGGAATCGAACCCCGGTTCTCTGGCTTGTAAGGCCAGTGCTTTACCAATCCGCCACCGAGCCGTGTGTGTGTGTGTGTGTGTGTGTGTGTGTGTGTGTGTGTGTGTGTGTGTGTGTGTGTGTGTGTGTGTGTGTGTGTGTGTGTGTGTGTGTGTGTTCACCTTGGTCTTTGGATCACGTGTTGGACTCGTGATCGACAGCTATTTCCCTCCCGGAAAAGAGCTCAGAGCTCGTTTGACCGATCTATGGGTAATGCTATGACCTTACACACACACACACACCCAACTCCCCGCCCACGAGAGTCAGAGTAACGACCCGAAGCGCAGCGGTACCGAAATGATTTCGGCCCTGGGCAGTATTCGAACCAAGAACTACGAGCACCACCATGGGTGTGTGTGTGTGTGTGTGTGTGTGTGTGTGTGTGTGTGTGTGTGTGTGTGTGTGTGTGTGTGTGTGTGTGTGTGTGTGTGTGTGTGTGTGTGTGTGTGTGTGTGTGTGTGTGTGTGTGTGTGTGTGTGTGTGTGTGTGTGTGTGTCTGTGTGTGTGTGTGTGTGTGTGTGTGTGTGTGTGTGTGTGTGTGTATTTACTTAGTTGTAGTTGTATTTTACGGGACGAGAACTATGCTCGTAATGACCCGTTTTCGCATCTCTCCGCATCCAGTTTATTCTTAAAATCGTGTATAGTTTTGGTATTCACTATTTCTCTGTTCAATTTGTTCCAGACATCGATCACTCTATGTGGGAAGCTATTCTTTTTCAGGACTCTTCCATAAGTGTCCTTCTTTAGTTTCTTTTCATGTCCTCTTGTTTCTCTTATGTCCCACTTTAATAAGTCATCTCTATCGAGGATTTCCATTCCTTTCATAATTCTGGAAATGGTCAATAAATCACCTCTTTCTCTTCTCTTTTCCAGTGTTGACAGATGTAGTTTCTCCAATCTTTGTTCATATGTCAGATTTGCCAGTGTAGAGGTGTGTGTGTGTGTGTGTGTGTGTGTGTGTGTGTGTGTGTGTGTGTGTGTGTGTGTGTGTGTGTGTGTGTGTGTGTGTGTGTGTGTGTGTGTGTGTGTGTGTGTGTGTGTGTGATTCACCATGATCATGGATCACATGTTGGACTCATGATCGACAGCTATTTCCTTTACGGAAGAGAGCTCAGAGCGTATTTATCCATGTGTCCGTATTGATTTACCCTCAAGTTGAAATACATTAACATAAACATTACTCACTTATCATCAAAACTATTCTACCTAAATCTAAGTCCAAGATATAGTGGTATATACTGTACTCTTCTGTGAACGTAATATTTCCGCTTGAATTTTAAATGCTTTCGTGAAAATGCCCGGGGTTTTTATGCTGCTCCATAATCTGTTTGGTACATTTAAGACTGTAATATGATCCTCTGCTTCCTGGTTCCCTCCTAGTGTCATAAAAACGGAGATATTTCTTTTGCTTATCTTCATGAGAAAGAAAAGCTAATGGCTGTCTTTTTTTATCTCTCCTGTTTTGCTGCATTTCAAAATATCCAGGATCTTCCCCGGAACAATGTGCTATTTTTCCTACATTTCTTAACACAGTCATATTTTTCAAGTTTTAATTTCTGTGGAAAGGAAACAAGCCTTGCGGTATTGTATTAGAGACAAGGCACAGTGGTCACTAACTCAGGCAGTGGTAATTGACGTTGAAAGATAAACAGACAAGGAGCCTCAAGGACATACCATGGATAGACAGAGACAAATAAACGTCAGACAGACAGAGGCAAAGAGAAATATAAAAAAAGAGAGAGAAAGAAGGAAAGAGAGTACAAGGAGAAAATTCGTGTGTTAATTTATTTGCATATAATGTACGTGATGACTCGCTAAAGTGTACATAAATACAAGGAGGTGAAGTACACTCTTCGTCCACTTTATGTATATTTCCAAATATATACAAACATTTGTTATCCCTGACATTACATTAGGCCGCTTCTGGAAGCCCCAGTGAAGGCGAACTAAGAACTAGTTCAGCAGCGGAAAATATCGAGGATGTCGTTCCGGCACTTGTCGAAATGCGTGTGGTGCCGCGTGTAGGCAGGCAAGCGAACTGTGAACCTCACGACTAAAGTACTCGCGGACTAGTGCGCGGAGTCTTGTATGAAAAGCTGATATAAAACTGAGATGTTCTATCGCCAGAGCTTATAATTGGAGCCGTGTCGCGTTCCCAGACCCGGCTCGGAGAAGTAATGTTCTTTTTTGTCTTCAAAACTGCCCTAAAGAAGGTAGTAGCCTAAATGAGGTAATTGGCGTCCTCTATTCAGGTCATTCTTTTGTAATGCAGAATTACAATCCAACTTATTCAGTATGCGAATACATATGTTAAACATTACCCCTACAGTATTGTTACATGTATAATACATGAAATACATTCAATTAAATTGATCGCCGTGTTCAAAATAAACATTGGTAAGTGAACTAAGCGATGAAATATATACAATTCTTATATTAGAATATAATATTTAGAAATTTTTTCTTAGCATAGAATAAAAAAAAATGCAAGTTCGAGATTTTGTTTCATACAAACCAGGTGTTACAAAAACTGAACACTGTATAATAACTACGTGAACAAAAATAACTCTATTATTAATGATACAGATAACTTATACATATGTATATTATGAATGCAATCACCTCATTTCTGAAAAGTAACCTCAACACGACTAAGCAACGTTAACTGAAGCGGGTACAGTATACACATCTTCACGTCGAACAAAGGTGAAGATGACGTCAGAGGAATTATTGTTTATCAATTTTAACGTTTGGCAGATCATGAGACGCTCGTTGGAATGACACTTTTGATTATCCACACACACACACACACAGTTAATGAATGAGAAAGTGGGAGACAGGTGGACGAGAGAGAAAGGAAAAGATATGGGGTGTGGGAGAGGCGGAGAGAGAGAGAGAGAGAGAGAGAGAGAGAGAGAGAGAGAGAGAGAGAGAGAGAGAGAGAGAGAGAGAGAGAGAGAGAGAGAGAGAGAGAGAGAGAGAGAGAGAGAGAGAGAGAGAGAGAGAGAGAGAGAGAGAGAGAGAGAGAGAGAGATTAGAGAGAGAGAGAGAGAGAGAGAGAGAGAGAGAGAGAGAGAGAGAGAGAGTTAGAGAGAGAGAGAGAGAGAGAGAGAGAGAGAGAGAGAGAGAGAGAGAGAGAGAGAGAGAGAGAGAGAGAGAGAGAGAGAGAGAGAGAGAGAGAGAGAGAGAGAGAGAGAGAGAGAGAGAGAGAGAGAGAGAGAGAGAGAGAGAGAGAGAGAGAGAGAGAGAGAGAGAGAGAGAGAGAGAGCGCCAGCCTTGCTGAAGGAGCCATGCCCTTCAAACCCTCGAAAGTTGCATGCGCCGCTTTTTTGCCGGGACCGTGTC
>NC_134777.1:36418646-36426146 GCF_046742065.1 Oratosquilla oratoria | reverse complement strand
TTAGCATGTTTAACGCTTGTCCACGACTGTGTAATCGTCACAGCTCCTTTCGTCTCTCCTGAATTAATGATGCAAATACATTTGTCACTGAGCACTTAACATAGCGTTCCATGTTTCAGCTGTCTTACAACATATTTCAATCTTATCGAATAAACGGTATCAATGCATTTACACTTATGCCAAAAAAGTCATCTATTCAGCATATCAGTGCAATAACTTCTATAATTTAACCACTCATTCTTAACTTTTCTTTATATGCTTTATTCTGACTATCACTAGACAATTATATTCTGTAGAGAGTAATCCTTAGGAAGATATTGTACTTTGTCGCCAATAACCAAGGACAAGGTTGCCCCGTTCATTCATAAAGGTGTCAAAGGCGAGATTGAGGATGGACATCAGATAGCAGAAAGGAGGGACAGTTAGAATTGTCAGAAGTGATCCGCATTCATAAAGATATGTTGTGTGGCTGGTCTATAAGGATCTCATTAAAGTCCCGCTAACGTAGTGATTGCATTAACTTATGCAGTTAATATACCATATGGGGAAACCTGGAAAGAACAGATTATGCACTACACGTCCGTCAGTGACTCATTTATTTTCTAGTATCCATTACAGATTTTCCATGTTTAGCGCTGTGTGAAATTAGTCAGGTGAGAGGGGGAAAAAACCCTCCCTCCCCCCCCCCAAAGAAAATAATATAAAATACTGCGAACACATAAACTTGTCCCACGATACCTCAGGGCGACGTAAAAACCTCTTTCAATTGCACCAATATAATTTTGCTTACAGAAATGAACTTCTGCTATAACAGAGTTACTGTATGTAAAAATCTACTAAGTGCTTACCGAGGAAAGATGTCTTTGATGCCTCCTGGCTTGGGCTCGGCCCCGGGTGTCGTGATGATACAGTACAAAAATAATACTAATATCTAAAGAAACACCATTTAAGGATGGAGTTTTTATTATCACGACATTACGCATGTCACAGCTTTACCATATACTTGATACAGCAGTAACAGGCAAAGCGTTGTACTAGTAACGGTTCCGTCTTCACATGGAGTTTCTTTAAATAGACTTGTCGGCAACTGCCAATGACATACACAATGAAAGAAGCCACGAGAGAATCTGACCCCGAAGACAGACGGAGTTTTCTTTAAACTGAATAAAGTCCCCCAGCATTTGTCAGTAGGCGAAATACTTGATAGGACTGACGCAACTTACAACCGTAGGTGCAAATTATGACAACAAGCACAAGATACAACCACAGGCGCAAGATATAACCGTGGTTGTGTAGTGAGCAATACAAACTGTATTAGCGGAAGCTGCAAACAACTGCAAAATGGCGGGAAAGCGATTCAGGCATTTACATTCTGATATATTTTTTTTCTGGCTGCTGATTTTTGCCCAAAAACATGGAATATCATTTTGAAGTAAGGAAAAATAATCATAGATTTCCAAAATTTTTCTGTAGTGGGTTTTTTTTTCGGCTGATTTTGTTGCAGTTCAAACTTATACATATTTCCCTTGTATAAAAGAGAAGTTCGCGTGAATTTGGTTGTGATAATCAATTGTACTCTTATTTGCCCTTGGGAACAGACTCAACTCCCACACTCATAAAAAAAAAATGTAAAAGAGAAGAAAATATGCGAAGTAAAAACAAAAACAAAAGACGCTGAGAATTAACTATGTTTCGCAAATGGCTTGTGAACAGCCTGATATTGCAGCTTCAGTGCAGTAACATATCTCATGAGTCTTTGCTCTAGCTGACGTCAGGCGATTTTATTCATCTAAGGAATCAGTTTGTGAGAAATGGGAGTCTCAGTGATCTACAAAGAATGCCGCTGCATTGAAGACGCTAATACGACTCTTTATCATTTCACTGCACAAAAGGAAACTGGTTCCTTCGTCTGAATAAAATCGCCTGGCGGCAGCCAGAACAACGGTTGATGGATTTATGGTGATGCTATCATCATGGTGGAGCGAAGAACGTGGAATCCTAGATGGCGTCAGGCGACTTTATTTAACTTAGTTACGACTACATTTGAAAATCCTTCCTTGCTGTGACGTTCTCTATAGATTTCATTCTGGCTAACGCCAAGTGATTCTCTTCTTCGATTCGGGGAACAACGTCTCTGGAGCGGAGGAACCGTGGTCCACTCAGCAGGATCTGTCAACGGCTCGAGTTCGGAGCAATTATTCAGACGAGGGTTAGATCCCCTCCGCCCCACCCCCCACCCTGCCGAATAAAATCACTTCTCGATAACCTAAATGAAAATTACAAACCAGAGAGCCGATTAACTAAGGTATTTTAGAAAACTGAGATCAAACCACTTTGACATGATGAAGGACCTCTTGTTAAGGGGGATCTCCATTCCAATTCAAATCACCACCAATGGGGTATACGGTAATTGCCGAAGTGACATCATGACTTCACTTTTTACTAATCCCATCGTAGAGCCAGAAAAAAACAAGTGACCGGTGGGTTGGTCTTGTGTTGTATCGCCACTAACAGTGATTTGTCATCATCGACAGCAACATCAGTATCATCACCATGTTCGACTTCTTGGTCATCACCATAATTGTTCATCATCGTCATTATAGTCGTCATCATCATCATCATCATCATCATCATCATCATCATCATCATCATCATCATCATCATCATCATCATCATTATCGTCATCGTCATCAGCAGCATTGTCATCGCTGTCATCATCGTAATCATATTCATCATAATAATCATTATCATCATTGTTATCATCATCATTGTCATTTTCATCACCTTTATCGTGATGATCATGGTCATTACCATCTTGGTCATTATTATCATTATGGTAATTACCATTATTATCATCATCATCATCATTATCGTCGTTGCCATTGCCATTGTCCTTTCATCATCATCAGCAGCAGCAGCAGCATGGCAATTATCACCATGGTTATCATGATCACAGTCATTATTATCATCATCTTCATCGTCGTTGTTGTCTTCGTTGTCATCATCAGCAGCAGCAGTCACAGCAACATGCGTATTATCGTCATCGTTACCATCTCCATCGCAATCATCTTGCTGAAGTTCCCTAAAGAATGTACAGACTTATTACTTGGCAAAGCACTTAATGTATTATTGCTACGTTGGATGCAGTCATGATCGTCATCATTTAATTTTACTGATATTCATTGGATGGTCATATAGGTAGTCGCTTGATAGATTTTCTCGGCGACAATTACTTAGTTCAGCATGTAAAAGAGACCCCAAGACATGGAAACTTACTCGATCAATTGACCACTAGCCGCGAAAGTATGATATCCGATGTAGAAATCGGTGAAACTGTTGCAAACAGCGATCACAACTTAGATTCAAACTGATAAAAGATTTTAGAGTAGATACTTGTGCTTCTAAAATATCCGATTTCAGTAAAGCTCAGTTCATAGGACTACCTCAGGAACTTCAGCTTATAGATTGGAAGGCAAAATTAAGCGAAAGACCTGCCCTGCACGCAACGGCCATAAAAATTACCTGATTGATGTCTCTGTCCACTAGCGAATTTCTCACATAGTTACAATGGCGAAGCGTGAAAGGGATTTGTTCCGGTCTTTACCCCCTCCTACGAGCGGGCTCGGGTCTCTGGTGAAAAAGGAAATGGGGTCGCAGAGAGCGATCTTTCCTAATCTCGGGAACCAGTATGGTTCTGAGTTCAGAGGCTTTTGTAGCCTCTGTAGCTGAGGGGGTTAAAGCGCTACACAGTAGCCTTATGGCCTCTGAGCGGTAGGTTCGAGTCCTGCACGCGACGGTTATAAAAATTATCTGATTGATGTCGCTGTCCACAAGCGAATTTCTCACATATGTACATATACATTTACATATACATACATATATGCATATACATATACATATACATATACATATACCATACCGGGATGCCTGTCAAGTGACGTCGGTGACCATGGAATGCCATACACTTTCTTGAGTCAGCTTGACAAGATCCACAACCCACCATTCACCTCCGATATGTTCCAACAATGTGTCCATAAACTTGATTCTCAGCCTTCCTCTCACTCTGGTTCCCTCCACTTTCCCCATCAGGAATCCTTTTTCTAGTCCATGCCCTCTCACTATATGTCCCATGAATTTTAAGTGAAGATCGATATAACATATACACATACATACACATACAACTACACGTATGTATGCACTTATATTGACATTGACGCACATGTACATATACACAGAGTGTTAATGTTGAATATCTTCTTTTGTATGTAGGTGATTTGTAAAGAGCATCATTGGGTCAACGTTGTTACTGCCAGCTTTACTGAAAACATATTTATTAAAGGTCAACTCTACTGCTGTTAACGGCGATGAATTGTCTTCTGTACTCATTAATTTACAAAAGCAAAAGAGATTGGTCTGCTTCAGGGGGTCTCAAAATCCCTTTCGTCGTTTTTCAAAGAGACTTCTATATTTTTTCAGTTCATGTCTTCTGGTAAGAACCATCAATCATGAAGAATATTTTTCAGGTATTACAACTTCTCAAGAACTCTTTTCCCTCGTTAGTAGCAAAATTTGTGTTAATTTAAACTTGACACCAAACTTGCACCGACATTAAACTTGGTCCAATGGTTAATTCAACTCGGGTGGTGAGTCTACGTCTTGTCTATCGAAATAAACACAGTGGCGCTCTCTACGTCTTGTGCCTTTCCCCACTGAGTCAGTCGGCTGGGTTGTTCATCTACTGTTACGGGAATCAAGAGATTTGCCGCAGATGACGTAACCTCATCACTACGGCGGCGAGGACTTTTCCCCGTCGAGTGAATGAAATCACCTGGCGGAAGATCTCTCATCCTTAATTCGCACATAACGTAAGTTTTCCCTCATCTGAATAACATCGTCAGGCGGTGACCAGAGTAGATGTATGAAGAGAATCAGCACCGTCTGCAAATTAATCAAGATGGGTCGCGACCCTGAGACCCTCTAGCTTGAGGCCCTGCAATCACCTGAATCAAATCGTCTGGCGCTAGTCAGGCCAGCACCTATAAATTGGTTTAAGGTTCCGAAAGTGTTGTCTGGGATAGCAACAGACTCCTCAGCACATAGCCTAGCCTTCAACTGAATAAAACCTTCTAACATTAAATAGAAAAAAAAAACATACTAGGTTAGTCATCCTAGTGAGGTGATTGAAAAATAGGAAGATTTCTTCTAATAGATTTTTTTTTCAACACGCAGTCATGTGTTCAAAGTTGGAATAAATCCTCATAGTGTTCAGTATTGTTGAGGTTCCTTTAGCACTTACAAGGAGAAAAGCTGCCAGAAACACAGCTCCTTTGGGCTGAATCCCATGTGGGCTGAATTCCAATGGAACCTATGAAATATATTACACAATGTTGAATAAAATGAATAACAATCATCTAGGCCCCAAAGTTGAGTGGATACAGTATATTATAGTGATATAGTCATTACCCAATTTAGAAGTAATGAAGTTGAAGTATCATCTCTTTAGGCCTTCACATTTTTATTGCACATGCTCTCCATTGTTCACCAAATTTATATAGTTGCGTATGAAAAGAGAGAAAAGCACACAATATAAGTAAAATTATTTACCTGGGTCATCAATTTCTTCTTCTGTATGCTGTGGCTGACCTTGACATTTATCTCTGTGAGATTTTAATCTTGACACAATGCCCTGTAGTTCTTGGCTGCAGTCTTTGCATTTAGCTCGGTACCCTTTGCCAGAAGTTGTCGGTAGTTTTTCAAAATAATTCCAGACAGGATCATTTTTTCTGCCTGAAGGAACCACTCTGCCAGGTCCAGAAAACATCCTTCCTGGTTGATTCCAAAGCAGCAACTGACTCAGTGAGAAGCTGCTTACCTAGAACAAGTTTCAACAAGAATCTTATTGAAACTTGTTGTGGGCTACACAGTGATATACACTACATGTAGGCTTATACCGTTCCTTGTATACTTGTGGTAAGTCTATATAACACAGCTCCTTATATTGATATGATAAAAATTTCCTTTAGCAATCAGATCGCATATCAGATAGCAATCCCATAATATTTAAAATCTATGAAAAGATCTATTTGAATCAAATAAATCTGATTTGAATAAAAAATAAATTTTTCTATATTTCTAAAAAGATAAAAAAAAATCGCCAACCCTTGTGTCCACTAACTTCATACAATAATACCTGTTAAGTCCGGCTAAAATTGGCATTTCAAAGCATAACAGTGCCTTAAAAATCGTTTCTTATTTCACTATAAAAGTTTATATTAACTTATACTGCATTGAATAAGTCAATAGTTGATATATTTGTCCTATATACAATGTTAGGTTTCCAGTTTTGATATATTTGTCCAATATAAAATGTTAGGTTACAAAGACAGCAATGGCCTCCGCTAGCGGACCTAGGGATCTGGGTGCGCACGTCCTGTGTAATAGTAGTCCTTGATATATGTATATATATATATATATATATACATATATATATATATATATATATATATATACAGTATATATATATATATATATATGTGTGTATGTATATATATGTATATATATATATATATATAAATATACATATATATATGTATGTATATATATGTATATATATACATATGTATATATATGTATATATATATAGACATATATATATTTATATATATATATATTGAACAAAGCAGTCAATCAGTCTGCAGCCAGAGATAAAGAAAGCATTTTAGATACAAAATCTTCGTCGTAGAAATTTGTGGTTTTGTTATTCCCGAACTCTGAGAGACATGGTCTCCATGCAAATCGGTTTCACACTGTTCATATTCCTACTTTGATTTGATTACTTTCGTTCATTTGTCTATTTGCCATTTTTCATCAACTGTGGTGGTATCGTGTGTACATAAAACAAAGTTTTTGAATTTCTCATTTTCAGAACGTCAACGCTACGTGTCTCTTGGTTTTCTTCGAATGAATTATTTTTTAGTAACTGGATTCTTTTGAGGTCTGTACATGAAACAAAGATCTTGAATTTCATATATCTAGAATGTCATCACTCGATGAATGCGTCTCTTAGCCTTCTTCAAAAGAATACATTTTAGGAAATGAATTCTTTTAGGACCTACTCTGATCTAGTCTCAGTCTTCTTCTCATGTCACCTACTCGAACGCAAAATATTTTGTTGAGATACGAAATTTGATCACAAACATTAATCGATCACATATTTCTCGTTTGAAATAGAATATTGTTTTCATAAGTCGGTGGCTTACTATTTTATCTCGTTGACACAATATAAACTTTGACATTTTTTCCGCCATGCTTTCATTGCGGATGTTATACTTCAATTGCACTCACCCATTTTCATTAACAAAGAAAAATCGGAAAATGTTGCTTTGGTTCCAAACCTACTCGACGTCTAGAATGCTTAGAAACTGTTTAATTGTCTCCTAATTTCGAAAGTGAATTGAATAATGAGGTCCTCATTTTAAGTATCAATTGTTGCTTTGGTTC
>NC_134777.1:36408646-36413646 GCF_046742065.1 Oratosquilla oratoria | reverse complement strand
TGTGTGTGTGTGTGTGTGTGTGTGTGTGTGTGTGTGTGTGTGTGTGTGTGTGTGTGTGTGTGTGTGTGGAGGTGAGGTGGCAAAATGAAACGTTAAGGCTAGAGTATAGAGCTTTATTCAGAACCAGACATTTCGACCTCTTGGGCCTTCCACTGAGGAAGGCCCAAGAGGTCGAAACGTCAGGTTCTGAATAAAACTCCATACTCTAGCCTTAACGTTTCATTTTGCCACCTCACCTCCATGTTTGTCTGTCTTTACATACACATGTATATAAATATATATATATATATATATATATATATATGTATATATATACATATATATATATATATATATATTTGTGTGTGTGTGTGTGTGTGTGTGTGTGTGTGTGTGTGTGTGTGTGTGTACATATATATACGTATATATACACATACATGTCATATATATACATATGTATATATATATATATATGATATATTAATATATATATTGTGTATATATATATTTGTGTGTGTGTGTGTGTGTGTGTGTGTGTGTGTGTGTGTGTGTGTGTGTGTGTGTGTGTGTGTGTGTGTGTGTGTGTATACATATATATATATATATATATATATATATATATATATATATATACAAATAGTATATGATTATATAAACAATAGAATAAACCGACGATTGTGGCCCCATGTGTCGATACCTGACGTACCCCAACAGCCTGATTACTTTCCTCAAAATCTTACGTTTTTCTTCCTTAGCCATTCAAATGATGGAAACTCTTTTGCTTACAAATGGTCTCGTTTTTCAAGTTAACCCAATACTGGTAGACAGTTTCGACCCTGTTCTGTTTGCGGCGGACCAGATAAAGGCAGAAACCTACTTTAACGAGTAGATAATACAATTTTCATAGCCATTAACCCTTTACAAGGTATATCCGTAAGGTTGATCTTAAACAACCTGAATAAACACAGAGTTATACGAGGTCAACAGATATAGCAAAGACTGTAGAACGAGATCCCTCCTTACGGTAGTGTCTGTCCAACTCTGAATACTACGTTCTTTGTTGAAAGCCTGGTGGCTTCTTCTTCGTGGGAAAGAAAACAAGCAGAGGCTGCCCTTCCCGTCACCAAGGCCCTCACCTTCCTTGAATAGACTCATTCCCTTCCTTTTCACCAGCATCTCCATCTTCACCTCCTTCACTATCTTCCTCCTCCTCTTCTTTTTTTCATTCTCATGACAAGCAAACATGCGAAGAAACAGTCTTTCTTCACCTTCTTTTCCTCCTCCTTTTTATCATTTATCTTTGCTATCCCGTTCTCTCTCTCTCTCTCTCTCTCTCTCTCTCTCTCTCTCTCTCTCTCTCTCTCTCTCTCTCTCTCTCTCTCTCTCTCTCTCTCTCTCTCTCTCTCTTTCTCTCTCTCTCTCTCTCTCTCTCTCTCTCTCTCTCTCTCTCTCTCTCTCTCTCTCTCTCTCTCTCTCTCTCTCTCTCTCTCTCTCTCTCTCTTTCTCTCTCTTTCTCTCCTTCTTTCCCTATCTGTCTGTCTGTCTCTCTTTCTCTGTCTCTCTGTCTGTCTGTCTCTCTTTGTTTCTCTGTCTGTTTGTCTTTCACGTACATATATGTGGAATGTTCTTTAAGATGTCCATTCCCCAAATCACTAGAAAATTGACACGTCTCCTCTGCCCCCCCCCAACACCCTTCCCTCTCCTCTCTCCTCCTCTTCCACTCCCGATTGAGATTTTTCATGAAAAAGGAAAGACTTGATTCAACAGACTTTGGTCAAATTATCAACAAATACTCTCGATACTCTCGTTCGTTCAGCCATCTATCTACCTATCTATCTGCCTGAATTCCTGTCTATATGTTTGACCGCGCGTTTTACTGTCCACAAGTATATTTCTGTCCGTATGTTGCTTTCAGTGTTTTGACGTGTTTGTTCGTCCGTCCGATGTCCGTCTGTCTGTGTGTCTATTTTTGTGACTATCTGCCTGTATGTCTGTCTTTCTGACTAAATGCCCCGTCAGTCTGTCCAATACAATCATCGTGATTCCACTATCATAATTTCCATATATCTTTCAACTATCTAAATCCCTGAAGATACACTTCATACAGTATGCATATTTATAATACCAGGTATACCTCATAAATATAAGTAACGTTGTTGGAGTCCAAATATGCCGTTGAGTATACAGTATAGAATACTAATCGCACGCCAAATCACCGGACAAAACCCCACCGCACATTCGGTTATAATGGTCGTCCTGGATCATCTATGCTTAGCGGTATATTTCTTTTTTTTTATTAGTCCACTTGATAGTCCCCACCTTTTTTCTATACATCACATTCTGTGGCTACGTAAAGAGCCTTGATCATTTTCCTTCACCATTTAGGCACCTCTATTTTTAGTACCTCTGCCCGTTGCCAGTTGGGCAAGTATGTGGCCTTCCAGCACGTTGGAAAGGCTGTGGTTCTTTATGTCCGCCCTGTGCTCTCTCAAGTCTATTAGATAATCCTCTGTGGCTTTCGCCACAACATGACTTGCTGCAGGGGATTCTGTAAATGACGCTGAAGTTGTTTTTGGTTTTCGTTGTCCTTGGTGCCACTAGCTGCTTAATCCTCTTTACCGTGTCGTTTACTAACAAGATGCCTTGTGGGCGTAAAACCTCACTTAACGTGCCGTCAAAAAGAGAACCTGGAACCACTATGTATTTAACAACTGCTCTGTCTCCTGTCTCTCTTGTTTTCCTGATGTGATATACTGTCTTTTGTAATGTTGCTAGGATACCCTCCGGATAACCCAATTTCCTGAAAGTTTCAATTCCTCAACGCCCTGAGGTACAAGTTGATGGCCACCTTTGTCTTGGTTCTTTCATTCTATGTACTGTAGAAATGAGAGAAATTGCCATTGTTTGTGGTTACCTGTGCACTCTAAAACGCACTTTGCTGCCAACCCCGACGATTTCTGTGTCTTGAAAAGGTAGGCGACCTAGAGACAGATATACAGCAGGTGTTCATTTAGCAAAACTGAACAGGATGCAATCTAACGTGGGGATTAAGTGTCTAGGTCGTGTGTGCGTGTGTGTGTGTGTGTGTGTGTGTGTGTGTGTGTGTGTGTGTGTGTGTGTGTGTGTGTGTGTGTGTGTGTGTGTGTGTGTGTGTGTGTGTGTGTGTGTGTGTGTGTGTGTGTGTGTGTGTGTGTGTGTGTGTGTGTGTGTGTGTGTGTGTGTGTGTGTGTGTGTGTGTGTGTGTGTGTGTGTGTGTGTGTGTGTGTACGTGCGTGTGTGTGTGTGTGTGTGTGTGTGTGTGTGTGTGTGTGTGTGTGTGTGTGTGTGTGTGTGTGTGTGTGTGTGTGTGTGTGTGTGTGTGTGTGTGTGTGTGTGTGTGTGTGTGTGTGTGTGTGTGTGTGTGTGTGTGTGTGTGATTCACCATGGTCTTGGATCACGTGTTGGGCTCGTGATCGACAGTAATTACCCTCCCGGAAGAGAGCTTAGAGATCATATATGACCGATCTATGGGTAATGCTGTGACCTTACACGCATACACACACCCAACTCTCCGCCCACGAGAGTTGGAGTAACGACCCACAGCAATACTGAAATTATTTCAGCACTGGGCGGGATTCGAACCCGGACTGCCGTAGTGGCGGCCGCAAACGCTGCCATTGCGCCATCGAGTCGTGTGTGTGTGTGTGTGTGTGTGTGTGTGTGTGTGTGTGTGTGTGTGTGTGTGTGTGTGTGTGTGTGTGTGTGTGTGTGTGTGTGTGTGTGTGTGTGTGTGTGTGTGTGTGTGTGTGTGTGTGTGTGTGTGTGTGTGTGTGTGTGTGTGTGTGTATTCATCCCTCTCACTTAGCTTTCAGTATGACAGATGTGGACATTTGTCGTCTATTTGCGTGCCTAGTTGCTCCTGTGCCCCATATTTTATACTTGTCTTTGTCTAAATGTTCGTGTGTCCATCTTTCTCGTTGCCATTCATTTCCTTTGTGAATCTCATAAAGCCTCTGTCTGTATCTGTCCTAGCTGAGCATAAGTATGAGGCTGCGGGAAAGGGGACTGGGACAGGGGAGAGGAACCGGAGCGGACGAAGAGGAGGCAGAATTACAGCTGGCTGTCGATCTCTATTTTCTTTTTTTTTATGATTTTCACTTTATTTACTATTCTCTCTCTCTCTCTCTCTCTCTCTCTCTCTCTCTCTCTCTCTCTCTCTCTCTCTCTCTCTCTCTCTCTCTCTCTCTCTCTTTTGTATTTTTCAGTTCTTTCTTACTTATATTTTCTCTTTTCTCTTATTTTTTTTTATTTCTCTCCTCTTTATTTCCTCCCGTCTGTCTTTCCTTCTTTATTTTTTCTTTCTCTCTTTCTTTTTATTTTTTCTTGTTTATTTTCTATTACTTTCTCCTTTCATTCTTTCCAATTTTCTTCTTTCTTTTTATTCATATTTTCCTTCTTCCTTTCTTTTCTTTTTCCTTTTCCTTTTTCTTCTTGTCTTCTTTTGTTCTTCCTTTTTGCTTTCTCTTCTTCTCCTTTCTTCCTTCTTTCCTTTATTTCTTATTGCCTTTTCATTTTTCTTCCTTTCCTCGTTCCTTTCCCTTTCATTTATTGCTTCTTTTCATTTTTCTCTCTCATCATTTCTTTCCTTTTATCTTTCTTCTTTCCTTTCCTTCTTTCCTTCTATCCTCTTTCGTTCCTGCTTCCCTTTTTTCTTTCTTTCTTTTTCGTTTTTTTTCTCTTGTTCTTCATTTTCCGTTTCTTTTTCTTTCTTTCTATACATTTTTCTCCGTCTTTCCTTTCTTCTATTTTCTTTCATTCTAAGATCCGCAAATATACTTAGCTGGTCACCTGGTTGGGTGTGTGTGTGTGTGTGTGTGTGTGTGTGTGTGTGTGTGTGTGTGTGTGTGTGTGTGTGTGTGTGTGTGTGTGTGTGTGTGTGTGTGTGTGTGTGTGTGTGTGTGTGTGTGTGTGTGTGTGTGTGTGTGTGTGTGTGTGTGTGTGTGTGTGTGTGTGTGTGTGTGTGTGTGTGTGTGTGTGTGTGT
>NC_134777.1:36401146-36403646 GCF_046742065.1 Oratosquilla oratoria | reverse complement strand
TTATATACTGGTACAATGTTAGCATTTTTCTAGTCTTTTGGTATTTTCCTTCTTTTAGTGAGCAACTTATTATGTTATGTATTTTGTCCGTTAGTTCTTCTTTGCATTCTTTTAGAATCCAATTTGCAATTCCATCCGGGCCATGTGATTTCCTGACGTCAAGGTTTGATAGATGTTCCAATATTTCTTTTTGTGTTATTGTTATCTCGCTCATGGGGGGAGATCGCCTTTCATTACCTTCGTCCCAATATTGTGCTTTCTCTCTCGTGAAGACAGATTTGAAGTGATTATTCATGACTTCGGCCATTTCTAATTCTTCTGTGTATTCTATATTCCCTTGGCGTAGTTTCACCATTTCCTGTTTGTTTTTAAGTTTACCATTCACGTATCGATAGAATAGCTTGGGTTGCTCTTTGCATTTATCTATAATATCCTTTTCATGGTTCCTTTTTTCCTCTCTTCTCACTTTAACATACTCATTTCTATAGTTTATATAAACTTGCCATTTTCCAGGTTTTTTATCTTTTCTCCATCTTTTCCAAGCTCTGTCCCTTCTATCTTTTGCCTCACTGCATCTTTTGTTGAACCAGCATTTAATGTACACTCTCTCTAGCTTCTGTCTTGGTACGTGCCTATTCACTCCTTCATTAAAATTATCCATCAAGATATCCCATTTCTCTTCCACTTTTGTCTCTTTCACCTAAAAATTTTCACATTTTGCATTCTGGAAGAATTTCTTTAGATTTGAAAAGTCCGTTTTGTTGTACATCAGTCTTCCTTTCCTTTGCTTTCCATTTCTCTCCATCTATATTTCTTACTTTAGTTCACTCTCAATGTGTGTGTGTGTGTGTGTGTGTGTGTGTGTGTGTGTGTGTGTGTGTGTGTGTGTGTGTGTGTGTGTGTGTGTGTGTGTGTGTGTGTGTGTGTGTGTGTGTGTGTGTGTGTGTGTGTGTGTGTGTGTGTGTGTGTGTGTGTGTGTGTGTGTGTGTGTGTGTGTGTGTGTGTGTGTGTGTGTGTGTGTAGAGCGAGAGATGTTCTTACAATGCTCAAGATATTATCAATATTTCCATTGTGGGGGTCAAAGAACATATACCTGTGTTTCAAAGATATTTTGCGACAAAGAAAAAAAAAAAAAAAAAGGCTGGGTCATGTGTGGCAGAGGACATTGAATCCCCGACTCTCACCGACCCGAGATCCTCGATACGAATTTCGCCGTTGAACATTCCACATGACTTCGTTTCGCCAATGTTATTAGATGCACATTATACTACCATTAACGTTATACAATTAATATCATTAGTACGTCATTAGAAATTTACAATTAATATATCATTAATATTGTATTATTAGTATGAGTATTATGTTATTATTACATTTTGATATATGCATAAAAGAAATATCGGCGGAATTTAGTTGGTAAAAATTTTCGCTGGTTAGATTGCTTCGTGGACACCGGCGCAGACACAACCCACACGACATTTACTCCGAAATGCCTTCTCTTCCGATTGCCACCTCCTATTCTGTTCTTACTCTCGCCAGGATATTTTCTTTCATCTCTGTGGTACCCTACATAGTGCGCTGGTGTCGTCATCGCAAGCGTGCTGGTCTCTCATTTGTTTAGTTGTGCGTTCGATTCCAGACTCCACTCCGATTCCCAGCAGTGACTGTTACCTTTCCAAGCACATACTCGTAGGGCAAAGGTGATAACTTCATCCGCAGATACGCGCCTTTTGGCGTAGACCCCTCACCACCATATGAGGTACATTCCTCGGTAGTGAATAGAGTATAGTCTATCTTTGCCAACCCATTTTCCGTACCTGGTGGCATTTTACTTTTTCTCTCCGGCCTACTTCATCTTTTGTTTCCATGGCACCTCCATCTGGAGCAAATGGGTTAGAGAGTGACTCAGGCACTTGAAGAAGACACTCACCGGTTTGCTTACTTCTTCGGTAGTTCACTTGACTACGAAGGTACCAGGACCTCAGAATAGTAGACCCTTTATGGTGTGGCCACTTTAACTTGGCAAACGTTTCTTATAGAACAAAAATATCCAAGTTTTGTTGTTGTTGTTGTTGTTTTTTCGGAAAGCATAGAGTGACAAAAGAGAAAAAATTAATGATTACAAAACCTGTAATTCAACAAGCCGCCAATGAACTCCAAAGCAACTGTTTAGCAGTTTCGTGACGAAGTCACCCAAACGTTTGAAAGAGTTGGCTGTGATACAGTAAAAGCCAAAGGACCTGATTTATGAATTCTGAATGATCCCAGGTCACTCTCAGAACGGAGGTCATGACTCCAAATGACAACGCCACTCCGTCATGTAATTCTTATCATGGACTTCACGGCTCGAGGCAACTGGTAAAGACGTCCTGTGCTTATCAGGAACTTCACGGCCCGGAGCTGACACTCTACGTCAGATTTCCTTTCGGCCTGGCGCCAGAAAGCATTTCAGTCACAAGAAAAGAACTCGCCAGCAACATCTATCATTATCATCAGTATT
>NC_134777.1:36381146-36386146 GCF_046742065.1 Oratosquilla oratoria | reverse complement strand
TGTTTCTTCTCTCTCTCTCTCTCTCTCTCTCTCTCTCTCTCTCTCTCTCTCTCTCTCTCTCTCTCTCTCTCTCTCTCTCTCTCTCTCTCTCTCTCTCTCTCTCTCTCTCTCTCTCTCTCTCTCTCTCTCTCTCTCTCTCTCTCTCTCTCTCTCTCTCTCTCTCTCTCTCTCTCTCTCTCTCTCTCTCTCTCTCTCTCTCTCTCTCTCTCTCTCTTATGGACGTGAGGTTTCTTTAAGCTAAATTTCTCTGGCATTAGCCAGAACAAAGCCTTCAAGTGTGACGTAACAGGGTAATCCCTTTTCCTTAGGGGTGGCATCACCTTAAAGCGATAATTACGTCACTGTAGCTGCAGAGTCAACCGAGGGAGATAATCTTGGTTCCTTTACTACAGTAACGCCTCCTAATCTGAACAGAGCAGTTTGGATTAGCCAGAAAAAAGATCAGTAACGTACTTCATCAGTACCATAGCATGCTTTGGAGACGCGAGGGAAGTCGTGCTGATTTTATTCAACTGAAAGGCACACGCCACTCCGGACTCACTGTGTATAGTAACTGCTGTATTGGTTTGGCAAACTTCTCGATGCTTTGAGGAAATTGACCCTAGGATATCCGCCCCTACGAGATGTGACAGCTACCATTCCAACCATGCAAACGGTACATGTACAGGTAATCGTGGGTCCAAAACCATTATCACTTGTTCCTATAAAGATCCTTTGAATCTCACTCCAGTTAAACAATGAAGATTTTTTTCCTTTGTAGTCGAGTGATTTTCATTGAAATTCAGAAAATGCTATAAGAAAATTAGTTACAGAAAAGAATTTCAAGATTCTAATATATAATTAAACAATGTTTATGTTACAAGATGGTTGAAGGGAATGCTCAATCCTTTAGATGTCTAGCGTGTACACAGGAGATAACGTCCGACGTCGCCAGAGAACTCCCGCGGAACCACCTATTGTGTTTGACCTCACAGTAGTCATTTGGGCCGAGCGCTTTTGACCTCACCACGAGCAATTGGGCAGAGCATTTGGACACCTGCGTCTGACATTGCTATCTGCAAAACCATCATACGATTAATATATATCTTTATATGTGTTTCCATTGCTTCTAAATAAATCACTTATGCATAAATACTGAGTGTCCATACTCAGTTCATGTATTGTACATTGTAGAAATAGAGTAGACGTAGATAGTAGAGAATAAATTGTATATAGCTCCTTGTTTTGGCAACAGCCACCATGTGTATGTTAATAGCACCATTGGCAACCGCCAGAGTTTTCCTCGGGGAATGTTCCGAGATGTAGATCAGTCTAGACGGAGAGAATAAAGCCAACAAACACAACTTCGTTTGTCTCAACGCCTCCAAACTCAATGTAGATCATAAACACAAATCTACATTTGACAGGGCAACTGCCCTAGGCTACCTGAAATATGGTGAGAGATTGACAGCTGAATATTTAGGTCTTGTTAATTTTCTTACAAAGTATTTTGGTCGGTTCTTTTCACTTGGATTAATTGAAGACGTATTTACTATTTATGCTTTTCTTTACACACAAACAAGCACACAAATGAACACAGACGCACACACAGACACTCACGCACGCCCAGCGCTGTAGTATATTAAATACCCCAATAAGAATGGAAAAGACTGTTTTGGCGTGAACGCGTGCGAGTACCTGTGCGTGTGTGTGCTTGTATCTAGAGTTCTACATTATTATGATATAAAGGATAAGAACTGCGCTATGGGAGCCCACATCTGTACTTTCATAGGCTAAACTTTAAATCTTGTGTGTGTGTGTGTGTGTGTGTGTGTGTGTGTGTGTGTGTGTGTGTGTGTGTGTGTGTGTGTGTGTGTGTGTGTGTGTGTGTGTGTGTGTGTGTGTGTGTGATTCACCACGATCTTGGATCACGTGTTGGACTCGTGATCGACAGCTATTACCCTCCCGAAAGAGAGCTCACAGCTCATATATGACTGATCTATGGGTAATGCTGCGACCTTACACACACACACCCAACTCCCCGCCTACGAGAGTTGGAGTAACGACTCGCAGCGCAGCGATACTGAAATTATTTCACCCCTGGGCGCGATTCGATCCCGAACCGCCGTAGTGGCGGCCGCGATCGCTACCACTGAGCATGTGCAAGCGTGCGCGCGCGTGTGTGTGTGCGTGTGTGTGTGTGTGTGTGTGTGTGTGTGTGTGTGTGTGTGTGTGTGTGTGTGTGTGTGTGTGTGTGTGTGTGTGTGTGTGTGTGTGTGTGTGTGTGTGTGTGAACATAGCTCCCCTTACTATAGGCTGTATTCTCTCTTAACACAAATCTCCTTGTAGGTAATACTCGTAATTGGCCCAAGGACGTTGCCAGCCTGTTAGTCCCAGGTCTCCTTCACCCTTTGCAGCTCATGACGAGAAGGACGGGGCTGGTGGTACTACTGTTACTCTTTCTATTCCTCCTTACCAGTGTATTCTTTCTTCTCCTCTTCCTCCTCCTCCTCCTCCTTTTCCTCCTCTTCCTGCATCTCCTCTTCCTCCTACTCCTTACTCCCTGACTTTATTCCTCCTCTGTTTCCTTATATATATGACATAAGTTTAATGCAGTCAGTAATTGAAGAGCTTTCGTGACATCTGTTTGGATTAAAGTCACGCGTTATTTTTATGACTGGAGACTACTTTCCACTCAAAAAGAACGATGATCAATTTGGAACTCTGCTATTCCTCATTTCTGCAAAAAAAAATTTGAATATGTCCTTTACTCGTTCTATGACCCCATCTCTTCAAGCGCAGTATTGTCCCCAAGCATAGATACGTTGATTATTTATTGATAACAAATCTCCCCTTAAACTCCTTCCATCTGCTGTTCTCATCTAAACTTTCTCTCATGTCTAACTTCATCTTAGGTTTTATCCTCACCCTTCTTCTTTTACTTGTTCCCTTTCTACGTCCTTGTCATAGTCCCTCATATCCTCCTTACCTCCGCCTTCTCGTCCTTCTCCTCCTCCATCTTCTTCTCTCCTTCCTTCTCCCACCAGATCGCTATTCTATTTCTTCTGAATGGGCTCGTTTGGACTCCAAAACATGCATCGATCCAGACAATCCTTCAGCGTTTCATATATATATATATAAATATATATATATATATATATATATATATATATATATATATATATATATGTATATACATATATATATATATATATATGTATATATGCAATATATATATATATGTGTGTGTGTGTGTGTGTGTGTGTGTGTGTGTGTGTGTGTGTGTGTGTGTGTGTGTGTGTGTGTGTGTGTGTGTGTGTGTGTGTGTGTGTGTGTGTGTGTGTGTGTGTGTGTGTGTGTGTGTGATAGTGTAAACATATCACACCTGAGATTCATATCTGGGCACCCACATTTCGTACACATGAATAGAATGTATATACTTCTTTTCTTGACCATAAACCCTTCATCCAAGAAGTGTTGCCCTGAGACGGGTGTTGAGTTGGTCTTGACTGTGTATAAAGTGAATGGATTCTTTGACATATACATACATATACAGAAGTTGTTGTTTGGAGGTTAACAAAGCAGATTCATCACTTTATTTTGTTTGTCTAAACTCCTTCTGCCTCAGATTCAAGAGTGAAGATGTCTCCGCTCCCTGACCTTCCTATGCAAACTCCTTTTCGCTTGATGGAGATTTATTGTCTGTCAGCGTCTTCATTCTGCTCGGTTTCGTGCTTTGAAATATTTCGAGAGGGAGAGACACACAGAGAGAGATATAGATAGAGAGAGAGAGAGAGAGAGAGAGAGAGAGAAGGGAGGAGGCAAGGGGAGGGAGGCAAGGAGGAAGGAAAAGGGAGAGAAAGAGAGGGAAGGAGAGAGGGAGGGAGATGATGGAAGAAAAATTTTAGTATATATAAAAAGAAGGACAAAGATTGATAAAGAGAGAAAAAGTGAAAGACAAAATGAGAGACATAAATCAAAAGAGAGAGAAAAGAGCAAGGGAGAGAGGGGAAAAGAAGGAGAGAAATAAAGAGAGAGAAAATTGCAAGGGAAAGAGGGGATAAAGAGAGACGGAGAGAGAGAAAAGATTAAGAGACAGATAGGAAGAAAGAGAGAAGGAGAGAAAAACAGACTATGGGTAAGAAAAAAAAAAGAAAGAATGAACAAAGAAAAGAAGGAAATAAGAAAAGAAAGAAGAAAACAATGAAAGAAAGAAGGAATGAAAGAAAAAAGACAGATAGAAAGAAAGAAAAAGAAAGGAAAAGAGAGAGAGGAAGATAGAGAAAGAACGACAGGTAGACAGAAATAGTGGAGAGGGCAAAGGAAGGAAGGGAGAAATAGATCAAGAGAGAGGGGATAAAAGGAAAGAAAGAAAAAGAGAAAAACGATGGAAGAAAATAAGGGGAAAGAAAAAAGAAAAATTAAAGAGATAAAGAAAGGAAAAGAGAATACGATAAAGAGAAATATTCAGGGAGAGAATACTCGCAAGCCCCCACAGTGTCAATAGACGTTGAAGGTCACACTTGTTAGCGATGCCATCCTGCGATGTGGGTGAGGTCAGCCCACTCCAGCCTCACCTTTGCGTAATGCTCAGTAGTTGCAGTAGCAGTAGTTGCAGTAGTAGCAGCAGCAGCAGTAGTTGTAGTAATAGTAGTAGTAGTAGTAGTAGTAGTAGTAGTAGTAGTAGTAGTAGTAGTAGTAGTAGTAGTAGTAGTAGTAGTAGTAGTAGTAGTAGTAGTAGTAGTAGTAGTAGTAGTAGTAGTAGTAGTAGTGGTA
Source organism: Oratosquilla oratoria (assembly GCF_046742065.1). Taxonomy (NCBI): domain Eukaryota; kingdom Metazoa; phylum Arthropoda; class Malacostraca; order Stomatopoda; family Squillidae; genus Oratosquilla; species Oratosquilla oratoria. Next base: position 36,381,391 of record NC_134777.1, on the reverse strand, counting down.
GTAGTAGTAGATGTGACTATCGAACCAACATTACTCCCACTAGGAAGGGAGAACTTCAGATACCGCACATCCAACACATCAGATGAAGCAAGAGTGGATGTCAGCGCAAGAGGTTTCTGGACACGGGGACAATTGGCTTTCTTTGACATGCGAATATTTGATCCGATGCCCCCCTGTTACAACAACCAAACTATTGAGGCATCCCACTCCCGGAACGAGTATGAGAAGATCAGGATGTACGAAGA
>NC_134777.1:36356146-36363646 GCF_046742065.1 Oratosquilla oratoria | reverse complement strand
GCAAAGTTGAAGGCAACAGGAGGAAAATGCCACCCACCTGGTGTACGGGAGATCCTCACTGCGTGTGATTCAGCACGGTCTTGGATCCCTTGTCGGACTCGTGATCGATAGCTATTACCCTTCCGGATGAGAGCTCAGCGCTCATGTATAGTTTGATCTATGTGACCTTACAGACACACACACACACACACACACACACACACACACACACACACACACACACACACACACACACACACACACACGAAAGTTGCCCACTAGAGTTGGAATGCTTACTCACAGTGCAGCAATACAAAAATTTTCTACCCAGGGTGAAAGTCGAATTCGGATCGCTGAATTAGCCATCGAGGGCAGTACCACTATACAGTCGAGCCGTGCATGCGTGTGTGTGTGTGTGTGTGTGTGTGTGTGTGTGTGTGTGTGTGTGTGTGTGTGTGTGTGTGTGTGTGTGTGTGTGTGTGTGTGTGTGTGTGTGTGTGTGTGTGTGTGTGTGTGTGTGTGTGTGTGTGTGTGTGTGTGTGTGTGTGTTTCCACACTCGTAAATATGGGTTCATGGATGAGTATAAGCTAAATATATTCTGAAAAAATATATATTTGATGAATCTATTTCGTTTTCACTGCCCATCATAACCGCAGAAACACACAACAAACCAATGTCCTCAAAGAATATCCGAACTATAATCGGTCCAGTGTATAAGCAAACATTAAAATACCCATGAGTGGTCCTTCGGTCGCCTTCAGTTCTTTCCCAGTCGCGAAGAGTGTCCCTTGCGCCATCCTCCTCTCAACTTTGTCAGAGGCAGTATGACGCGACCGACGACCAGACTCCGCAGGACGAGCCAACGAGGGACCTGCCAGCTCCAAAGAAGAGGACGTCGAGGGAACAAACCAGAGGCCTTGGAAGGACACATCAATTGCTCTGGACTGCAGAGATGCTCCTGAAAAAGTATTACGAATGACTAGGGCTTTAGCACCTCTCGTTGCGGGGTAGTAGGCCCTGTAGAGACCAATACTCAAATGTTTCCGGATGGTTAAAGTCGAGGAGATCCTCGTGGTTTGTTTTCAGGAGGAGCAACCACTGGCTCTTGATTCTAGAGAAAGACTACCAGTGTTAGGTACCTGCCGACGCCCCTGCTCACGGAGTAGTAGGCCCCACAAAGACCGAAAAAGGCTCGAGTATGAGGTCAACGTCGGTGAGGTCCTCGTAGTTTTCCTAGGGGCGAGAGTGGTCTTCGACTCTAGAGAAACTCCTGGAGAAGGGCTACGTGTGGGAGGTACCTCCTAATGCCCTTCCTTGTAGCATGCCGGTGAACGTTATCTTTAAAGAGGATAGAGAGACCAGTGAATCTTTTTTTTTTTTTTTGTTTTTTTTTTAACCTCTGGATAGGGGCCACGAGTGTCTACCTGTTTTTTTTTTTTTTTTTTTTTTTTTTTTTTTTTTTTTTTTTTTTTTTTTTTTTTTTTTTTTTTTTTTTTTTTTTTTTTTTAAATCCCTGGATAGGGGCCACGAGGGTTTACCTGACGCCACTGGTGACGAAGTAGTATGTCTCAGGGGACCAATGATCACACGTGGCAAGATAGTTAAAGTCAGTCAGGTCTTTGTAGTTCTTCAGGATTTGTTCCTGGAGGGCTTCATCGGCTGGTGATTGTAAATCCAGAAATAAATGTTCGCCTGCGCTCAATACGAGTTTTATATTTTCCTTTATTACACCAAGTTATTATTATTATGATTTTTTTTTCGCATCCGACCTAGATATGGACCAAAAGGTCTCCTGTCGGCATGCTCTGCCTTTGTAATCCTTTGTAATCTATTGGATAGCTTGAATAAAGAATTCTTGTTTTCCCATATCTTTGTTTTGTGATCTGCATATATATAATATGATTCACTCTGGTCTTATGTGAGGTTCCGTAGACCGATTCTTAAATTGTCAAAACATCCTAACTGACGAATTTTCTCCTACAATGACCTTTAAAGCTAAATCACCAAAACAAAGGCATACTTATTTTTACCATTAATAATAAAATATTATATAGAATTTAAGATTTACCTGTGATGAACTGTGCTTTTGATTTAGAATGATCAAAATAATTGAGATGTTGTGTTCCTATTATAATTTTCTTAATTTGTCTATGATGAACTATGCTATTGATTTATGATAGATTATGAATGTTTTTAACGACTTCATTATTTGATACAGCTCATCTCATAATAAATTTTATATTCTTAATATATATTCTTGTTTTCGAATATTGTATAGGTTAACTATGGTGAGCTATACGCTTAAATTTAGGTAAAAAAGATTTGTGTTCAAAACATAGTTGTCAAATGTTATTGTGATTATGAAATGAATAATCTAATTGCATATGAATAGTTTTTCAAATAAGTTTATATGTTCTCTTGTTTAAAAATGAAAACAACATACCAAATTTCGTTTGACATTATGTTACAAAGCAAAATAAATTAATTATCAGGAGTTTAAAAGGGTGTATAAAAATGAGTCCGCAACCTCCGGGGCCGAAATGTCCGGGGATGAAATGTCCGGCGTACAGATGGCACACACTCCATTTTTGTGTGTGTTTGTGTTTGTGTGTGTGTGTGTGTGTGTGTGTGTGTGTGTGTGTGTGTGTGTGTGTGTGTGTGTGTGTGTGTGTGTGTGTGTGTGTGTGTGTGTGTGTGTGTGTGTGTGTGTGTGTGTGTGTGTGTGTGTGTGTGTGTGTGTGTGTGTGTGTGTGTGTGTGTGTGTGTGTGTGTGTGTGTGTGTGTGTGTGTGTGTGTGTGTGTGTGCCCTTCCTCAACGAATGTATGAAAACCTCATCCGTCATTGTCTAGAATAAAGAGTTTCTGCTCATGTGCTGCTCGTAATAAAAGTTAGTATGAAAGATAGTTTCGTCTTTCCCTTTCTTAGGTCTTTCCATAAGTTTGGTGTCTCGAGAATTTTTGCTTTTGCTGTAGGGTGTGTGCTCGTAGCTCCCATTTGTCAGAAAATGTGCTATGGGAAAGAAACAAACAAAAAATACAACTGTTCACAATGGAACGTTCGTCTGAATTAGTCTGATTTGCCTTCATCTTTCATCCTTAAAATCATTGTTGCTGAGATGACAAAGAGTGTGAAAACGCGTTTCCCAGACTCCATTTGAAACTGCTGATGACTGTGAATAAATCATAGTGTCTCTTCCTTTTGGACATCTTTCCAGAAGGTAAGAAAGAGGATCTCGCTCGTAAGTGAAGACAACAGACTCTTAAATGAGTAAGGAAGATGTGAAGACAAATGCCTGAATTAATCATGAGGTCACAGGGTGTAATTAGAGTTGATGAGATTCATTCTTAATGATGAGGAGTGTGGAAAACGAGGTGAAATTTCTGGCTAGATTTAAGTCCTACACTAAAAATTAAATAGGGGGATGAACACAAGAGATAATTGAGAGAAAAAAGGGAAAATAACAATTTCCACACATTGTTAGAAAAATAATGGATTTTTTAAAGAATAAAAAATAACTAGACCAAAAGCAACAGAGATGAAAATTATAATGGTATTGATATTAATGATAATGAAAACATCAACAACAAAAATAATAGGAAGAGGTGGTGGTGGTGGTGGTGGTGGTGGTGGTGGTGGTGGTGGTGGTGGTGGTGGTGGTGGTGGTGGTATTGGAGGTTGTGGTGGCTGGTGGTGGTGGTGCAGGTGGTGGGGTGGAAGTAGTGGTGGTGGTGGAGGTGGTGGTGGTGGTGAAGGTGGTGGTGGTATTGGAGGTCGTGGTGGCTGGTGGTGGTGGTGCAGGTGGTGGTGATAGTGGTGGTGGTGGTGGTGTAGGTGGTGGTGGGGGTGGTGGTGGTGGTCTTGGTGGTGGTCTTGGTGGTGGTGTTGGAGGTAGAGGTGGAGGTGGTGGTCGTGGTGGTGGTGAAAGTGGTAGTGGCGGTGGTGGTGGAAGTGGTAGTGGTGAAGGCGGTAGTGGTGGAGGTGGTGGTGGTCGAGGTGGTGGTGGTGACATTGGTGGCAGTGGTGGTGAAGGTGGTGATGGTGGAGATGGTGGTGGTGGAGGTGATGGTGGTGGTAGTGGTGGAGCTGGTGGTGGTGGTGGTGGTGGTGGTGGTGGTGGAAGTGGTGGTGGTGGTGGTGGTGGTGGTGGTGGTGGTGGTGGTGGTGGTGGTGGAAGTGGTGGTGATGGTGGTGGTGGAGGTGGTGGTGGTGGTTATGGAAGTGGTGGCGGCGGAGGAAGTGGTGGTGGAGGAGGTGGTGGTGGTGAAGGTGGTGGTGGTGGGAGTGGAGGAAGTGGTGGCTGGTGGTGCAGGTGGTGGTGACTGTGGTGTTTGTGGTGACTGTGGTGGTAGTGGTGGTGGTATTAGTGGTGGTGGTGGTGGTGGTGGTGGTGGTGGTGGTGGTGGTGGTGGTGGTGGTGGTGATGGTGGAGGTGGTGGTGGTGGTGGTGGTGGTGGTGGTGGTGGTGGTGGTGGTGGTGGTGGTGGTGGTGGTGGTGGTGGTGGTGGTGGTGGAGGTGGTGGTGGTGGTGGTGGTGGTGGTGGTGGTGGTGGTGGTGGTGGTGGTGGTGGTGTTGTAGGTGGAGGTGGAGGTGGTGGTTTTAGTGGTGGTGGTAGTGGTGGTAGTGGAGGTGGTGGTGGAGGTGGTAGTGGTTGAGGTGGTATTGATGGAGGTGGTTGTGGTGGAGGTGGTGGTAGTGGTGGTGGTGATGGTGGTGGAGATAGTGGTTTTGGTTGTGGTTGAGGTGGAGGTGGTGGTAGTGGTGGTGGTGATGGTGGTAGAGATAGTGGTTTTGGTTTTGGTTGTGGTGGAGGTGGAGGTGGTGGTGGAGGTGGTGGTGGTGGTGGTGGTGGAGGTGGAGGTGGAGGTGGAGGTGGAGGTGGAGGTGGTGGTGGTGGTCGTGGTGGTGGGGGGTGGGGGGGGGGGGGGGTTTGGGGGTGGAAGGGTCGTGAAAGTAGTGGTGGATGTGGGATGGTGGTGGAGTGGTGGGGTACTGGTGGAGGTAGTGGGGGTTGTGGAAGTGGTCGTCAAATTGGTGGTGGTGGTGGTGGTGGTGGTGGTGGTGGTGGTGGTGGTGGTGGTGGTGGTGGTGGTGGTGGTGGTGGTGGTGGTGGTGGTGGTGAAGGTGATGGTGGTGGTAGAGGCGGTGGTGGTGGAGGTGATGAGGGAAGTGGTGGTGGTGGTGGTGGAGGTGGTAGTGATGGTAGTAGTTGAGGTGGTGGTGGTAGATGTGGAGGTGGTGGCGGTGGAGGTAGTGTTATTGTAGGTGGTGGTGGTGTAGGTGGTGGTGGTGGAGTTTGTGGTGGTGGTAGCGGTGGTGGAGTTTGTGGTGGTGGAATTGGAGGTGGTGGAGGTGGTGGTGGAGGTAGTGAAGGTGGTGGAAGTGATTCTGAATGTGGTGGTGGAGGTGGAGAGGGTGGTGGAAGTGATTGTAAAGGTGGTTGGTGGAGGTGGAGGTGGAGGTGGAGGTAGCGGTGGAGGTGGTGGTCTTGGTGGTGGAGATGGTGGTGGTGGTGGAGGTGGTGGTGGTTGTGGAGATGGTGGTAGTTGTGGTGGTGGTCGTGGGTGGAGGTGGACGTGGTGGTGGTGGTGGTGGTGGTGGTGGTGGTGGTGGTGGTGGTGGTGGTGGTGGTGGTGGTGGTGGTGAAGGTGGTGGTGGTGGAGGTGGTGGCGATGAAGGTGGTAGTGTTGGTTGTGGAGATAGTGGTGGTGGTGGTAGTGGTGGAGCTGGAGGTGAGGTGGAGGTGGGGGTGGGAATAAAGGTGGTGGTGTTAGTGGTGGTGGTGGTGGTGATGATGGTGGTGGTAGTGGGGGTGGTAGTGGTAGTGATGGTGATGGTGATGGTGGTGGTGATGGTGATGGTGGTGATGGTGATGGTGATGGTGGTGCTGCTGCTGGTGCTGGTGGTGGTGGTGGTGGTACTGGAGGTGGTGGAGGTGGTGGTGGTGGCGGTGGAGATGGTGGTGGTGGTGGAGGTGAAGCTGGCGGTGAAGGTGGTGGTGTTGGTTGTAGAGGTTGTGGTGGTGGAGGTGGTGGTAGTGGTGGTGGTCGTCGTGGTGGAGGTGAAGGTTAGGGTGGTGGAGGTGGAGGTTTGGGTGGTGGAGGTGGTGGAGGTTAGGGTGGTGGAGGTGGTGGTGGAGATGGAGGTGGTGGAGGTGGTGGTGGTGGTAGGTGGAGGTGGTGGTGGAGATGGAGGTGGAGGTGGTGGTGGAGGTGGAGGTGGTGGTGGTGGAGGTGATGGTGGAGAGGGTGGTGGTGGTGGTGGAGGTGGTGGTGGTGTTAGAGGTGGTGGTAGTGGAGGTGGTGGTGAATAAGGTGGTGATGGAGGTGGTGGTGGTGGTGGAGGTGGTGATTGAGGTATTGGTTGTGGAGGTGGTGGCGGTGGAGGTGATAGTTGAGGTATTGGTTGTGAAGGTAATGATGGAGATGGTGTTGGTGGTAGAGGTGGGGGTGGTGGAGGTGCTGCTGGAGATGGTGGTAGAGGTGGTGGTGGAGGTGGTGGTGGGAATGGTGGTGGTGGAGGTGGTGGTGGTGGAGGTGGTGGTGGAGGTGGAGGTGGTGGTGGTGGTGGAGGTGGTGGTGGTGGTGGAGGTGGTGGAGGTGGTGGAGGTGGTGGAGGTGGTGGTGGTGGTGGTGGTGGTGGTGGTGGTGGTGGTGGTGGTGGTGGTGGTGGAGGTGGTGGTGGAAGTGGTGGTGGAGGTGATGGTGGTGGTGGAGGTGATGGTGGTGGTGGAGGTGGTGGAGGTGATGGTGGTGGAGGAACCAAGAGCGGTGGAGGTGGTGGTGGAGATGGTGGTGAAGGTGGTGGTGGAGGTGGTGGTGTAGGTGGTGGTGGTGGAGGTGGTGGTGGAGGTGGTGGTGGTGGTGGTGGAGGTGATGGTGGTGGAGGTGGTGGTGGTGGAGGTGGTGGTGGTGAATGTGGTGGTGGTGGATGTGGTGGTTGTGGAGGTGGTGATGGTGGTGGTGATGGTGGTGGCGTAGGTGGTGGTGGTGGAGGTATTGGCTGTGGTGGTGGTGGAGGTCGTCGTGGTTGAGGCTGTGGTGGTGGAGGTGGTGGTGGTGAAGGTGGTGGTGGAGATGGTGGTGGTGGATGTGGAGGTGGTGGAGATAGTGGTGGTGAAGGTGGTGGTGGATTGGAGGTGGAGGTGGTGAAGGTGGCGATGGAGGTGGAGATCAAGGTTGAGATGGAGGTGGTGGTGTTGGAGGTGGTGGTGGAGGTGGTGGAGGTGGTGGAGGTGGAGATGTTGGTGGTGGAGGTGGTGGTGGAGGTGGAGATGGTGGTGGTGGAGGTGGTAGTGGTGGAGGTGGTGGTGTAGGCGTTGGTTGTGGAAGTGGTGGTGAAGGTAACGATGGTGGTGAAGGTGGTGGTTGAGGTGGGGGTGGTGGTGGAGGTGGGGGTGGTGGTGGAGGTGGCGGTGGTGGAGGCGGTGGTGGAGGCTGTGGAGGCGGCGGTGGTGGAGGCGGCGGTGGTGGAGGTGGTGATGGAGGTGTTGATTGTGGAGGTTGATGGTGAAAGTGGTGG
>NC_134777.1:36346146-36348646 GCF_046742065.1 Oratosquilla oratoria | reverse complement strand
TATATGTATGTAGGTACATATGTATACATGTATGTATGTATATATGTGTATGTTTATGTACATATGTGTGTGTAATTCTTTCCGACTTGTGAGCCCCAGCGGGCCCCCAGGGAATTCAGAGACCACAGATTGAGCCCCACTAGTATTGTATTCCCTCGGACAGTGGTTCCTAACCTCTGTGTTGATCGACCTCTCATTTATGAATTATAGTTTCCCGATTTCTTTGAGGTTATTTCAACTCTGAACAGAATCGTTTATCATCCACTAAACACTATTTGTCATCAGTCTTTGAACCGTTCTGGAAGATGCTAAGGCTCCCTGGAAAGCTCAGGACACTGGGAAGTAACCACTGAGATCAGATTAAAAAGTCTGGCGTTAGCAAAAGTAGTTTGAAATGTGTCAAATGAACTTTTTATGCAGGTTAACAAATCAGGGAAACAGGGAGCTAAAAAGGCCTAGAAACATGGGAGATGACCCTGAGGCCAAGGCAACGTAATCTGGAAACCTGGTAGACCTAAGGAAAGCAAAGAGGGGATTTCCAAGTACAACCAAAACGGAGGACGGCTTGAAAAAGATAGATTGGACCCGAAATGAGATTTCCTTCCTGAGCAACTAAAGCTTTGTTTAGGCTTGAGGATCTTTAATTGGATTAAGTACTGTTGTATTTACCTTTCGCCGTCAGGCTAAATGAAAAAAAAATGCCTGGGGACTTTGCCTGTTGTGTGGCTGAAGCTCTGTGGGTGCAATCCAATTTTATTATTCTCTGGATACACCGTAACACCTGAGTGGAACATTATTTCGCTGAGCATCATATTTCATAAATGTTTAGAGAAATATAAACACGCAGCGTTGTGGAGTATTACAGTATTTGCCCTCCATTCAGGGAAGAATGTGGATGCATTTCACCGCAAATGCGAAATGAAAGAGCTACAATCCGACTACCAACAAGAATAAAGACTTCCAGATGATATCATACCCTTTAAAAAGGACAGAGACGAAGAACCCCAAACCCTTCCTAAGGCCTTTTTTAAATTACCCCTTTCTAATTTGTAATGTGCCTCTGTAGCTCTCTTATAGCCGTTATTACTATTTACGGTTATCTTAAGATGCATATGAATTGCTGCTATATTACATATAACGTAATGTAAGGATTATGACAAGGTGATTTAACGCCCGGCAGTCAAATTGGTCACCTGTAATTGCTCAATATCCCATTTATTTGATGTGGCCACCACAGAAATGTGATATACCCTCCGTTTGATAACCGCTGTCCTAAGGTAACAGTGGCAATGGAAGACATTTGTCGAATATCAGTCTCCCCATCGAACTGTACAACCTGGATCAAAGGAGGGAGTGTGGAAAGCCGTGGAGAAGGAGGAGGGTTTGCGGACTCAGCACACAGGAGTACCAACAATACCAACAATGTTCAGAATAGAGATTAATGGGTGGGGTAATTAAGATAACATTTACGTGGGATGTGTAAACAGTGGTCTGTATAGTTGGCAGTACTGTGTGACCAGGAAGCGATGAGGGGTGATATCACCATCAATTGGGGGCATACGCCAGGGAGCGCGTTGTTTCACTTACACGCCGGCGCCAGTCCCCATGGTCTTTCCGAATAAGCCCCCAGGCAGTCACCCTTCTCACTCCAAATAACTCTCGACACAATCGACCAACTTGTTGCAACCATGAATTTTGTGGGCGTCCCATTCGTCTCTTCCATCGAGGGTCGTTTCTTGCGGAGACAGGAGCCCTGTGAGTAGGATCAACATCAGGGAAACGTACCACGCGCCCATAATTATAGCCGGAGTTGACGTTCACGAATTGTGCTGAAGGTGACTGGATTAAACTGAGTCTCACAGTATAGCCTCTGGTTTAATACACTGATATCATAGGTATCTGATACACTGATATCTGATACACTGATATCAAACACCGACTAAACCTCATCGACGTCTTCAGGACATGAACTGTCGCCGCAGTTACAAGTCTTGAAAACTTCATAACCAAGAAAAAGACATCAATAATCCATTCGTTCCATTCCGCACTTAATATGTAAAATGAAATATCGAGCCCAAAGATAGGTAAAATGTACATTAAAAATTGAGAAAAGGGGAAATTAAAAAAGTGTTCATTTGTGTATGTAAATAACTAGATTCTATGAAATAGATAAAATATATTAGACTAATGGTTGTTATCTTTTACTACACCTCAAACTTCAACAGTGGCGACTATTTTGTACCATCCAGAGAGACCTTTCGTCCTCACCGAAATTTCAAATACATAAAAGATATACACGTGAACACGTGTTTGAGAAGTTTCTTTGCCGATTACAATACCTCGTGCAAAGGGATACAACCTTTTCATTTTTTCTTCTGAAGTTCATATATATATATATCTATATATATACATTATATATATATTTATATATATAAATTATATATATACAATATATATATATACATATATATATATATATATATATGTATGTATATATATA
>NC_134777.1:36318646-36326146 GCF_046742065.1 Oratosquilla oratoria | reverse complement strand
AGAAAATTTTATTCAGATGAAATGCAGGAAGAGGAAAAGACGGGATCTCCATCGACCGAGACGCAGCCCTTAATCTGACTAAAAACATCTGATGGAATAAAGCAGCACATGAAAAGAAAAAATCTACGAGGAACGGTCCTAAGAACGTCGACCGTGTCAGCGGCAACAGCATCAGTCAAATGCATTGTTTTAAGTGTCTTTTCTTCCTTTTGGAGGAATCCTACTCCTTCTGTTCCTCTTCTTCTTACTCATCCTCTTTCTCCTCTGTTTACTTCCTCTCCTTCTTTCTCCTCCTCTTTTTTCTTCGTCCTCCTCTTCTACTCATCCTTTTTTTCTCTGTCCCCCTGCGGCCTAGAACTCAGTAATTCCAGGTTCTCAGATTTACCCAGGAGCTTCCCGAAAGGGTCCACATACTAAGAACAAGCAGCCGTTAGTGGATACCAGGCGATCTTTTTTAATGTCGAAATGGTCTCCAGAAAGTTTGAAGTGATATATGAACGAACACTTTGGGAAGCCACCGGTCCCTTTTGTGTTTTTTTTTTTTTCTATTCTTGATGCTATTTCATTCATTTCGGTGAAATTTCACCTCTTGCATTTCACTCGCACTAAAGTAGCCGGGCGAATTTTCTCACCAATGTTCTCTCGAGATTTTCCCAGTGTTGGAAATAAAGCACAAAATGCAGTTACGGAATTCAGAGAGACGAGCAGGAGAGTTTTATAATCTAATGGTGATACTAATTTTTCAAAATATATCATAAAGTTCAAAGTCCTACACTTTAAGCCATCCACCGGCTGAGAAGAACTGCCTGACAACAGCCATAACGAAGGCACGAGTCGTCAATGATAGCAAAAAAAAAAGGACAACCAAGGGACCTTTTTACTACGCACGGGGGTTGCCCTTGAATTAATAAAATCACCTGGCGACAGCCAGAACAAACGCATAAATCGTGTGTAACAATGAAAGGATCAAGACCGATTTTACAAGCTCAGGCGAACCTTTGATACAAAAATCATTAAACCTTGTACAGCATCCAGATAAAATCACCTGGCGACAGCAAGAACAAACGTATAAATCGTGTGCAACAATGAAAGGATCAAGACCGATTTGACAGGCTCAGGTGAACCTAAAATACAAAAATCATTAAACCTTGTACAGCATCCAGATAAAATCACCTGGCGACAGCCAGAACAAACGTATAAATCGTGTGTAACAATGAAAGGATCAAGACCAATTTTACAGGCTCAGGTGAGCCTATGATACAAAAATCATTAAACCTTGTACAGCCCCGCCCACTTCGCCGTTGCCTTCGTCGCCGCCAGCGAAGTTGCTGGGCCTTCTTCCACGCCCTCCGCGTCCGCTAACCCAGTTTCCTCCCTGAGTTAGAGGGCGCGCCTCTCTCCCATCATTTCCCGGGTAAAGGTCATTTCTCGAGTGAAGGTTATCTCTTGGGAAAAATTTAAAAGCTTATCACGGGAAAGGGTCATTTCCAGTGAAGAATTAATATTCCGAGAATTGATTAGATCACAATTAAAAATCATTTCCATGGTCAAAGGTTTACTTTTAGAGTAAATGACGTTTCCCGATACATCTTCAAATCCCAAGAAGGTCTCAAATCCCGGCAAAAGGTCATATTTAGGGGAGGGGTCCGATCCCGGGCAGGGGTCCATTCCCTCCCATGCTCCAAATTCTATCTAATCAATTACTTCGCACCGCTTAACCGGACTTCACTCCCTCGAAATGGCAAAGCACTTTCGTCAGCGCCCGGACGTGTTCCTCAAAAGTGAATAAATTCGCCAGCCGATAGCCAAAAGAAAATATTTATTTTCAATGAAATCCTCTAGACAAAAGGCTCCACAGAAGAGGCATAAGTTTGCTAAAAACAAAAAAAAATCTTAATAAACAAAAAACGAGAAAACAAATACACACACAAAAAGTAAACAGACAAGCAAATTGGTAGACATGACAGATTTTTTTAACCAGTTTACTATTTTTTCGCTTAACTGCGGCTCCTGCACATGTTGCTGCTGTAGGCTCGATACCCAAACGAACCCGATTTCTCGCTTCGTGTCATCAACAAACTCCAGGAGGAAGGGCCACCGAGGGCATCTCTCGACCAAGGAAGGCATCGATCGTTCGCAAGACGCCCTGAAACGACTTATCTTCTCGTCGCTAATGCGGGATCGCGCGTGCATTCTCGTAAAGTGGCCGAATGCATACATCGTTAACCCATTAATCCCATGGAGAACTTTGCCCAATTGATGAATTTCCTTCTGGCCGATGATATGCGATTCTATTCAACCTTGGGAGGTCTCTCGTCTTCCAGGTATTCAAAACTATTTCCTTGACCAGTATGTGGCGGCCAAATACCTCGAGAGGAGTTAAGTGGAGGGAAGATGGTGGATGGAGCCATGAAGAAGTGTTCTGCAGGAGTTTCCAGAAATGAGGACTCCAGACCTGTCATAGAGGCAAGGCGAGCCTAGGCCGACCTATATCCAGATTTTTTTTTTTTTCTCTCTTTTTTTCTTTCTTTTTTTCTCACAATGACCTTAGACTTGTAGTACGTGTCCACTTGCCGTAGATCAACTCTTCGTGGCCACCGCGTGACCCCAAAGCGACCTCAGGTCACCTTGGCAATTGTTTCGGGTGTTGACCCTATGCATTGCTAAAGAATGGCATACAAAGACAGTGGCCGACCCGGTCAGGTCAGATCAAATCGCACGTGTCTCACGGGTCATATGATTGCCAATGACCACACCCTTTCCAACTCCCCAACTGCTCAGTTTATCTATTCATTCATTAATTCATTTAGCCATCCAAACATTACATATTACCTCTCCGCTTTCCTTTCTTCCTTCCTTCCTTCCTTCCTTCCTTCTTTCCTTCCACCCTTCCTTCCCTCCTTCCTCTCTTCCTTCTATTCTTTGCTCCCTTCCCTCCATCCAACCATCCATCCTTCCTTCTTCCTTGTTTCTTCCCTTTCTTCATTCCCAGCCATAATTTCTTTCTTCCCTTCCATTTTTCCTCCTTTATTCAACCAATTCTAATTCTTTCTTCCTTCCATTCCAACCTTACCTCCAATCCCTCCCTCTCTCCTCCCTTCATTCCTTCTCTCTACACTTCTTTCCTTCAATCCATCTATCTGTCTTTTCTTTCCTCCATCTCTCTCTTCTACCTTCATTCATTTCCTCTAACCTTCTTTCCTTCCATCCATCTACCTTTCACTCCTTCAATCCTCCTCTCCTTCCTTCATTCCTTCCACCTATCCTTCTTTCCTTCCATTCCTCTTTCTTTCCTTCTTTCCATCCATCAATCCTTCCTTCATTCCTTCCCTCTAACCTTCTTTCCTTCCATCCATCTATCTTTCACGCCTTCAATACTTCTCTCCTTCCTTCATTCCTTCCCCCTATCATTCTTTCCTTCCATTCCTCTATCTTTCCTTCCTTCCATCCATCAATCCTTCCTTCATTCTTTTCCTCTATTCTTCTTTCCTTCCATTCCTCTATCCTTCCTTCCTTTCATCCATCTACCTTTCTTTCCTTCCATCCATCAATCCTATCTTTCTTCTATCGATCTATTCCTTCTTCCTTCCATCCATTAATTCTTCCCTTATCACTTCCTTCTATCCTTCTTTCCTTCCACTTATCTATCCTTCCCTTCCTTTACTTTCTTCCCTTTCTTCCTGATAACCCTAACTTCTTTTCTTCCTTCCATCACTATTTCTTTCCTATCTTCTTTCCTTCCATTCCTCTATCCTTTCTTCCTTCCATCCATCTATCTTTCTTTCCTTCCATCCATCAATCCTATCTTTCTTCTATTGATCTATTCCTTCTTCCTTCCATCCATCAATCCTTCCCTTATCACTTCCTTCTATCATTCTTTCCTTCCACTTATCTATCCTTCCTTCCTTTACTTCCTTCCCTTTCTTCCTGCTAACCCTAACTTCTTTTCTTCCTTCCATCACAATTTCTTTCCTATCTTCTTTCCCTCCTTTCTTTTTTCTTCCTTCCCTCTTTCTTTCCTTCCTTCCCTTCTTCCTCCCTCCTCTTCCTTTCGCTTACTATTTCCTTCTTTCCTTCCACTTATCTATCCTTCCCTTCCTTTACTTTCTTCCCTTTCTTCCTGCTAACCCTAACTTCTTTTCTTCCTTCCATCACTATTTCTTTCCTTCCTTCTTTTCCCTCCTTTCTTTTTTTTCTTACTTCCCTCCTCCTTTACTTCCTCCGTTTTCTCTTCCCAGTTTTCCCTGGTGCTACAGCTGCCTGAGCCGTGCGCTTCTTTCCACCTCCCCAGGTCGAATCGAGTCAGTCACAAATGAATTTTATGGGCGAGAGAGAGCGGCCCGGGGTGTTTTGGATGATTTACTCGATTGAAAGTCAGCACGTCGATTTCTCTTGCATCATGCATTTTCACCTGCTAACGTCAAAGAGTCCAGAATAAAAAAAATGACGGGAAAATGTCACCGGAGAAGAAGTCCTAAAATACTCGGACATAACATAACTTTACCTAATCTGTCCTAACTTAACCTAAACTGACCTAATCTAACCTAACTTCACTTAATCTAACCATACTTTACCTATTCTAACCTAGTTCAGTTTACCTAACCTAACCTAATTTTCCTTCATATATATATACATACATACATATCTAAGTCTAAATAAAGATATTCTTATAAAAAACAATGTGGAAGTCGGGGACAGGTGGTATTACGGTGACACTTTGTCCTAAAAATATTCTTGAAAAAGCGCTTGGGTAAGTCGGGGTCACGTGGTATTCTTCTTCGCGTTCTTCTTCTTCTTCTTCTTCTTCTTCTTCTTCTTCTTCTTCTTCTTCTTCTTCTTCTTCTTCTTCTTCGCGTTCTTCGTCTTCTTCTTCTTCTTCTTCTTCTTCTTCTTCTTCTTCTTCTTCTTCTTCTTCTTCTTCTTCTTTTCTTCTTCTTCTTCTTCGCGTTCTTCTTCTTCTTCTTCTTCTTCTTCTTCTTCTTCTTCTTCTTCTTCTTCTTCTTCTTCTTCTTCGCGTTCTTCTTCTTCTTCTTCTTCTTCTTCTTCTTCTTCTTCTTCTTCTTCTTCTTCTTCTTTCTCGCGTTCTTCTTCGCGTTTTTCTTCGCGTTCTTCTTCGCGTTCTTCTTCGCATTTTCTCTTCGCGTTCTTCTTCGCATTCTTCTTCGCGTTTTTCTTCTTCGCGTTCTTCTTCCTCGCGTTCTTCTTCCTCGCGTTCTTCTTCCTCGCGTTCTTCTTCGCGTTCTTCTTCGCATTCTACTTCACGCTCTTCTTCGTGTTCTTCTTCGCGTTCTTCTTCCTCGCGTTCTTCTTCGCGTTCTTCTTCGTGCTGGGGATCCCGTGTTGGGGTTCCGCCCCGAGGCCGAGGCTGAAGGGGAAAACGAGGGATTAGAGCACGGAAAGCTGCGGCCGTAGGCCGCTGTTTGCGCAGCCAAGCCTCCGGCGAAGCCGGGGAGGGTGAAGCCCGCGGCTTGTGTACATATATATATATATATATATATATATATGTGTGTGTGTGTGTGTGTGTGTGTGTGTGTGTGTGTGTGTGTGTGTGTGTGTGTGTGTGTGTGTGTGTGTGTGTGTGTGTGTGTGTACACACAAGGTATGTTCAATAAGTAATGAGAAAATGTCAGGCGAGACATTAAATATGATTTGATCAAAATATTACTTCATGGTGAAGTACACATACATATATTCTATAAAATGACTAACTGGTAACTTTCTATATTTGTAGGTCTGAGTGCAGCGGTGAACGTGGTGGAACCAGTCTGATTCGGTTTGACACTTGTCAAGATGCAGGGAAACATGGAGCAACGTTATGCTATCAAATTTTGTGTTAAACTTAAGAAAACCAAACAAGAAGTTTATGGAATGTTAAAGGAGGCCTATGGGGATGAATAGATGAGCCAAGCAAGTTTTTATCGGTGATTTAACAGATTTTCTGAAGGAAATGAGCAGGTTGAGGGTGAACCCAGATCTGGAGCACCGGAAAGTGCACACAAGGAAGAAAACATTGCAAGACCGTCGAATATCTGTGAGGATGATATCTGAAGCTGTTGGTATTAGTATTGGCACAGCAGAGACAGTTCTGACCGAAGATCTGAAGCTCCACAAAGTCTGTGCCAAGTTCGTGCCAAAGATCCTCTCCGACGACCAGAGGCAGTTTCGTGTGGAACGTTGCACTGACATTCTCGAAATGATAGAGGCTGATTCAGGTTCCCCGAATAAGGTAGTGACTTGCGACGAGAGTTGGGTATTCACCTACGACCCTGAGAGCAAACGTCAGAGTGCTCAGTGGAAGCACGCGAAAAAGAGAGTCATGGGTCTCGTTCCGAATTTATTCCTGGGAACGAGACCCGTGACTATCTTTTTCCACCTTTTTCAACTTGTCACAATGTCTCAACATATATATGTATATATATATATATATATATATATATATATATATGTATATATGTATATATATGTATATATATGAATATATATATATATGTATACATATATATATACATATATATATATATATATATATATATATATATATATATATATATATTACAATAGCAGAGTAGCAGGTCCTCTTTCAGGCAGATTTGATTAAACTTTGCAGTAGCTTCTGCATTCACGAGTTTCTTGCTGACACGTTCAACTTTTCTAATACTTGAACGTTGAATATCGTTGAGTTGTCTTATTATATATATGTATATATATATATATATATATATATGTATATATACGTATATATATATATATATACGTATATATATATATATATACGTATATATACATATATATATATAATATAAATATACATATATATATGCGCGTATACACGCACATGCATACACAATACAGAGCTGAGTATGATCGCCTGACAACATGACGGAAGGGCAAGTGCTTTTAGGCAGCTTTAAGATGGAGTCATTAGGTTTACCAGATAAAGCTGACTCGAAAACTAGTTAATTTTATCCAATGGTAGAGAGTGTTCGCAAGGGCTCATGAAAAGTTTAAAAGTGCTATTTCTTGTCTCCCTACCCCATTTGGCTTCGGTGGGTTCTAAGCCTTTTTTCAATCATGTAGCCCATACTCCCGTGCAGTTCTTCAGCTTCATGGAAATTAATTCAACTTTGAATAGTATCGCTCGACGTCAAGTGAATGAAACTTGTTTTCTTGTTTGTGGTCCCTTTTGCGAACCTCTTTCCCCCCCCAACCCCCCAACCCCCCAGCCCAAGAGGGCCCACACAACCCGCGTTGACAACCACTAGCTCTCACCTATCGAGCACCGGAAGCACATGTACCCACACGCACACGATTGGCTGGTGTAATATCTACCAACAAAGACAAATAAACAAGTTTCTTTGATACACAGTGTTTGATGAAAATTTTCAAAATTGTTCTGGCTGCCACAAGCAAGCGCAGCAAAAGGCTTCAAATTCTCTCGATCGACACTTTAACTGCCAGTGATGACTTTTACATTTATTCTAATTTTTGTCAGGCGATTTT
>NC_134777.1:36301146-36311146 GCF_046742065.1 Oratosquilla oratoria | reverse complement strand
AAGATGTATTTTACGTAGCGACAATACAGAGAGGAGCGGACTTCTGTTATGAGCTCAGCTTTGATAAAAGATAGCGAGCAACACTCCAAGAGAACTATCAATTCCTACATCAATCAATTGTCCATATACCTGTCCATTAGAGCAGGAAAAAGAAGCCTCAGGCTTTTTTTTTTTTTTTTTTTTATTAGAGTGGGGGGTATTGAAAGGTATGATATCTTAACAATGATCCACTCTATTTGAAATAAAGCTGAAAGTACGCTGCACATTTATTTTGGTAAAAAGGATTTCCACAACTTACGAGCTCATGATAACATCTTCCTAGGTTCGGGAATCACGTAGGATCATTAGGAAATCAGACTCTGAGTTACTTGAACCAGTGACAGATACCTGCATACGGTGGACCTCTAAGATGGACGGCATTTATAACTATATCTATAAACATGAATAATGATAATTGTTGCTTTGAGTTTCACTAATTAGAAAACCTGTAGTCCCCATAACGACTGACAACGGCCTTCAGAGCCTTCCTAGATCTCTCTAGTATGTAATTTTGTATTGTTGTCTATGTAGAATTGGTGTGGAGTTGTTTATATGTCATCGTCAGAAAGTAGTAAAAGGAGTGGAGTAGTCACGCACTGTAATTTTTCCATGTATGAAGATATGGATGAAAAAATCTGAAGATGATAGAGATCTTAAACCAAGCCTGAGAACCGAGTGCCAGCCCCTCAAGGTTATACCTCCAGATACCAAAAATACATACATATACACACACACACATATATATATATATATATATATATATGTGCGTGTGTGTGTGTGTATATATATGTATATATATACATATATATGTGTGTGTGTGTGTGTGTGTGTGTGTGTGTGTGTGTGTGTGTGTGTGTGTGTGTGTGTGTGTGTGTGTGTGTGTGTGTGTGTTATATACATATATATATATATATATATATATATATATATATATATATATGTATGTATATATGTATATAGTATATATGCATACTCAAACATCCGACACCTTACCATTCTCGATCCCGGCGACAAAGGAAACTAACTTCTGTTTCTTGAATTCTCATCTTGCCGGCTGGAAGGGGAAGGGGAAGGGGAAGGGGAAGGGGAAGGGGGGAGAGCAGCGCCCGTGGCTCTTGTCGGAGTGGTGGACGACCGAGATGGGAGTGATATGGCAACGTCTCATCTGCAGCCTCCGACTGCGTTTTTACTTGATGTTCATTTGTTCTTTTTTTCTTGTTCACCATCTTTTTCTTTGAGTTGTTTCATTCTGTTTTGTTTTACTTCATTTTGCTTTATTTTATTCTATTCCATTTCATTTCACTTTTTTTTTTTTTTTTTTTTTTTTTTTTATCCCGTCCGGGGTATTAGCTGCATGTTATTGTGGGCTTAAAAGCTGCTAAGTAGCATGCAGCTGATATTTTTGGGTCTCTATGAGGCGCCCCTACGGACCAGAGCCACATTTTTGTCTGTGGTAGATGAAATCTCTATTCATAGAGAAATGATGATACTGCGATGTCCCTCCGTTTTGCTGTTCCCCCCACTCTTGTTACTGTCCTGTACCACTTCTTTGAATATTCATTTTCTCATTTCGCCGAACCCTGTGGTGGGGGAAAAGAATACTGCCACCAAGTATTTCCACTTGAGTCACATAAGGCGACAAAAATGGGACGGGGAAAGAACTCGGCATCCTTCTCCCTGTAGCCCCTAAGGGGACATTTAAAAAAAAAAGGCATAAAAGGACCTGGGAGGAGTTTTCCAGCCAGTATCCTAAGGTTTGGGTCTTTTAATGTGCATGGATGTGGTACAGATGATAGTAAAAAGGAAGAAATAGGCAATGTGTTTGTGAGAAGAAATATAGATGTATTGGCATTGAGTGAAACTAAGTTGAAAGGAAGGGGCAAGTTTGAGTTTGGGAACGTAGTTGGGAGGGTGTCAGGAGTGAAGAGAGAATGAGTGAGAGAAGGGGTGGCTATACTAGTAAGTGAAGAGATAGGTAAGAGTGTCGTGGAGTGGAAGGAAGTTTCTTCAAGGTTAATGTGGATGAAAGTGAATCTGGGGAAGGAGATGTGGGTTGTTGTAAGTGCATATGGGCCTGGTAGTGAGAAGAGTGTAGAGGAAAGGTAGGACTTTTGGATTGATTTAAATAAGTGCATAGAGAGATTAGGGAGAAATGCCAATGTAGTGGTACTGGGAGACCTTAGTACTAGGGTAAGAAAGGAACCAATAGATGGAGTGGTTGGAAAGTGTGGAGTTCCAGGAAAAAATCGTAGTGGAGAGTTGATGGTGAAGATGTGTCTAGAGAGTTGATGATAGCAAATGCAGAGTTTAGGAGGAAAGTCAAGCATAAGTACACACGGGAGAGGGTGGTGGATAGAAGGATGGTAGATAGAGCGTTAATAGACTATATAGTGGTAACCAGGAGAAGAGTAGGAAGAGTTAAGGATGTACATGTTCTATGGGGAGAGAGTGGAGGCATACCTGGTCACTTTTTGGTGACCAGGTAAGTTGAGAGTGGAGGATAGATGAAGAAAGAGGAAAAGGACAAAAGGTAGGGAGTTGTTTAGAGTGAAATGCTTAAATGAGAAAGAAAAGTAGAAGGAGTACAAGAAGAAGCTGAGAGAGGACTGGGGAGGAGTGAAGGATAGAGTAGAAGTAGGAGTGGAAGAGGAATAGGAATTGTTCAAGGGGGGAGTCACAAGGTGTGAAAAGATGGTGTGTGGAACTGGAACAAGGAGGACGGGAGGGAATACAAGGAATGGTAGTGAGTAGTGGGATGAGAAAGCAAAGAAGGTTGTAGAAGAAAAGATGCGAGCATTCACAGATTGGTTACTGAATAGGACGAGAGAATCATATGAGAGGTACAAAGAAAAGAAAAAAGAAGTAAAGCATAATATAAAGGAGGCAAAGAGGAAAGCAGATGTGAAATGATGTAAGAATGTGACAGAAATTTTTGAAAGTAATAAAAAGATGTTTTGGAAAGAAATTAAGAGAAGAAGAGGAGCTGATTCAAGTAGAGAAAAAAAGGTAAAAGGTGCAGATGAAGAAATGATAATGGAAGACACGGCAGTAAAAGGAAGATAGGTATAGTGTGTTTTAGGGAGTTGATAAATGTGAACTAGGATAGGGAGGGAAAGGTAGTCGCAGTGGGAAGCGCTAAGAAAATGACCGTGATGAGTGAGGAAAATGGAGAAGAAATAAGGGTAGATGAGGTGAAAGCAGTTGTTAAGATGATGCGAGCAGGTAAGGCACTTGGGTTGGATGGGTGTCATACAGAATGTCTAAAAAAAGTAGGTACAGTGATGGTGGGCTGGCTGGTGAGGTTATCTAATGTTTGTTTAAGAGAGGGTAGAGTGTCGAAGGACTGGAGGAGTGCCTGTATAGTTCCCCTTTTCGAGGGAAAAGGGGACAAGTGTGAGTGTAGTAGTTTCATAGGGATCAGTTGTTAAGCGTAGTTGGGAAGGCTTATGGGAGTGTCTTAAATGAGAGGATTAGGAGAGGAACAAAGGGAATAATTGTTGATGAACAGTGTGGGTTTAGGACAGGTAGGGGTTACGTGGATCAGACTTTTGTAATAAGACATGTATGTGAGAAAGCTTTAGGAAAAGATAAGGATGTTTTTTGGGCCTTTTTGGGTTTGGCAAAGGCTTATGATAGGGTAAACAGGAAGGCACTGTGGGAGGCATTGCAGATATATGGGATAGGAGGAAAGCTTTTAAGAGCAGTCAAGAGTTTTTACGAGAGTAGTAAAGCTTGTGTTAGAATCAGAAATGGAAAGAGTGAGTGATTTGAGGTAAAGGTGGGACTCGCCAGGGATATGTTATCTCGGATTGGCTGTTCAATTTATACATGGACGGGGTGGTGCGAGAGGTAAATGCAAGGGTAATGGGTCGGGGATTGGAGATGGTTAAAGAAAATGGAGAAAAGTGGGAGATAAGCCAGTTGTTGTTTGCTAACGACACTGCACTTGTGGCAGGATCAGAGGAAGGACTGAGGAAGTTAGTGACAGAGTTTGAGAAGGTGTGCGAAAGAAGGAAGTTGAAGATAAATGTGGGTAAAAGTAAGATGATGAGATGTACAAGGGGTGAAAGTGTCAGCAGAATGGAAGTGAGTAAGGAAGAGAGATCGGAGGAAGTGGATAGTTTTACATACTTGGGTGTGAATGTGGCGGGAAAGGGAGGAGTGGAGGTGGAGGTAGAATGCAGATTGAGAGAAGCAAGTAAATGCCTTGGGGGATTAAAAAGAGTAATGAAAAATAAACACTTGGGAATGGATGCTAAGAGGAGATTATATGAAGGAGTGATTGTGCCGACAGCACTATATAGGGCAGAAACATAGAACACAAGGGATGAAGGGAGGAGGAGTTTGAATGTGTTTGAGATGAAGTACCTGAGAAGTATGATAGGGGTTACTAGGTTGGACAGTGTGAGAAACGAGGAGGTGAGAAGGAGAACAGGAGTGGAAAGGGAGTTGGGAGATAAGGTGGATGAAAGAGCATTAGGATGGTTTAGGCACATGTAAAGAATGAGTGAAGAAAGAGTGAAGTAAAAGAGGTGTGGAAGGCAGAGGTGGAAGGAGTGAATATGAGGGGGCGACAAAGGATGAGATGGATGAGTGGGGTAAAAGGGGAAGGGCAAAAGAGGACAGGAGATAGGGGTGAATGGAGAATGGTTGTGTATAGATGATGTGGTGCATGAAAGGGATTGAGTGGGGGATGGGGGGGAGAGTATGTGTGAAAAATAAACTGACGCAGCCCGAAGAGACTTCTTCCCGTCTTCTCCATTCCTGCATGAGGGAACGGAGAGGAGGGTTCGCCGATTTAATGAAGCGGCCTTGATGTGGATGTGCTGTGTCTTGTGGCACTGCTTCTGACCCAGGCCGGTGGGCGAGATGCAGGGATGACCCGTCATCCAGAAGGAGCTAGGATAAGAGGGGGGTGGGTGGATGGGAGGGAGTATGTGGAGATGGAATGGGTGAGAGTCGATTTTATGCCTTTTTTTCTACTTCCCTTGTAAGGAGGTAAAGCCTATGGTATATGTATGTATATATTTTATCTTATCTTATCTTTCTATATTCTATCATATTTTATTTCATTTATTTATTCATTTATTCATTCTATTCTATTACAAATATTATTATTAATTTCAACTCATCGGGCACATGTGGACTCAACCAGTGAATAGAATTATTTCTGGGTTGTGAGTGCGTTCATATATTTGAAGCTATTTACGACTTATGCAGTTGTTCTGGATGCCCCAAGTGATTTTATTCAGCCGAGCGAAACTCCCTCCAATCAGTCATTAACCCTTTTACTACTTCTTATATTTTCTACAATTTCCGGCTGCCGCCATGCAATTTAATTCAGTTTTATTAAGCAGTGAAATCGTTGAAGCAGTAGGAGTACACTTCTAGACGTCATTGAAGTTAATGTGCCTAAGTGCCGGAGACCAGTCTCTCCAGCCACACGAGACAAGACTCCAGAATATCGACATTAAGATTTACTCGGAAGTAGAGTTGGCCTTCTCCAAACGGGAGGGAGTAATCAATAGTAGAAAAACATAGTAACGCAGAAAATTCACTAAAAATACAAACTTCACAAACCGATAACTGGAGTTAATTGGACTATTTCTAGTCCTACAGAAAAAAAGAAGTGCCTAATTGTATTTATGAATGCCCCACATAAAGAAAAAAAGCGTTTTCTTTTTTCGGTACAGTGGAGAATTAGAGCAAGGACCCATTGCCTTTCACGGTTGCGAGAACAGGACTGGAAATGGACTTGATTTTACGCCACGAGCATTATACAGATGGATGAAACCTACACGTGGTCAGCCAGCACAGCTACCAGATCCATAGCATCAATATTCTTTCGGCTGTAGTAACGGACTCGCAAAGATATAAACACCGATCAAAGTAGCATTTGCCCGTTAATTTTCATCTAACCACTCATCTGTCTAACCAAGTGCCAGTTTTAAAGGAAAAATATGATCAAATATAAAGAAACATTAATAAGCATGAATATACAAATCTCAAAGGAAATATCAATATATTAAACCAAAGATTCACACAAAGCTCTACAAGGAGGTACCAACCAAAACACAAGCATGATAAGACTTGTACACAAATTCTCTATGTGCGCACGTAAACGCACACGCGCACACACACACACACACACACACACACACACACACACACACACACACACACACACACACACACACACACACACACACACACAATCGATTGGTGTAGCTAAGTCTACAGCTAATATAAGAATGAAAGAATGGATGTGAGGCTAAGAAGTTGGAATTTAGTGTGATCACTGAAGAGTAGCTTATTGTGTTTGTAACCTTCTCTATTTAAACAGTGGAGAACAAAAGTGATGTGTAGTAACCGACCCTTTCTCCACGTGACGTGAAGACCCAGTTCTTCGGCTTTACCCATACGTATGGACGAAACCTTATACAGATTCCGTTCTGTCTAATGCTAAAGTATTTTATTCAGCTGTTGGGACGGGCTTGAAACTGAACAGGAAGTTATTCGATAGAGCCTCCTTTGCGTCTTCTGCGCCTTCTGCTGAGTGACTTTGCCCAGCATTAACCAGAATAAAATGCATCGAGGAAGTTACCGAAGAGTCCTTTCGCGACGAGGTTGATGGAGTGATACATTGTGTTTTATTGACAAACAAAAAAAATAGTGTTTATCCTAAAGAAAACGAAATAGAACACACTTTAAAAACCGTTTAGCATAACATTTAAGCCATACGCTGCGATACACAGCTTCTTTCTTTTTCTTTATTTATCTATTTACTTATATATTTATTTGTTTATTTATTTATTCTTTATTTATTTATCTGTTTGTTCAGTTATCTATCTATTTAATAACTTATCTATTTCTATTTCTATTCCTATTATCAGATCTTTTTTTTTTTGTGGAAGGTAAGTTGAGAGTGAAGAATAAATGGAGAAAGAGGAAAAGGGCAGAAAGTAGAGAGGTTCTTAGAAAAAACTGTTTAAAGGAGAAAGAAAAGGAGCAGGAGTGCAAGAAGCTGAGAGAAGTGCGGGAGGTGGTGAAGGATTGAATAGAGGTAGGAGTGGAGGGGAACGGGTGTGTTTCAAGGAGGGAGTGACAAGGTGTGCAAAGATGGTATGTGGAACAAGGAAGATGGGAGAGAATGGAAGGAAAAGTAGTGAGTGGTGGGATGATGAAGTGAGGAAGGTAGGAGAAGAGAGGCAAGCATTAAGGGATTGGTTGCAAAATAGGACGAGAGAAACATATAACAGATACAAAGAAAAAAGAAGAGAAGAAAAATATAAGATAAAGGAGATAACAAGGAGACCAGAAGTAAAAAGGGGGGAGGAATATGACAGAAAGTTTTAAGAATAATAAAAAGATCTTTTGGAAAGAATTTAAGAGAGGAAGTGGAGGCGAGTTAAATAGAGAAGAAAAGGTAAAAGGCGCAGATGGACAGATGTTATCAGAAGAGGAAACGGTAAGGGAAAGGTGGGCAGAGTATTTTAGAAAGTTTTTGAAATTGGAAGAAGACAGGAAGGGATTGGTGGTAGTATTTGGAGGCGCCATGAAAATGACGGTGATGGGATAGGAAAATGGAGGAGAAATAAGAAAAGATGAGGTACAAGTAGTTTTGACTATTATGAGAGCAGGTGAGGCACCTGGGTTGGATGGAAGTCATACGAAGTGTCTGAAGAAGGGAGGTACGGTAATAATGGACTTTCTAGTGAGGTTGTTTGAAGTGTGTCTAAGGGAGAGTACAGTACCGGAGGAGTGGAGTGCCTGTATAGTTTTGTCTTACAAGGAAAAAAGGGGACAAATGTGAGTGTAGTAGTTTCAGTGGGATTAGTTTCTTGAGTGCAGTCGGGAAGGCATATGGAAGGGTTTTGATTAAGAGGATTAGGAAAGGAACAAAGGGAGTAATTGGTGAGGAACAGTGTGGGTTTAGGAAAGGCAGGAGTTGCATGGATAATAATTTTGTGTTAAGGTAGCTATATGAGAAAGCTTAAGGAAAAGGTATGATTTTTGGGGGGCTTTATGGATTTGGAACAGGCTTATGACAAGATAGGCAGAAAGGTACTGTGGGAGGTTTTGCAGATATATGGGAACGGGGGAAAGCTATTAAGGACAGTCAAGAGTTTTTGCGAAATTGGTAAAGCCTGTGCTGGAAATGGAAATGGAGAGAGCGAGTAGTTTGAGGTAAAGGTGGGGCTGTATCAGGGATGTGTCATGTCGCCATGGCTGTTCAATGTGTACATGGATGGGGTGGTGTGGGAGTTAAAGGCGATGGTAATGGGCAGGGGATTGGAGATGTTTAAATAAAATGAAAGAAAGTAGGAGGTGAGCCAGTTGTTGTTTGCTGACGACACTACGCTTTTGGCAGGGTCAAAGGGGGATTAAGGGAGTTAGTGATGGAATTTGGGAGGGAATGCTATAGGAGAAAGTTGAAGGTAAATGTGGGCAAAAATAAGGTGATGAGATGCACAAAGGTAGAGGATAGCAGCAACTTGGAAGTTTTAAAAAAGTGAGGCTGGAGGAAGTGGGTAGGAGTGGCGGTGGAAGTAAACTGTAGACTGAAAAAAGCAAGTAAATGCCTCGGGGGATTAAAAAGTGTCATGAGATATAGACATCTTGGAATGGATGCAGAGGAGACTGTACAAAGGGGTGATTGTGCCGACGGCACTGTATGAAGCAGAAACTTGGAATTTAAGAGTCAGAGAGGAAAAGTTTAGATGTTTTTGAGATGAAATGTCCGAGAAGTATTGTAGGAGTTATAAGGTTGGATAGAGTGATAAACAAGGAGGTGAAGAGGAGAGCCGGGGTGGAAAAGAAGGTGGTAGATAGGGTTGAAAGAGTATTGAAATGGTTTGGACACATGGAAGGAAGGAATGAAGAAAGGCTAGTAAAAGAGACATGAAAGGCCGAGTTAGAGGGATTAAATTTGAGGGGACGACCGAAGATGAGATGGATGGATGGGGTGAAAGGGGCGTTGAGCAAGAGTAGAATGTCTGTTGAACAAGGAAGAGAGAAGGCAGGAAAAATGTGTATAGATAATACTGTGATGATAGGAAAGGAGGCAATGAGGCCCTTGCTGTGGATGTGCTGTATCTTGCTGCCATGCATCTGACCCAGGGCAGTGGGCGGGATACAGGGATGTCCTGTCATCCACGAGGAGCTAAGATGAGAGGGAAGAAAGGGTGGTGGATGGGAGTGGAATGGATGGGGGGGGATGGGGGTGCTTGCCTTTTGAATTGGCTACCTCCCTTGTAAGGGGGAAGAGCCCTTGGTCTATGGATGGATGGAATGATATTCATCTACTCTTATTCATCTTTATCATTTTAGCGCCCACATGTCAACATGCTTTTTTATTTAATGCATTATGATGGACTAAGAGATAGAGCTGAAACTCAAACGCGATACCCATGACATAAACATGACGTGCGCTAACTAGGTCATAGTCGGTCAGCGATCACGGTACATAACATGAAAGGTTGTCATAAGAATACCGAATAGTCTATATGACCTTTCCAGCTAATATTTTATTCTAGATCAGGCAACCCGACGAGTCATCGAACATATGACGTTTGCTTTCTTTCCATGACAGATTCCATTTAACTCTCGATGTGTTTCTTATATTACTTAAAACAATGGCACCTGTTAGACCTTGTCCAGAATCAAAGGATTTTCCTTCAAAATAAATCATCGTTATCGTTTTTTATGGTGGATTATGTGCTTGCTGGCAAGTGTAGATAAGGTCTTTGAGCTCAAACTATAAGAATATCATTTACTTTTTTCAGTGAGTTCAGGTCTCTGCTACATTTTAGAGATGAAATTATGTAAATTATATACGTATATACTGATGGTATCTTTGTATTTGTACATCGATTTTCGACAACTTTATTGAAAAGTGTCTCGAAAAGGTTTAGGTAGACCAACCTGAAAACTTACAAGCCTACTTAAGATAGCAAACCTT
>NC_134777.1:36293646-36296146 GCF_046742065.1 Oratosquilla oratoria | reverse complement strand
CGGAGGAGAGGGCGATGCACCCCCACCTATCCTACCGTCTGGTAGCTACTCGTTAAAGTACTGCACAATGTTGTCTTTTGTAACTGTTTGATATGTATTCTGCTGCACACAGAAGTTCAATGTAATGTAGCATTATTATATTAATGTATAGGTGTTAAATGAATAAATACGTTCCACCAAATTTGAAACACTTTGTCCGGTTATAACCACCATCCCCACCATCACCACCTCTCCGGCACCTCTCTAGTAATCTCAGGCTCCACCACTGTAGGGGGATGGACTTTTAGTATATTTCTCAATTGTTACCAATTAATTTTATTCAGTCTCGTACCCATGACCTTCTTCTGTATCACGTGGCATCTTTCCATTCATTCTGGGTTCCGCCGGGATATCTTATCCATCTCTGTGGCTATCCCTCCCCCCCCCTCCACTTCAGTAGTGAAGAGGATTAGAGGTTCTAATGATTCACAAGCTCTTCTAAAGAAAACCACAAACAAACCCAAAAATGTGAGTACCTGTTGGATGCCAGAAGATTTTATTTAGCGGTGAAGTCCGGGAAGATAAGCAACAGCGCTGCATGAGTAAAAAAGGTACGAGGAAACAAGACAAGAATCACCGTGCTGGAAAGTTAAAGTGGAACATCTCACCGTGATTACTCTCTATGTTTCTGATATTGTCTCCCCGGGCTTAAAGGGAAATGGTTGATCTTGTTTCCTGAAACCAATTAGTCTGTATTTGTTGAAGATCTTCATTAGTCTACAGATATGCTCTCGACATTAACATCGCTGAGAAAACACCTGGGTCTGTTCTTATGAACCTCGCCCTAGTAGGCAAGCCACTGTAAATACAACCTGCCAGTATAGTGCCTCTTCTTAAGTTAAATAAATTTGTCTAGTGTAAGATGGAATAATCCCTTTCTTGTACCGAAGGGATTACTGAGGTAAGAATCACTGTGTCCATCTTGGAGACACTGAATAGATTCTCCTGGTGTTGACCAGAATAAAATATGTATGTGCACGTCTGTACCGAAGAACTGGTTTACCAAATGAGTGGTTAAGAAATGTAATGAACACAGTAACCATGTAGTGACATAAGGAACAATGGGTTATTTTAAGAGAAGATTAGAGAACTTAATGGAAAGGGATGATAGGTGGAAATGGATATGGAACTACCTAGTGTAGGCTTTATGGTCTTATGTTCTTATGAAAGGGGTTGTTGAGATGGCTTCAATCACTTCGGTCCGGTGTCGTTCCCGAAGCTGAAGAGAATCACCTGGCGAGTGTCAGAGGGGGGGGGGGGGCAATCGTCGTAAAAGATGTAAGTGGTTGGATTTGAAATTCTATATTAATTCCTGTTCTATTCTATGTTTACCGAAATATACAATACTAGAATAATTGTTACTCTGTCTTTCAAAGTCATCATCACGATGAAGTGATCGACTACTTTAACCCGGAGGAGTTCATTGTATTTTTTTTTTTTTTTTTTATCTGAGGAAATATGACTTGTTTTCTGGTTTGGTGCCAGTGACAACATGTGACAATAACTGATTATCATGCTTATGGTAAAGATGGAATTCGTGTGGTAAAACATGTCCATAGCAAGCATCACCAAGTGAATCTACTCTCCCCAGTGAAAAATAGTTTTTCGCCGAATCACGGTCTCAATGATTACGCGTGAATGCATCTTATTGAAATAACCTGCACTGTACATATATATATATATATATATATATATATATATATATATATATATATATATATATATATATATATATATATATATATATATATATATAAAACCAGTATGTCTACACAAAGTAATTACTGCTGTTGCATTTTATGAGGCACCGTTTTTCTGATGCCCAACTTTTCTTGAAAAATTTCATATGATTTCTATGGAGGTTCCTGGGCTTAAGATATATTTCATCCCTTTCGTATCGGATGGCAGTTGATTTTAGCCTAGCTGCCTCCAGGCTATTTTATTCCTCTTCGTCACGTCTACACCCTCGATAGCAAATAGTCCTTTTACCTCTGGTAACATACCCTGTTAGAAAACATCGCCTAGCGTTAGAGTTTTTGGACTGTATCATCAAGATAAACCAGTCAATTCAGAAAATCGTTATCAAGTTACGACGGTGACATTCCATTCCACCAACCCTTGACCCACAACCCCCCCACACACACGCACACGCACGCACACACACACACACACACAAACACACACACGCACACACGCACACACGCACACACACACACACACAAACATACACACGCACACACGCACACACACACACACACACACACACACACACACACACACACACATACACACACGCACACACACGCACATACACACACACACACACACACACACACATACACGCCCACACTCACCCCACCCCCACCACCACATGAAGAACATCGTCTTACACTTGTCAGAACACATCCATGAGGAGCATCATGGCGCCGATGGGGCGAGAGCCTCATAGACCGTAGGCGGA
>NC_134777.1:36286146-36288646 GCF_046742065.1 Oratosquilla oratoria | reverse complement strand
ACGTTGGCTTTAGATGTAAAGTCAGCTCGACTATTACAGTTGTTTTTCATCACCATTGAACAGGTTCTAGGGTTACGATAGTATATAAGGACTCGGATCTCATGGTTCTCTTTAGTGGGGTGACAATTTTTCTTAATTATGTCCTTGATTGCTTTTTCATCCTTTTTGTAGGCATCACTGAAGGTGTTACGATAAAAAACGTTAATAAAATTAAATGTATGAACGGTAACAGCGAATGCAGTGATAGTTATAAGAATGGTGTTATTAGAGCATACGTCAGAAGAGCTATAAAAGTATGTTCGTCCTGGGAAGCACTACATGCAGAACTCCAGCATGTACGACAAATGCTCACCAATAATGGTTATGCTAACTGTGATTTTGACCGCATAACCAATAAATTAATGTGTGAACTTGGGTCCAACCAAAGCGCCAATAAGCCTAATTTTATTAACGTTTTTTATCGTAACACCTTCAGTGATGCCTACAAAAAGGATGAAAAAGCAATCAAGGACATAATTAAGAAAAATTGTCACCCCACTAAAGAGAACCATGAGATCCGAGTCCTTATATACTATCGTAACCCTAGAACCTGTTCAATGGTGATGAAAAACAACTGTAATAGTCGAGCTGACTTTACATCTAAAGCCAACGTGGTGTATTTATTCAAATGTCCAGCGGAGAATTGTACGTCTCGCAATATCACATACGTCGGGCACACCAGATGTACTCTCAGCCCAAGACTAACCTTTCACCAACAGGACGGAGCGATCAAGGACCATTATTCAAATATCACAATCGAAATATTGACAGAGACACCTTAGTTCAATGTACCAAAATTATTGCGTACAATGAGGACCCTAGAAGG
Source organism: Oratosquilla oratoria (assembly GCF_046742065.1). NCBI lineage: Eukaryota > Metazoa > Arthropoda > Malacostraca > Stomatopoda > Squillidae > Oratosquilla > Oratosquilla oratoria. The sequence continues at coordinate 36,287,781 of NC_134777.1, read as the reverse complement.
TTGAAACTCTTGGAGGCATTCCACATCAGGGACTCTGCCCCCACTATAAATATTCAGTCGGACATGACGTCCAGCATTAAGCTGTACAGTAGCGCTAACCTGAGACATCGCTACATTGAGGTCCCCTCTCCCCCTCCCCTCCCACCCCCCACTCCCCCACCACTCAGACGATCAGCCAGACTCCGTAATGGGAACTCGGATAGCAGTTTATGTATTTAAACCTTTCTCTCTCTCTATCATTTGTACTTTCCTTGTAGACGTAAGTAATAACTCTCGTTATATATCTTTTGTTCTACCTGTATATTTGTATTTGTATTTTTGTAATTTATTTTGTAACTTATATGTACCAACATTTGTATTCATTATTGCAGAAATTTTGTCAATCCTGATGATGTCTCTTTGAAGACGAAAGCTCGAGAATATTAAATGGAAAACTATGGAGAACTTGTATCAGCTCACCCTACAACTGGAAAAAAGTTGATAAGACAAATAGAAAACATTAAGAAAAAGTTTAACAATTGTCAGAATGCTGTCGTATTTAATTCTACATGCATATATATATATATATATATATATATATATATATATATATATATATATATATATATATATACTGTTCTTGTTCACCTCCCTGGCAACTGGTTTCTGGTGAGATAATTCTCAGTGTCACCTTATTCATTATATTCAGTGTCACGTTATTCATTATATAGGGTGCCCAATGATCCATATATGTGCATATATATATATATATATATATATATATATATATATATATATATATATATATATATATATATATATATATATATATATAACTTAAACCCACTCTCGGAGAAGGATAAGCTGAGATACAGAGTAAACCGTATATTTCGACCAATAACTGTGGTCCTCTTCAGCAGTTACAATTATAGGGTACAAAGACAAGGGCTTATATACAGAGGAGGAAGTAACATTGGGGAACTCAGTAAGCCTCAGGTCACTTGCCCTGAGTGAGGTCGGACTTTACGTCCTGTGGAGATGAATTTGTCAACTGCCATACTAGTTATGGCATCAGGTGGAAGTATTATAATTTGGAAACTTTTTTATTAATGAGGACTCAATAATTTTTCTTTTGAAACTACAATGTGAATTGTATACTGTAGCTGCATTCTTCCAATCTATTCTGTGATCTAAAAGGCTAGAATGGAGGAATACAGCTGAGTTTTCTTTGCCGTATTTTAAAGAATTTTTATGTTCTTTGATCCTAGTGGGTAGATCACGTCCCGTTTGTCCCCAGTACACTTTATCACAATCGAGACATGGTGTCTTGTATACTCCGGATTTGTCCTTATTGGATGTTCTGTGATGGACATTTACTACTTTTTTAAAAATGTTATTTGGGTAACTAAAAGTGATCCTAATTTGGTTCCTAGGTAATAATTTAGATGCGGCATGCATGGATTCATTATAAGGGAGTTTGATATTTGATTTTTCCCAGACAAATTTTGTGTTGGAATTGATTGTTCTAAAATAACTGGTTTTGGCTTTGCTGAGGGCTTTTGTCAGAAACCAGTCTGGGTAGCCTATTTTTAATAATTGAGTGCGTACTGATTCAATTTCTCAGTTGAGAAATTCCGGAATTTCTCAACTCAGAAA
>NC_134777.1:36278646-36281146 GCF_046742065.1 Oratosquilla oratoria | reverse complement strand
GTGATAAGCGTGAAAGGGATTTGTTCCGATCCTTACCCCTTGCCAACTAGTGCACTTGGGTCTTGTGTAAAACAGGAATTGGGGTCACAGATTAGTGATCCTTCCTATCCTCGGGAATCAGATTGATTCCATTTTCAAGACTTTTAAGTGTCTGTTGGTGTAGTGGGCTAAGGCCCTGTGAAGGTGATCTTACAAGTGGCCGATAACAGTGGGTTCGAATCCTGCATGCGACTGTCATAAAAATTATTGGATATATATATATATATATATATATATATATATATATATATATATTATATACATATATAAACACCTATGGTGTATAAATACAGTGTATATATATATACACACATATAAGTGTACATATATATATGCTTATATATGTATGTATATATGTATATACATATTATATATATATATATATATATATATATATATATATATATAGTGTATATATATATATATATAGGATTACAAAGGTGGAGCATGCCGACAGGAGACCTTTTGATCCATATCTAGGTCGGATGCGAAAAAAAAAATCATATTAATAATAAAATAATAAATGAAAACTATGATAATGTAAATAACAAATAAAATACATAAATAAATGCATAGGTATAGTTAAATAATAAACAAACAGGTAAACAGTAAATGATAATAAATTGACATATAACTAATAATAAATGAAAATCAGACAGACAAATGATAACAAAACAAAAACAAATAATATAAGATAAATTATAATCATTACAGCATCTTACTTAGGTATTTATCTAAATGATTCTTAAAGCTTCGAACTGAACTACATTGCACTACCTGTGCAGGAAGTTTATTCCATTCATTAACTACACGGTTGGCAAAGTTGTTTCTACCTACTTCCAAATTGAATCTATTTCCGGACAGTTTGAGACCATTGTTTCTTGTCTGATTCTCATTCAATGTGAAAATTTGGTCACTTCTGATGTTGTCAATTCCCTTTAGAATTTTAAAGACCTGTATCAAGTCACCTCTGAGTCTACGCTTTTTTTAGGGAAAACAGATTCATATGTTTTAGTCGATTTTCGTATGATTTATTTTTGATATTTGGAATCAGTTTTGTGGCTCGCCGTTGTACTTTTTCCAGTCTGTCAATGTCTTTAATGAGATTCGGTGACCATACGGAAACAGCATATTCCAAATGTGGACGAACTAACGATTTATATAGCTTGTTAATGAATGATGGACTTTTGAAATCAAAAGATCGCGCAATCAGTCCTAGAATCTTATTTGCTTTCTCAGAGGCTGAAATACACTGCTTGGATGATTTGAGGTCGTTACTGATAATTACGCCGAGATCTTTTTCACTATCCACTTTTGTTAACGAATTTCCAAATAACTTGTAATTGTACTTACTGTTATTTTTACCTATGTGCATTACCTTGCATTTACTTGTGTTAAATTTTATTAGCTACTTTTCAGACCATTGCTGTAATTTATCTAAATCTTCTTGAATATCTAATTGGTTTGAGTGATCATTTGCCACTCCGCACAGTTTTGTATCATCAGCAAATTTGGAAACAGTAGATTTTAGTCCATGGTCTATATCATTTATATATACTATGAATAGAAGTGGCCCAAGAACGGAACCCTGAGGAACTCCACTTGCAACACTTTTCCATCCAGAAGTTTTTCCATTTAAAACAACTCTCTGTTTTCGACCATTCAACCAATTACTAGTCCAACCTAATAGGCTACCACTTATTCCATGCAAAGCTAATTTAGTAAGTAGTCTTTCGTGTGGGACGGTATCAAAAGCTTTTGCAAAGTCTAGATATACTAAATCTATATTGTTTCTTTTGTCATAATTCGAGATAACTGTGTTGTAGAATTCGAGTAAGTTAGTCACGCAAGAACGTTTCCGTCTGAAACCATGCTGGCTATCATTTATCAAACGGTTACTTTTTAAATGATGTTCGATAGCATCTCTGATGATAGTTTCCATTATTTTTCCTACGATTGAAGTCAAACTTATAGGCCTATAATTATTTGGTTTCTTTTTGTCACCTTTTTTGAATATGGGAGTAACGTTAGCTAGCTTCCATTCTCTTGGGACATCTCCGGATATGATGGATTTCTTGAAAATAATTTCTAATGGAACAACAATCTCATTTTTCATTTCCTTTAAGATTCTTGGATGCCAACCGTCAGGCCCTGGTGTTTTTATTAACTTTGAGTTGGTCTATACACATTTTAATTTTTTCTTTTGTTATATTTACCGTAGTAAGTTTACCCTTGACTTTTTCACAGGTTTCAGTTTGGAATTCACCTTGAGGTGTTTCGTTTACGAATACCGAGCTAAAATAATTGTTTAAGATATTACACATTCCTTCATTTGAATATTCAAGTTGACCGTATGTATATATATACTTATATATATATACATATATATATATATATATATATATGTGTGTGTGTGTGTGTGTGTGTGTGTGTGTGTGTGTGTGTGTGTGTGTGTGTGTGT
>NC_134777.1:36258646-36266146 GCF_046742065.1 Oratosquilla oratoria | reverse complement strand
ATCAATAAATGCATAGGTGTAGTTAAATAATAAACAAACAGGTAAATAGTAAATAATAATAAATTGACAGATAACTAATAATAAATTAAAATCAAGCAAATAATAATAAACAAATAATAACAAACAAATATTATAAGATAGATGGCAGGCATTACAGCATCTTGCTAAGGTGTTTATCTAAACGAATCTTAAAGCTTCGAACTGAACTACATTGTACTGTCTCTGCAGGAAGTTTATTCCATTCATTAACTACACGGTTGGCGAAGTTGTTTCTACCCACTTCCAAATTAAATCTATTTCCTGACAGTTTGAGGCCATTATTTCTTGTCAGTGTGAAAAATTTGTCACTTTTGATGTCAATTCCTTTTAAAATCTTAAAGACTTGTATCAAGTCATCTCTGAGTCTACGCTTTTTTAGGGAAAACAGATTCATATGTTTTCGTCGATTTTCGTATGATTTATCTTTTATATTTGGAATCAGTTTTGTGGCTCGCCGTCGTATTTTTTTCTAATCTGTCAATGTCTTTAATGAGATTCGGTAACCATACGGAAACAGCATATTCCAAATGTGGACGAACTAACGATTTATATAGCTTGTTAATGAGAGATGGACTTTTGAACTCAAAAAATCGCGCAATCAGTTCTAGAATCTTATTTGCTTTCTCAGAGGCTGAAATACACTGCTTACATGATTTGAGATCGTTACTGATAATTACGCCGAGATCCTTTTCACCATCCACTTTTGTTAACGGATTTCCAAATAACTTGTAATCGTACTTACTGTTATTTTTACCTATGTGCATAACCTTGTATATACTTGTGTTAAATTTCATTAGCCACTTTTCAGACCATTGCTGTAATTTATCCAAATCTTCCTGAATATCTAATTGGTTTAAGTGATCATTTGCCATTCCGCACAGTTTTGTATCATCAGCAAATTTGGAGACAATAGATTTTAGTCCGTGGTCTATGTCATTTATATATACTAAGAATAGAAGTGGTCCAAGAATAGAACCCTGAGGAACTCCACTCGTAACATTTTTCCATCTAGAAGTTTTGCCATTTAAAACAACTCTCTGTTTTCGATCATTCAACCAATTTCTAGTCCAACTTTATAGGCTGCCACTTACTCCGTTAGTCACTGTAGTGCTTAGAGGTGAAAGCAACTGTACGTGACCGCGTTGAAGCGTGCAGGACATAGTACCCTTTCCACCTCTTCCATCTTCAGGAGGCTGTAGTTACCTCAGAAAAATAATAATAATAATAATAATTCTACGATACAAAAATTTAAACCTCATCCCGAAATTAATCACCAGTTGTAAGTCAGAACAAAATCTTTAATGGGAGCAACTGAGGTGAGCCTTTTAATGAACCCCTTTGCTATGAAGGGGGATTGTCTCAGCTGAATGAATTCGTCTGGCAGCAGCTATAATGAAACTTAAAGGTCGTAAAACGTAGTGAAAGAAATGATGCCTTCAGGCTAAGAACTGACTAACCATCAACAGAAGAAGATTGTCCCTGTGCCTGGTTGTCGGGGCCACTCCAGGTGAAGCCAGACAACTTTATTCAGCTAAAGAGAAGCCTACAGTTTCGAAGGAAAAAAAGGCTCATAGATTCAGCCCATTCAGACGTTTACATTATTTGTGCGCTCATTTTGTCTGCCACCAGGTGATTTACTCACCTTTAAGGACTTTGATGGGTTGCACCTTCTTTTCATCGGGGAAGGCTCTCGAGTGATCTCTAAGTCATTTTGAGGTTTTTGACACATTCGAAGAAGCTTGTGCAGCATGAGGTTCTCCGAGTACTAAAAAAAATTGACTCAGAAGTAGCCTGTAGACGGTAGAGATTGTTCTCATACATTTTTTTCCAATGGGCAATCTCATTCGGCTGAGGGAAACCCAAAGTCAGCGGCTATTGTGAGCGGTTCGCACGAGCAATCTTTCGGCACCAAGTCCCCGTTTTCTCGAAGCTTTTTCACACTAGCAAAGCGGGAAAAGGCTGCCAACAGAACGGGAACCTGGTGCCGAAACATTTCTAATGTGAACCGAGCAAGCTGCCTCCAGGCGATTTCCACCCGTTGAGGGAACAACCTTTCCTGTTTGAGGGTGAAGCTACGTGTCCACTTGTTATAAAGGTACTGAGGAGAAGGAAGAAATAAACTTTTCCATTTTCGTTCTCGTTCTCTCTTTCGTTCTCTCTCTCGTCCTCTCTCAACCTCTTCAGCCCTATTGGCTCTATAAATATATATATTTCAATCCACCAACGAACAATCACGAACAATCGCTTCTGTACTGCTGAAAGGGGAAGGGTTAGGCTGACCCGTCCTAAAGGGGATCCTAAATCGATCGAGACCCCTTGCTGTCCCGAATCATCCCTTAAGAGACATAAAGATCGTCCCGTCTCTAGCCATAACAATATACTTGAAGGGACGTTGCCCTGCTGAAGGGGTCACAAGAAGATCGGGCGAAAGCGAGCTGACTCGTGATAGGGACAATGCATTGATTGGCCAACTGATTTACGACGACCACCAATCAGAACCCGTGATGAGTGGAGGTGATGAGTGGAGGTGATGAGTGGCTGTGAGCGATGATGGGTTGCACCATCTGTTAGGTCAAGACCAGCCAACTGACACGGACCGGCGCGTGACTCCTGACTGCTCTGCCTCCTCTTCCTCTACCTCCTCTTCCTTCTCCTCCTCCTCCTCCTAATCCCTCTATTTCTCTTCTTTTTCTTCCTCCTCCCCCTCCAAAATATCGTCTTCCTTATCATCCTCTTCCACCTCCTCCACTTTCTTCTTCTTCCTCCTCCTCCTCTTCCTCCTCCTCCTCCTCCTCCTCCTCCTCCTCATCATCATCATCATCATCATCATCATCATCATCATCATCATCATCATCATCATCATCATCATCATCATTATCGCCATCTTCTTCCTCTTCTTCCCTTCTAACTCTCCCACCTCGCATTCTCCCTTCCTCCCCACCTTGTGGAGTAATAGTATTCCTCCTCCTCTCCCTGCGCCTCCACCCGCTCCTCATCTTCTTTAAACTCCTCCTTTTCCACCGCATTTTCCTATGTAACTCCTTCTCAGCCTATCGTTCCTCCCTTCCTCCCTCTTCTTACAGTGGAGGAGGAAGAGAAGAGGTTCAATCAGCACTACTCTTCCTCATCTTCCTATTCCTTCTCCCCTTTATCATTCTCCTCATCTTCACCTTCCTCCTCCTCCTCCTCCTCCTCCTCCTCCTCCTCCTCCTCTTCCTGATCCCATTCTTATTTCTTTTCCTTTACCTCATCTTCATCCTCGTCCTCATCCTCCTCTCCTGTTTTTTTTTTTTTTCCTATTCCTCCTCCTCTTCATCCTCATCCCCATCCCCATCCCCTTAATCCTATTTTTCTTCCTCCTCCTCCTCCTCCTCCTCACCCTCCTCCTCCTCCAGAGAAAGCAAGAGACTAGGTCTTAACGAATGTGGTTTTACCGGCGTTTCTACAACTTGGCGCCGCAGGAGGAACGAGGAGAGGGGGGAAAAATAAAAGACATAATCGCATGCTTTTTACCTACAACTTTTAGACAAAGTTATGTTTTTCTACCAGTTAAACTTAAACATTACAAATGGTCTTCGCAACATGTGTAATCCACATAAAGTAATAATGATAGAATGACAAAATAACCCATACAGTATGCTCGTATCTTTACAAATATCGTTATTACTATTATCGTGATCATTATTACTTATTACTATAATTTTGATTGTCATTACCATTATCATTAATAGTATCGTCATCATTTTTATTATGTATTAGTACTGGGGCACTTTCTCCATAGTAACATGCAGCCAATACTTTATGGATTATTTTGGGATGCCCCGACAAACCAGAGGAGGATTCCAGCCAGAATACTAGTAACTGAATCATTAAATGTGCGTGGTTATGGTACAGATGAAATGAAAAGGGAGGAGATTATCGGTATTTTTGTGAAAAGAAAGATGGATGTGTTAGTGTTTAGTAAAACTAAATTGAAAGGGTGGTATGAGTTTAGGTTTGTGGGTGTGGTGGGGAGGATGTCAGGAGTGACGATTGGGCGAGGAAGGTGGTAGTACTGCTGGTAAACGATGAAATATAAAAATATGTAATGGATTGGAGGGCAGCGTCTTCGAGGATAAGATTTTTTTTTTTTTTTTTTTTTTTTTTTTAGCTCATACGGTCCTTGAAGTGGGGAACGTAAAGACGAGAGGAAGGCCTCTTGCATTGATCTAAACGATTGTATAGAGAGCATTTGGAAGAATGTAAATGTATTGGTGTTGGGGAACACAATACTAGGGTGATAGAGAAGTGATGTGATGTGCCAGAGGACTGGAGGAGTGCATTATAGCTTTACTGTACAAAGAAGAAAGAGGGGTCATGTAATAATGTAATTGTTTTGACGGGAAATAGTTGGAAAGGCATATGGGAGAGTATTGAAAGGATTAGGAGGGGAACACAGGGCGTAAATGGTGAACAACTGTGTTGGTTAAATAGATGGATAAAATTTTAATGCTAAGGCAGATATGCGTGACTTTTTTTTTTTTTTTTTTTTGAGGGGGAGCTAAAGGCAAGGGTTTCTTTTGTGATTTTATGGATTTGGAGAAGGCATATGACAGGGATGACAGGATGGAATTGTGGGATATGTGCAGATGTATGGGGTAGGGAGAAAACTATTGAGGGTAGCCAGGACTTTTTATTCGAGTAGTAGAACTTGTATTAGGTAAACGAATGGAGAGAGTGAAAGGTTTGAGGTAAAGGTTGGGTTGCGTGAGAGTTGTGTAGTGTCATCATGGTTGTTCAATGTGTACATGGATGAACTGGTATGGAAGGTAAATTCAAGGGTAATGGGCGAGGGTTGGGAGATGATAAGTGAAAGTGGAATGAGGTGTGGAAAGAATTGGCAGAGAATAGAACCATCTGGAGAGGCATAGTGAAAGCGGTGAAGGGCCGTCCGGCCTGACAACCAATAGAGTTGGAGTTAGAGAGTAGGGAGTTGGAATGAGGTGAGGGTTGAGTCTGCAATTGTTTGTGGATGACACTGTGGCGTCCAGTTGGTGTCTGACGGCGAATGGACAGGGTCAAATGGTGACCTAGCATTACAACCACAACACTAATAGTTCCCACCGTACGCCGTCAGGAGCCACAACACGCCAATCAGACGGCGACCATGGTCCCGACCGGTGCCACATATGGGATACAGGCCGCTGATGGACGCAATACCGGCCGCTCACGACAACGACCCCGCCGTCATGCAGGTCCCAGGCACCGTCATGCAGGTCCCCGACTCACTTACAGTGGGGAACCAGGTGCATATAAAAAGGCATTGTGCCCACGCCCCTCACCACATATTTCCTTCAGCTAGCAAACCAACAACTACTAAGCCTATCGCTGATAATCGACAAGGACAACTTGGACACTGACATCACCATCTCCAAGCTGCTGAAGGAACGCAGAAGGAGGCAGAAGAAGGAACCTAGACTGTGGCTTTTCCGTAGGGTGAAGTATGGACTTTACGAGAGCCTACGAAAGAACCTGACTCTGAGGATATCCCACCCAACAAGTACTACCTGAGGATTGATATAACGATATTCAAGATGATACTGGGTTGTGTGGCACAATCGCCGTATGACGCCACATTACGTACCTCGGTCTCCGCATGACGCCGACCGGTAGGGGACGGCGCCACTTCCGGCGCATAATGGTTGTCACATGACGGCAAAGGCGTCCGGTAACCGCCCCGTCCAAATTTCCAACCTGACCGGCCGCCGACTCAATTTTTGAGTTTGATGCATCCTCAAGATTTTCTGAAACCCGCCACGACCTGTCCCGACCTTCTCGTTGCCCTCTCGTCCAGTGGCTACCTCTCCCGGAGCGCGGCAACTTAGACAAAGACCTCGCTACGACCTCTAAGTCTACGCGGGACGGAGTTTGTCTCCATATTGTGAGCGCTTCTTGATAAGCGGGATAGAGCCAGAGAGATGAAAGTCGATGACAGTAAAAGTGCACGGTATGGTCTTATCGCCAAGCTTCAGGTTGGTCCGTGTCTGCCCTATCATAATGGGGTCTCATGCATATAAACAGACCATATCATTATCGTTGTCAGACATCACTGTTAATCACCAATTATAGTCATCAGTAAAAGTCGTCATAATCACCATCGCCATCATTATCATTATCATCATCATAATCATCATTTTTACGATATCAATATCACTATCATTGTGAGTTGCAGCAGTATTATCATCATCAATATCATTATTACTACTAATTATGATACTATTGTTACTACTATTACTACTCTTCTTATAGGATGCTGACTACATAAGTTTTATACAGTCAGTATTTCAAGGATTTCCTGATATATCTACGGACCAGAGACACACAACATTCCTTTATAATTGGAGAATAAGCTCCAATGAAATAGAAATGATGAATCGCTTTAAAAATTGTCCAGTTTTCCTTTCTGCTTCACTCCTTAAATATCACCAATACCTCCCGTACGACTCCCCCTCTTCATTTGCTCCTAACACTCTGCAACGTGGGACAAGAATATCGTCACCGTGCTTCCTGGGTGTCGTGAAAGGTAAATAAATGGGATGAAATTATGAAATTAGTTAATTTCTCTTTTGTTTTGCTCCAGTGAAGATTCATGACCAAAATATACTTGTATTTGCCCTAACTCAAAATAAGAGGAACCAAGGGCTTTGTATATCGTATCCTTGTTAACATCATTAACAATGCCAACACTAATACCAATACCAATATCAGTACCGTTGTCGTCGTCATCGTCATCGTCATCATCATCATCATTATCATTTTTATTGTTCTTTTCTTCTCCCTTAAACTTCTTTGTCCTCTCCTACCTTCCTCCTCCTATTCATCTTATTCCGCCGCCTTCGTCGCCTCTGCTTTCCTTGGTCAACATGACGGGAGCCTTGCAGCGTCCAAGTCTGTCCACCCCTTTCGAAACCACTGCAGCTTCGCCGGCCCCACCAGGCGCACCAGTTAACCAATTCAGACCATCCTTCCACCGGCTGCACCAGCTTTATTAGCTTTCGTCCACATGCATCGGCAGTGACACCAACCCCTTTAGGTCTGCTGGAGTGCATGACTTGTCAGGTTCTACTGTCCTGTCAATTTCCGACAAGCCTCAGGAACTTCACCAGCTCCGCTTCCTCCTCCTCTTCCTCCTCCTCTTCCTCCTCCTCTTTCTCTTTCTCTTTCTCCCGCTCTTCCTGAGAGCTGCAACATACCCACCTGTTGCAAGCCCGGCGTCCATACGCGCGCCCACAGCAAGCGATCAACAAGCCCGCTACAAGCGTCGTGTGCTGCATCAGTGGGTCATCTATCAGAGCCGCCTGAGGCTCACCACTCTCACCCACAACGAATGCTTTAGCCCGTCCTGTTGAACTCACCTATCCCCTCATCCTCCCACTCACTCTCTTCTAATGGATTGAAAGCCCATCCCCACCACCGCACTTC
>NC_134777.1:36248646-36253646 GCF_046742065.1 Oratosquilla oratoria | reverse complement strand
CTAATGTGACCAATATGGCATGACATATAAGTGTCGAATGTCTGTGCGTGTGTGTGTGTATGTATGTAGACGTGACTGTGTAAAAAAAACGATGTCTCCTTCCTCCGGATCTGGGGACAAAAAGATACAGCAGTATTTGTTCTACACACATTCCTACAGCTCTGAATTGCCTACGGCTCACGCTAGCTGAAACTACTCCTACAGCTCACGCTAGCTGAAAAACTAGGCACACTCCTATCTTCTCTCTAGCTAAAACCTAGTCACCCTCTCTACAGCTCTCTCTACTGAAGCACTGGAACAAACACTCCTATCTGGAACTTCTCTGGTTCCGCTAACCTGATCCACGGCCGGAATTCCTTTCTCGGCTCGCGGAACACGAACGAGGGTAAATTAACCCTACCGTGCTAAACTGCTCACTCTAGCTCTCACTAGCTGAAACTGACTGCTCGGGTTGGATCCAATTGCTGTGGACCAGCACCTTGTGTTTCTATCTCTCTTTCTCAACCGAGTCCCTGTTCGACGCGCCAATGTCAGGGGGATACAAATTTTCGTATATACTCGGTATTATTGAGAATTGGGCGTGAGAGAAAAGAAACACAAAGGTAACACAACACGTGTTTTTATTGGATAACAAGAGCACAACTAAACCATCTGAAACACATAAAATATATATCACCTGTGTGATATATATATATATATAAGAACAAAATGTATACTACCACTCCTCGGCTCTGCGTAGTCTCCCTCCAGACGAATCCCCATTGATGTCCTAACGTGGACGGGCGTACGTCTCCTTCCTGGTCTCCTTCTTGGTCCTGCTCCTCGTGGTCTCCTACTGTCCCGGGCCCTCCCTCCGTGGAACTGGGAGGGGAGGGGGGGGGGGTCCGCCCTCAACGGCAGACGGCCGTAGTAGCGTGTCTCCTGGTCCCTCGTGGACTCCTTTTGTCCCGGCGCCCTCCCTCCGTGGAACTGGGAGGGGAGGGGGGGGGGTCCGCCCTCAACGGCAGGCGGCCGTAAGGTGTGTGTACTTCTGTCCCGAGCCCTCCCTCCGTGGAACTGGGAGGGGAGGGGGGGGTCCGCCCTCAACGGCAGGCGGCCGTAAGGTGTGTGTACTTCTGTCCCGAGCCCTCCCTCCGTGGAACTGGGAGGGGAGGGGGGGGGGGTCCGCCCTCAACGGCAGGCGGCCGTAAGGTGTGTGTCCTTTCGTCCTGGTGCCCTCTTATACATCCGGGAGGGTGAGGGAGAGTGGAAGGGCATGGCTGTGCGCATGCGCACAGCAGTAGACCTCGTAGGGACAGTTGGCAACACTGAGCCAAGCCTGACCTCACGCCACGATTTCGGCCGGCCAGGTGTGTGCTGGGTCACCTCCACTCCTTGCTTCGTTTCGGCCAAATCACGTATCACGTGATCAGTGGATGATGAGGCTTCCGCGCCCAAGTCTCGTCACGTGACCCACGTGACATACATATATCAATATATATATAAATATATATACAAGGTGTCCATGAATTCTGGATACATAGGAGATTTTACTATTTATTTATTTTTATTATTTTTCCTCCTCAGAATGAAGATGGCCTTGTCTAGAGAAGAACGAATCTATTTGGTACTTTTAAGTGGACGAGAAGGATGGTCATGCTAAAAGAGGTGTACTCGATGAAGATTTTCATGAAAGTAGCAGTTGCCGACAAGACTGACGAGATAAACATCATATGAGGACGGAGCCTTTATTTGTACGACGTTTCGCTTACTATAGCTTTTTCAAGTACAACTTGAGATTCATATGCTTGAGATTAAATAAGGGGAAAGGAGGGAACGGGGAGAGAAAAGAAGTAGGAGGGAAGGAAGAGGAGGAGGAGGAGGAGGAGGAGGAGGAGGAGGAGGAGGAGGAGAGGAGGAGGAGGAGGAGGAGAGGAGGAGGAGGAGGAGGAGGAGGAGGAGAAGGGGGATTGAACACTGGGAAAGGTTGAGAAGGCTGGCCCAAACGTCCGTGGGCGAAATGTTCACAAAGGGTGGTTTAGATATTGAATAAAATTGTTTTGTTTTAAGAATTATGTATTTTTTACCATGTATATATATATATATATATATATATATATATATATATATATATTCGCAGGTATGCTTTTTCAAAGGAATGGGTTTATTCCTGACTAGTTTCGCAGGTATGTTTTTTTCAAAGGAAAAGCATACCTGCGAAACTAGTCATATATATATATATATATATATATATATATATCTATATATATATATATATATACATATATATATATATATATATATATATATATATATATATATATATATATATATACCAGGGGTGATCAGAAAGTAATGACAGTCGGACTCGTAGCTGAGAGACTATAAGTGTTGGGGGGGCGGGGAGCAAGGGGCAGCAAGTGTTGCCTGTTGTTACATGTTTGAGCTTGTCGCTGTTTGTCTAGCTTACATTTTATCGTTGCGCTGTGCGATTGCGTCATTGTTGGTTTGCCTCTCTAACCGGAAACATGGATTTTTCGAAAGAAGGCTGCAGATTCTACACCTTCACAAGATGGAAACTCGGGAAAAAAGCAACGGAGATCAGAGAGGAATGGTTGCAAGTTTTTCCCGAGTCTACTCCATCACTGGAAACTGTTTCCCGCTGGATTCGAGCTTTCGCAGCCGGAAAATTGCAGCTAGAAGATGATCATCGTCCTGGCCGCCCTCGGACATCCGTGACCGAAGCAACGACGGTCCGTGCGCGGGCCATCATTGACGAAGATCCAACTGTTACTCTTCGATTCTTATCCTTGGAGCTCGGTGTCAGTTATGGGAGCGCACATGACATCGTGCATGAACACTTAGGGCTGAGGAAGAAGTGTGCTCGATGGATACCTCATTTGCTTACGGAAGAGCAGAGGAGCGAACGGGTGCGGATTTGTCGTCTATGGCTGGCTGAATTCGAGCCAAATGGTCCGAAACGGTTCTCAGATGTAGCTACCGGAGATGAGTGTTGGATTTCTTTCTTCACCACCAGAGACAAGCAGTCTAACATGGTGTGGTTGAGTGATGAAGAACCTCGACCTCAGATTCTGAAGGAAGGATTTCGCAGCAGGAAGCGCCTTTTCACCATCTTCTTCAATTGACAAGGACCAATGTGTGTGGATGTAATGCCTCAACAGTGTACTATCACAGCCCAGTACTACACTGATCACGTCCTTCCTCGAGTCCTGGAATATCAGGCCAAGACTGCACCAACCCGTCGCCGATCGCGCCTTTTGCTGCACCATGACAATACTGACCCCCACAAAGCTCGCCTCACTGTGCAGTTCCTGGAGCAGCAGGGAATCACACTTCTCCCCCACCCACCCTACTCGCCTGACCTTGCTCCCTGTGATTTTTGGTTGTTTCCAAAGATCAAGGGTGCGATCGCAGGTAAGCTGTTTCATCGCATCCAAGATCTGGCGCGAGCAGTCAATTCAGAGCTACGAGGTATATCGGCTTCTGAGTACCGTGAGTGCTTCATGAAGTGGCGAAAGAGGATAGAACTTTGCATAGAGGCAGGAGGGGAGTACTTTGAAGGAATGTAGGCCACTATTTGGATTTACCTCTGTACCGTGAAAATATATGGCATCACTGTCATTACTTTTTGATCACCCCTCGTATATATGCAAAGTAGACCACTTGGAAAAAGAAACTAACGAAGACGAGCGCTTTCGTATATTACATCTTCAGTGGAAAATTTACATAGTAATAGATATGCATAGATTATATATACATGGAAAAAGGAACAAGGACAGTTTAAATAAGGGTAGCGGACAATTACCCCCTGGAAGGCGGAAGGTCAATATCAATACACTAATGATGGTGGGGCGACATCAGGTCACAGTCGCAAGGGTCAATGCGTCCACTAATGATGGTAGGGCGACATTAAGTCACAGTCGCAGGGTTACATTTTACCTGATTTTATTTTGCTTATTTCTTGACAGACAAAATTATCAAGTTTATATAAGCCCTTGTGTAGGTTGGTATTTTAATCACTGGTGGTATGGATCAAACTACACTCTATTAAGTTTATTGATATTATGTTGTTGGTATAATAGATTGGCTGGGCATTACCCCAATCAACTGGATGATTATTTAATTCAATATGCTTGAATATTCCACTAGAATTATTGCCATCCCTAACATTTTTCTTGTGTTGTTCAATTCTAATGTTTAAGGGTTTGGCAGTTTGGCCTATGTAAAATTGATTACACATTTTGCAAGGAATCTTATAAATGCATCCTTTTTTAATTTCAATACTATTGTTCATGAGCTTATGTTTTACTGTTTTTAAAAACTACCTTTACGTTAAATATTTTTAATAATTCTGTGAGACTTAACAAATTTTCTTGAAATGGCAAAATTAAAACATTATGATAACTAAAAGGTGATTTAGGCTGAGGAGTTAGAAATTATTTCCTTGCAAAATTGTAAGCAATATTAAGGAACTGCTTAGGGTATTTTAACTCTAGCCCAATGTTAAAAACATTTCTGTTTTCGTCATCAATAAATTCAGGACTACAAATACGAAAAGCTCTTAGAAACATTGAAGAAATAACTGTACGTTTAATATTATTTGGATGAGAATAATATATGATAATGGATATATGAGCTTACATTGGTTGGTTTACGATATACTTTAAATTTAAGGCTATTGTCATGACGTAGGATAGTGCAATCTAAGCAAGGTAAGGTACAATTTTTCTCAATTTCTAAAGAAAATTTAATAGAATCAACAGGGGTATTTAATTTAGTTAAAAATCATGGACATTTTTATCTTCTGGCCAAAGACATAAAATGTCATCAATATACCTAAGCCAAGGGATGTTAGGGGGGAAGATTTTGTGTAATATTTTAGTTTCCAAAAATTCCATGTATAAATTACTTAAAACTCGGGATAAAGGGTTTCCCATACTCATGTCGAATTTTTGGGAATAGAAATTACCATTGAATTGAAACTTACAATCTTTAACACA
>NC_134777.1:36243646-36246146 GCF_046742065.1 Oratosquilla oratoria | reverse complement strand
TAAATAGACAGAAAGACAAAAGAACGACAAACAGACCGACTTTCACCCGATGGATGGGGGACAGGAGGGTGAAGGGGAGGGGATGGTGGAGGTATGGTGAGGATTATGGGAGGTATGGAGGGTTGTGGGGGATTATTTTGAATTCGAACCTTTTGCCTACCGCCCGACCCAAACCAACCCAACTCTTTCTGCTGTCATCCTCACTGTTCCTTGGAATACCCTATAAGCATCCTTTCTCCATGAGAACGAGGTGACCCTCCCCCATCCCCCAAAGCCCCCCGCCGTCCCCGCGTGGGCCTTCGAACTCTTTGTCAACGAGAACGCTTCGCGGGGGAGGGGAGTCCCTCTTGAGCAAGTTCCGCTCGGTTTGATTGATGACATCTATTCTGCAAGCAAGCGGGGCACTGGGCCGCAAACGGACTCTTGGCCCTCCTCCTCCTCCTCCTCCTCCTCCTCCTCCTCCTCCTCCTCCTCCTCCTCCTCCTCCTCCTCCTCCTCCTCCTCCTCCTCCTCCTCCTCCTCCTCCTCCTCCTCCTCCTCCTCCTCCTCCTCCTCCTCCTCCTCCCCCCCTCCTCCACCACCACTATCAACTCTTCCTCCCCCTTCCCTTTTTCTTTTCCTTCTGACTCCACCGCAGCCTCAGCCTCTTCCTTTCTTTCCCTCTTCTCCACTCCCACCCCATCTCCACGACCCCTGCAGCCGATCGCTTGCATCTCGTGGTGGTGGTGCTTGATGTGTGTGTGTGTGTGTGTGTGTGTGTGTGTGTGTGTGTGTGTGTGTGTGTGTGTGTGTGTGTGTGTGTGTGTGTGTGTGTGTGTGTGTGTGTGTGTGTGGTATGTGTGTCTGTGTGTGTGCGAGTGTGTGTGTATGTGTGTGTATGTCTGTGACCGTGTGTGTGTGTGTGTGCGCGCGCACGTGCGCAGACATGTGAACCAAGTCCCTCATCTTGTGACATTCCATTTCTGTCCCTCAATTCGTTTCCTCCAAACGCTGAGCTTCTAACCCAGCCTACATATCCGTCTTACTTCAATGCCTTCCCTTGGTATTACGAAACAAAATCTCACAAGCGCATCGCCGAAGTACAAGGGTTGATCCCCTTCGCTACGGAGACGGTCCTTATACCATATACTAAGTAAAATCAGTCTGTCTGGCGTTATCCGGATCAAAATTTTCTTAAAGAGCGACCACACAGCATTCTCCTTTTTTTTTTTTTTTTTTTTTTTTTCGTTCACCGTCCGAAGTTCCTATGTCGACAATTAGGGCTCAACCGAAAATTTTTTTTTTTTTTTTTTTTTTTTTTTGAAAAAGTGACAAAATAGTATGAGTAAGTACATAAGTAAAAATATAGTTGATTAAAAGGATTGATAACTGAATAAATATTTAATGAATGAATAGGTAACCAGATAAATACATGAATATATGAAAAGTAAAATAAGTACATTTTTGATTAAAAATATGAATTAATAAACACATAAATCTATCAAAAGAAACACTATGTGATGAGGAAGGTTTTACAAGTTCGAAGTTTCTCTTGTCACAACGAAACTCTGTAGCAACAAAGGCTCCGTCCACACTGGGTATTCATTTCGATAGACTTGTCGGTAGCTGCCAAATACATACAAACACAGAAATACGTAATAAATGAAGAAATAGAGATTAATCATTATATGAAAAGTAATAAGATATATTAAAAGCCATGTAAGATCATACAAACAAATAACCAAATAGTCAAGTGAAAAATAGATAAAAATGAAAAAATGAATGACAGATCAACTCATCAAATAGATAAATAGATAAGAGAATATATAAGTAAATGAATGAGTGATTGAATGAATGAACGGAAAAATAAGTAATCAAAATAATTCAATGAATAACAAAACCGATAGACAAAAAGCACTTTAAAGAACACCCCACCCCCTGGCAGTTAAGCACACTGATCATGCCAAATACAGGCTTCCCAAGGCTGGCGTAAAAATACCTCCTGATTGTTTTAGCCTTTAAGATCATTCCCAAAATCTACTGATGTATTATTCAAACCATACTCTTAACTCTACCACTTATTAATCTTTCACCATATTTTTTTCTAAGTTGTTAACAAACAGAAAAGTAGACAAATACAACCAAAAACATAACTTTGTCAGACGTAACAAATGATGAAGTAAACCAATTAATTAAATGAAAATAATGCCATCCACCAATCTAAGGTGCTTAAGAAATTCCTCTTTAATATTCACACCTCTCACTTCGTAATTCAGCTTTCTGAAGGTCTCTTCCAGGCAGGCTGGAAATAGTGTGGGTAAAATTGTATTACCTTGCCGTACTTCTTTCTTGATCTTTATTTTTTCCGTCTTTATGTAGTCTAATTACAGCAGTACCTTTTGCTCTCTTAATGACCATAAAAACATCTCTATAAAGAACCTTATAGCAGTCCGCTACTTCTAGAACCATTACACATTAGCTCAGAGTGTCCCTGTATATATACTCGTGTATACATATATAT
>NC_134777.1:36223646-36236146 GCF_046742065.1 Oratosquilla oratoria | reverse complement strand
CTTCCCCTTGGTAAGGAGAGCCATTCGGCATCAAGTTGCACTCAAGTAACTGATAGCGGGCGAGGTGTGTCGTGCCTGGAACCTCCTGTGTTCAACTGAGAGATGCCTCCTGAGCTAAGAATGACGGTTACAGTAGTACTTAACTGCCTGAACACAACGAGCCTTCATTCGGTTTCTACTCCATCCTTTAACTTACTAAAACCGTCTGCCACTACACAGAACGAAAATGTTATACATTACCTTCTTACTAAAGAAATGAGAAGCAAGTTAACATTCAAGACATTATGCGTGGGACGTTACGAAGTCCTCAGAAGCGAGTGGGCTTCCCTCGGCTCAGTAAAACAGCCGAACAGAAACGAAAGAAACTATACTAAGAGTATCATTGTCCCGTGCAGTTTACGGAAGCCTAGCCGCTTGGCTGCCCCGGCCAATAGAAGTGTTCAAGCGGATCAAAGGTTATAACAAGGGTGATGCAAACAAGGTCATCATAATAAAACAACAGGGCAAGACTCGCAGTAATGGGTATAAACTGGACAAATTTAGATTTAAGAAGGAAATAGGCAAGAATTGGTTTACTAATAGGGTGGTCGATGAATGGAATAAACTTAGTAACCATGTAGTAAGCGCTGAAACTATCAGTTGTTTTAAAAAACGATTAGACAACTTTATGGATGGGGATGACAGGTGGTGACGGATACGGAGCTGCCTAGTGTAGGCCTTATGGTCTCTTGCAGTCTCCTTTATTCTTATGTTCTTGTGTTGTTATGCCAAAGCCGCCGCGTTTCTTTAGCACAAGCAGGAGCACATGCAGTCACTAGTAGCCTTTAGAATAGCCTCTAAATCTTTACCAAAGTGATACTAAATACCTGAATAGAATAGATTAGCAGTCATAAATAAAAAACTATAAAAAATTATATGTAAGGAGCTACTAATGTTCCACGTAGAAAATCCCTTTTCTTTCAGAAAGAAATAAAATGAATAAAAAATAATCAAAACGACAGTCAACTGACAATGCTTTGTAAGATCTCTCGACAAATCAACATCGAAAATACAGTTCATCTCTTCAGAGCTTGAAGAAAAGGCGTGACCAAGACACCTGGACAAATCACGCTGATGGGGGCTTCTCAGATCATTCGTAAAAAAATAAACTAAGGTATATGGAAGGACCCATTATAACTAAAGTTATACAACTAGACTCTGTGACAGGCCAGTTAATTAGTAATGGTATTGATCCCTAACTCAGAATTGTCAGATCAATTAGAACAATTTATTATGATACGGGTGGTGTTCATTGATTCGCCGAGTTCAGAGTACAAAATAAGAGACTGGAAAGATACAAACCAATATAGATTTATTACCACAACATCAATAAACCAACGTCTAGGCTACAGCAAAGTGGTACAAAATCAATTAATATATATCTCTCTCTTTTTCTCTCTCTTTTTAACGAGACTGCAAATCCTGAGGCGAAAATGCGGCGGCAGCCTCAACTCCAAGTCCCACTCCAGCCGAGTGGTCCTTGTTGACTCCACTCGTGCCCTGCTGCGACGCAGCCGAGTCCTTTGATGTTCCTCCTCGTGGGCTGCCGGGAGTCGAATCGAAACTTGCTGGTGCCTTAGGTAGGCTTCAAGGCCTTTGGGCGTCAGGGCGACACTTGTGGTTCACGCAAGGTCATCTATTTGCCTCCAGATGTCTTGAAGACACTTGGAGGAGCTCCACGAGTAAGGAGATGATCTTATGACCCAAGAGAGTAAGACACAAAAATCCCCCTACTGATTCTTACGTCGATACTCAGGTACGATGGAGTTTTTGTTTCTGGAACCTGAAGGATGAAAATGAAAACGACAGTCTTCAACCCGGCTACGATTCCATCACCTTCAAAAGAAAACTATATATATAGATGTATATATATATATATATATATATATATATATATATATATATATATATATATTGTTACGGGCGGCTGGTTAGTGAAGAGACGTTACGTATAACGGATATGTGCTTAAGAACCAGCTCACTTCTAGAAGCCACTGTAGGACTGAACTATCTGGTCAGGGCCTAGATAATTCGTAAGACTAGAAGTAAAGGTAACAAAGAAGATTCCAGGAAAGGAATATTAAACTAGCGATAAAACTAGTAAACGAAATTATTAATGGAAAATATTTACAGGCAATCAACACAAAAGAGAATGGGCAGTAGGGTCAATGGGACCGTTACATGATTATGAGAATATGGAAATTATCGTTCAAATAAGAAACACAAGATACGTATACAATATGGTACTATCTAAGTACACAGAGATCAGGAACATGCATCAAAATAAGTAATAAGTACAAATATAAGTAAAGTAATGCAATGTATATCAGACACGTAATGTAGGCAAAAAGGGTGATCACTTCACACCAATCGTCTCATGAATCTAAACCTTCTAGTTTTTATCAAGAGATCAATATGTGGGAATATGACGACGAGTGAGCGAATACCACCGCTTATATACCATTGGACCGGAAACGGGATACTTCCGGTGAAGTGTGCGAGTGAGTGAAAGGAGGGGAGGAGGGTAAGTTAACACGTCAACATGGGTAGTTTTAGGACCCTCGACTCGCTTGAACAATCTATTTATTTAGTAACTGTCAAATCTGAGCGCTCCGAACTATTCAGGATTTCGCTTGTCTGTTTGTTCTACAAGAGTGCGCACCTCCCTCCGCACGTAGGCAAGATTACATATAGTGGACGGGCGTTACTGCTTAACATTGTTACAATACATACATAGACAAGAAATATGAACATAGTTATGTAATACAAAGGAACACAATTCTATAACATAATTACACATATGACGTAATATCTAATATTACGTTACAATATATATATATATATATCATTATATATATATATATGTATATATATATATGTATATATATATATATATATATGTATATATATTTTTTTTTTTTTTTTTTTTTTCTTTCTTTCTTTTTCTGGTGCTCAATATTGAATTTGTACTTTTGCTGTTCTATCCATCTTAAGTATTTTTATGTTTATATTTCAGCTTTTTGAACCTCTTTGCTACATGTCATACAACAAAATATAAGAAATGGAAAATCTTTATAGAAAAATGCATACTGTATATAATTATTTTGTCTACATAGTCTCATTCTAAATTCCTACGAGTAACATGTACCACTAAAGTATAAAACTTCGTCACATGATTTAATTAGTTCATTCAAGATGTCTGAAGGTAATAGTAGCTCATGCTTGTTGAGGTCATGTAATCAAAATGATGAATCGCCCAGTGGAACTTAAATAAATAGTGAGACAATATCAAGGTTAAGTAACTTGAACCTTAGTTTGGTTATGCATGATCAAACCTGTCTAAAAGATCTGAATTTTTTTCATAGCATGTGAAGTGGATCTTGTCTCGATTAAAGCTCTAAGAATTGTAAGAAGCCTAGCTTGTAGAGAAAATAATTTATCTCAATGAGTTAGGTTTATAGGTATTCATTAAACCATACATGGAGAAATGGGGAACTGACTGAAATAAACTTTTCAATAAGCTCATCATTACCACTAAGAAGTTCTTTTATATAAAATTGCTGTTTATTTTGGGGCATTTTTAGTAAATGGGGACAAGTACTTCTACCCAAAATGACAGAACCAAGTTTGAGATGAAAAAACCCATCCAGAACCAAGTATATCGAAGTGCAAAACTTTGTATACCATGCCGTCCGACAAGAAATAATTACTTTTGGACTATTGTTGTGCATAAGGAAAACTTCTAGGTTGCCAGGGCCCATTGGACAATGTATGTAGTTGTAACATTTCATAATTATTAAGCTCAACCAAGAAACCTGATCAATATTTCTTTGTATCCTGCTATCAGGACTGCACAAATCGCTAGTTGGTACCTTATTTTATATGAAAACCCCCATTATTTCGTTTAACTGACCATTTTATGACCAGTAACATTGGGTTACTATCTGTATTGCACAATAATGTTTACTATAAGAGATAGTGTTGAAGATCAATGCAGGGTAACAAAAGTACAGAGTCAGTATATTGTGCAAATGATGATGATCAATTAGATGCCGTTTTAGCTATCTTGGCCACAGGTTTCCTAAATCATGATATTAATGAACGTTTTTTTCAACAAATTTGTCAAAGAAAGAATTTACCGAATTCAGGCGGCAGTACGTACGACAGAAAAGATCAGACAGAAGTAGGGGAGCGCTGCAAAAGTACAAAATAGAACATAAATCAGTGACAAAGAATAAAAATTCACTTCTTGAATTAAATCATCCGAAATCTTGGCTAACCGACGACCTAATCAACCATCTAACCAGCCAAACGACCCAAGGGATTAACCAGATGTACAAACCCCGGAAGAAAACCGTCACTGAAGGGTTTTGCACTTCAGTCCATTCTCTGAAGAGATGGCTGGACCCTGAAATCTCAACTGTTTCAGATGGAGGCAAATCGGAGTTACTCGGTGGTGATAGAGTAGAAATTGAAATGAGACCGCGAGAATATCTATTCGGCGGGCTTAGATAAGAGAAATGATTAGATCCTATCTTACGAGATGGCCCGGATGTGCGGCAAGGAAGGATGAAGAAAGAATTTCAAGAAGGAGCAATGAGGGACCGTAAAGAAGGACAACGACCTTGGGCGGGAAGAGGATAAAGAAATAGAAAGAGAGTTGGAGGAAGTAGGCAAGAGAATGGCTGAGGCTCGTTCTGTCAGCCCGGCGAAGAGGAGGAGGAGGAGGAGCAGGAGGAGGAGGAGGAGGAGGAGTAGAGGAGGAGGAGGGAGAGGAGAAGTGGGAAAAGCAACAAGAGAAGGAAATATAGAAAGGGGAGAAAGAGGAGAGAGGAGAAAAGCAAAGAGGAGGAAAATAAGGAAGAGGAGGAGAAAAAAGAGGAAGAGAATAAAGAGAAGGAATGATAGAAGTAGAAAGAGAAGTAGGAGGAGGGAAGGAGAGGCAAAGAAAAGCAAAGAGGAGGAAGGAAGAAGAGGTGGAGGAGGAAGAAGGAGGAGGAGATGGAAAAGGAGGAAGAGGTGAAGGAGGAGGAATTAAGTACTGAGAGAGGTGGAGGCAGAAATGAGTTTGAGTTGAGACAGAAGTAGAATTGGGGCAGAACTGGATGTGGTGACGGAGAAGGAACTTTGCAAATTAAATGCGCTAACGACACCCATTACAATGTATCTGCTTTCATTACTTTTTTCGTGAAGAATACCATCATCATCACCATCATTATCATCACCATTCTATGACCAAAATCATCATTACTGTTATAAATGTGGCGATTAGCATCACACACTTAACTGTGGTGGAATTTTCATCATTCTTGTCACGTTGTCTTCACCACTGCCATTCTGGTTTTACCGTCATTGTTCTTGTGATTGTTATTAACCTTTGCCCACAACTGAAAAAGGGTTCATATGTTTATTCCTTGTGAAACACAGTATTTGCAATACAAATGAGTAAATGGAATGATAGACAAATGTCAAAACAGCTAAATGAATGAATTAGTAAATGAATGAATGTATGTATATATATATATATATATATATATATATATATATATATATATATATATATATATTATATATATATATATATATGGAAAAGGCGGAGGGGGAAACACGGGTCTTTATCTGATTATCGAGTTTATTCCTGAAGAAGCTACTGTAAGCGAAACCGGTCAGGAATAAACTCGATAATCAGATAAAGACCCGTGTTTCCCCCTCCACCTTTTCCATAATTTGTCCCAATGTCTCTACATATATATATATATATATATATATATATATATATATATATATATATATATATATATATATATATATATGCAAAGAAATCACAAAACACACGTGATGAACTATTTTTGCAGAAACCACCGGGAAATTGAAAAAACAGATACCGAACGTTTTAGTCTATTAAGACATTTTCAAAGGTACAGAAAAGCAATACAGAAAGAAACAGTATATACAGAAGAAGACAGAGGATATTCGGAAAGGTCCCATGTTACATATTATCACACACAATTTTGTTAATAATAAAATTGTACAATTTAAATAAACCCAAACTCAAGTTCATGTTATTTCCAAAATTTCTTTTTATGAAACAAGATTCAATAATCTTCCTTTCTATAATATTACAATAAGTAATTATTTTAGAATTTTCCAGTCAATACAATGACCATAATCCCTTTGGTGGACAAATACTCCACTGGACACTTGCCCCGTTCTAATACTATATTCGGAAAGGTCCCATGGTACATATTATCACACACAATTTTGTCAATAATAAAATTGTCCAATTTAAATAAACCCAAACTCAAGTTCATGTTATTTCCAAAATTTCTTTTTATGAAACAAGATTCAATATAATTTCTTTCTATAATATTATTAGATTATGTGTAATAGACTCTAAATTTGAATTTAATGGAAACTTTTATACTCAAACATTTGGTATGGCCATGGGGAACTGTCTGTCTCCAATCCTTAGCAATTTGTATATGGAGTTTTTTGAAAGAGAGTTATTACCAAACATTCTTCCAATTAATGCATTTTTTCCTCTGAATCTATTAAGACAACTTCGTTGTTTTTAATTGGGCCTACCCTTTCTTTTTATTTTGTTCTGTAGAGATGAAGGAAGCCCTTTGGGTTGGATCTCGCTTGTCTGCCATCCTTAATTTCGTAGCTACGTTTCGCTGTGTATTCTTTTTAACCAGGCTATGCAAATCCTTATATTTAGATCTAAAATGTTTCCCTTTTTCTGACGTAAAGCCCTCTTTTTAGTTCGATCTCATTCTTCAGCCTATCAATCATACATTTAGGAGTATTAGTATTCTTCATTATCGCCTTGAAGGGAATAGATTCATCTTTAGCACACAAAATCATAGCGGTTAGGTTATTGTATTATAATCTAGACCATTGACCGTGCTACTGACCTCAGGCTTGTATGTAACCTAACCTGGGATTGCATACCTTCCTCTGTGATAAAACAATGATTACATAGATATGTAAACTACATGAATAAATACACAAGCATATATAGAATAACAAAGGAGAGTAACAACATTTTTACTTTTAGCTGCAGAAGTAGTAGTATTAGAAGCAGTAGTAGAAGTAGTAGAAGCATTAATAGAGGCAGTAGGAGAAGCAGTAATAGAAGCAGTAGTAACAGTAGTGGTATTAGTAGCAGCAGACACATTAGTAGTAGTAGTAGTAGTAGTAGTAGTAGTAGTAGTAGTAATAGTGGTAGTAGTAGTAGTAGTAAAAGTAGTGGTAGTACTAGAAACACTAATGGTAGTAGTAGCAAAAACACTAGTAGTAGTAGTAGTATCAGAAACACTAGAAGTTGCGTTGTTGTTGTTGCAGTTGCCGTTGTTGTTGTTTGTCGTTGTTGCTGTTTGTTGTTGTTACTGTTTGTTGTTGCTGCTGCTTATCGTTGTTGCTGTTGTCGTTGTTACTGTTTATCGTTGTTGCTGTTGTCGTTGTTTCTGCTGTTGTTACTCTTGCAATTGTTGCTGCTGTTGCTGCTCCTGCTGCCATCGTTGCTGCAGTTGATGCTGCTGTTGATGATGATGCTGTTGTTGTTGATGATATTTTTTCTATTTTCCTGTTATTGTTGTAGTTCGGCAGAATACGATGCGTTTGCAGTGAATTCTTCTGTTTTGAGAAATACCCCCTGTTATGTAGTTCCCATTAACAAGATTGATGTACCTTTGATAAACATCGCAGACTATTAAATTAAGTTTCCATGAAATATTTACACAACTCCTTCATTCTTTACAAACCCTCCAAGAGAGCAGGGAGAACATAGCGCCTCTAGAAACCTAACAAAGCCCGCAGTCGGCCGTATTGCGTTGATCACATTCTACGGAAAATCAGCTTCTTTATAAGCACGTGAAAGAACAGCTCCCGGAACGTACCCATAACACTCAAACATGTACCTTTTTCCGTTTCTTCTTTTTTCTCTCTCCGTTTTTTTGTTTTGTTTTTTTTTTATCTCTGATTCCCCGCTTTCTTGCACTGTCTCATCACTTCCCGTTCACTTCTTTCCTCTTCATTTGGTATAAGCAACAGCGAAAGACCGAGTGGCTCCCAGTCACTCAGTTACCTCATACGGCCTATTCTCGATGTCTTAGAGAAGCCAGGCAAAAAGAAAATGGAATGTTTTGTGCGACTCTCCTTCTGCAGCAGCACTGCACTGCAGCTGCGGCCGAGGCTTTCAATCCATTACAGAGCGAACAAGCCATCCAGATACGAAAATGAGTCAGCAAGTAACGAAGTATATGTAAAGTAATGACTAGTGCCTAGTGCCCCTCAGGCATGAAACAACTACTCTTGAGAAGTAAAAATGAGGGTCTATACTTCATCCAAGGCACTCTACTGCTCCTTTTTTTTATCCATAGCTTCTGCATATCAATGTTTTCATATTCCATGAAGGTTAAAAGGGGAAGGTTTTTGTTGTTTTCATCACAGTATGGATGTCTGATGGGCTTTTTATCCAAGTTACTGGTACTGCTGTTATCTTCATCACGACGAAGACTTTTACTGACCGAAGACTGATCTTCTGGACAAACGGGCTAATTGAGTCTGTGGCGATTCCGTCTGCTTTCATAAGTACTACTCCTACTACTACTGCTGCTGCTGCTGCTGCTGCTGCTACTGCTGCTGCTGCTGCTGCTGCTGCTGCTGCTGCTGCTACTGCTGCTGCTGCTGCTACTACTAAAAATGTATACTACTACTTCTGCTACTACTAAAAATTTACTACTACTTGTACCATTACTACTAACAACCATGGTAAAAACCTGATACGATTACTTTAACTAATAATCTTCATATTACAAAGGATTACAAAGGCGGAGCATGCCGACAGGAAACCTTTTGATCCATATCTAGGTCGGATGCGAGAAAAAATCATATTAATAATAAAATAATAAATAAAAACTATGATAATGTAAATAACAAATAAAATACATAAATAAATGCATAGGTATAGTTAAATAATAAACAAACAGGTAAATAGTAAATAATAATAAATTGATATGTAACTAATAATAAATAAAAATCAGACAGACAAATGATAACAAAACAAAAACAAATAATATAAGATAAATTATAATCATTACAGCATCTTACTTAGGTATTTATCTAAATGATTCTTAAAGCTTTGAACTGAACTACATTGCACTACCTGTGCAGGAAGTTTATTCCATTCATTAACTACACGGTTGGCAAAGTTGTTTCTACCTACTTCCAAATTGAATCTATTTCCGGACAGTTTGAGACCATTGTTTCTTGTCTGATTCTCATTCAATGTAAAAATTTGGTCACTTTTGATGTTGTCAATTCCCTTTAGAATTTTAAAGACCTGTATCAAGTTACCTCTGAGTCTACGCTTTTTTAGGGAAAACAGATTCATATGTTTTAGTCGATTTTCGTATGATTTATTTTTTATATTTGGAATCAGTTTTGTGGCTCGCCGTTGTACTCTTTCCAATCTGTCAATGTCTTTAATGAGATTCGGTGACCATACGGAAACAGCATATTCCAAATGTGGACGAACTAACGATTTATATAGCTTGTTAATGAGTGATGGACTTTTGAAATCAAAAGATCGCGCAATCAGTCCCAGAATCTTATTTGCTTTCTCAGAGGCTGAAATACACTGCTTGGATGATTTGAGGTCGTTACTGATAATTACGCCGAGATCTTTTTCACTATCCACTTTTGTTAACGAATTTCCAAATAACTTGTAATCGTACTTACTGTTATTTTTACCTATGTGCATTACCTTGCATTTACTTGTGTTAAATTTCATTAGCCACTTTTCAGACCATTGCTGTAATTTATCTAAATCTTCTTGAATATCTAATTGGTTTGAGTGATCATTTGCCACTCCGCACAGTTTTGTATCATCAGCAAATTTGGAAACAGTAGATTTTAGTCCATGGTCTATATCATTTATATATACTATGAATAGAAGTGGCCCAAGAACGGAACCCTGAGGAACTTCACTTGCAACACTTTTCCATCCAGAAGTTTTTCCATTTAAAACAACTCTCTGTTTTCGATCATTCAACCAATTACTAGTCCAACCTAATAGGCTACCACTTATTCCATGCAAAGCTAATTTAGTAAGTAGTCTTTCGTATGGGACGGTATCAAAAGCTTTTGCAAAGTCTAGATATACTAAATCTATATTGTTTCTTTTGTCATAATTCGAGATAACTGTGTTGTAGAATTCGAGTAAGTTAGTCACGCAAGAACGTTTCCGTCTGAAACCATGCTGGCTATCATTTATCAAACGGTTACTTTCTAAATGATGTTCGATAGCATCTCTGATGATAGTTTCCATTATTTTTCCTACGATTGAAGTCAAACTTATAGGCCTATAGTTATTTGGTTTCTTTTTGTCACCTTTTTTGAATATGGGAGTAACGTTAGCTAGCTTCCATTCTCTTGGGACATCTCCGGATATGATGGATTTCTTGAAAATAATTTCTAATGGAACAACAATCTCATTTTTCATTTCCTTTAAGATTCTTGGATGCCAACCGTCAGGCCCTGGTGTTTTATTAACTTTGAGTTTGTCTATACACCTTTTAATTTTTTCTTTTGTTATATTTACCGTACCGAGTAAGTTTACCCTAGACTTTTCACAGGTTTCAGTTTGGAATTCACCTTGAGGTGTTTCGTTTACGAATACCGAGCTAAAATAATTGTTTAAGATATTACACATTCCTTCATTTGAATATTCAAGTTGACTGTCAGCAGATAATAGTGGGCCAATGTGATTCCTAACAACCTTTTTATCTCTAATGTAACTATAGAATTCTTTGGGATTCTCTTTGGATTTCTCAGCGATGTTCATTTTGTATTGTCGTTTTCTTTTTCTTATTGTTTTTTTTTAAATCTCTCTGTATTGATACATAACTTTCATAGTCATTAGATACACCCGAGCACTTATATTTCTTATAAGCCTGTCTCTTTTTAGCTAAATCATTGGGGGTCAACCAACCCCAGCCGGCTGTCGGGCATTACTCTGGAGGTGTTTGCCCCGTTGCAGTGCCCTCGGCCCGAAATGTGTGTTCGAACACAAGGAGGATCCTTCATCCACGAGGGGCTGACAGAGGAGACTCGTCAAATGGGTGATGGTAATGGTGATGGTGATGGTGATGGTGATGGTGATGGTGATGGTGATGGTGATGGTGATGGTGATGGTGATGGTGACGGTGACGGTGATGGTGACGGTGACGGTGATGGTGATGGTGATGGTGATGGTGATGGTGATGGTGATGGCGGTGGAGGTGGTGGTGGTGGTGGTGGTGGTGGTGGTGGTGGTGGTGGTGGTGGTGGTGGTGGTGGTGGTGGTGATGGTTGTAGTGATGATAGTGATGGTGATGGTGATGGTGATGGTGGTGATGGTGATGGTGATGGTGATGGTGATGGTGATGGTGATGGTGATGGTGATGGTGATGGTGATGGTGATGGTGATGGTGATGGTGATGGTGATGGTGATGGTGATGGCGATGGTGATGGTGATGGTGATGGTGCTAATGCTCTGTTAGTATTGATGTTGATGGTGAGATTGATATTGGTGTCTATGACCATATCCACGATAATGTTAATGCTAATAAGGTTACTAATGTTAATAATGATACTCTTATTAATGATAATACTTGTACTAACACTAATGATGATGATAATGATAATACTAGTACGAATACTACTAACGATAACAATTATGACTGAATAATTACAATTTCAAGTATTTGCTGCTGCCGCTAGAAAAAAAATTCATCTTAATATTCACGCACAAATTACGTGATGGAAAAAGTAGACTATAAAATAACTGTTCCCCTGGCAAGAAGAGAAGTTGAACAATAGGAGTGGGATCGTCTCTACACAAGAAAAAAGCAAAAGAAAAGGATTTTTTTCTTATTCTTCTAATTCGGGCAGAATGGACAATAGGGTGCTTCGGAAACAATACGGAAAGATTTCATTGTCTGCTGCCAAATATAGTCATGGTGCTGATGGCGCTGGCTGGGCTCATGACCGAATTGTGGGTTAATCAGACCATTTTTAACAGAGGAGGAGGAGGAGGAGGAGGAGGAGGAGAAGGAGGAAGAGGAGGAGGAAGAGGAGGAGGAGGAAGAGGAGGAGGAAGAGGAGGAGGAAGAGGAGGAGGAAGAGGAGGAGGAGGAGGAAGAGGAGGAGGAAGATGAGGAGGAGGAGGAGGAGGAAGAGGAATTATCATTTTCATCGTCGTGGTAAGTCGCTGCCGTCGTCGTATCGTCGTCGTCACCATCGTTGTTGTTGCTATCGTTGTCGCCGTCGTCTGCGTCGTCGTCGTCTTTCCTGTCGTCTTTTCCAGTGCCATACAGCAACCATCGCCGCCATGGTAGAAAAACTAGAAGTTAAATGAAGCGAGAACTCCTTGAAGGAAAACGTCGGGGTCAGCGGCGCATCATGCTTGCTCTCGC
>NC_134777.1:36178646-36201146 GCF_046742065.1 Oratosquilla oratoria | reverse complement strand
GTTTGTGACCTGAATTTAATCTTAATTGGTCTGGTCTTATCTGTACTATACTTTCCGAATCTAAACTTTTCTTCAATTTGCTTCATGATTTCAGGTTCATCTTCCTGAACTAATTCTAGTAATCTGCTTACTTTTTCATTTTCCTCTTTGATTCTTGTGGTTCTATCTGGGTTATGTTTCTCTTCCATTCCTAATATAGTTATACATTTCTTTTTATCTGCTAAGTCTCTTACTATATTCTCCTTCTGTCTCATCACTTTAATAACTGAGTCTTCAGTTTGTTCTTTCATTTGCTGTTTGATTATGTCAGCAAATGCAACTTTACTGTTTTCTTGGATTTTTTTCCAACCCTGTGCTTCTTTTGCAATGGCCTCTTTGTTGTCTTTGTTATTCCTCTTTAATTTTTCATTCTCCTCTTTTACTTTTTTTAACTGTCTTTATAATTCTTCTATTTCATTAGTTAATTTTTTGTTTGCCTTCTCTAGTTCTTCCAATCTTTCAACACTGAGCAATTTTTGCTATACTACCGAACCTAATCTCCCAATGTTCGGTCATTTGTTCAAGTTTATCCTCTAGTCTTGCCAGTTGGGGGAGGTTGGTATCCGCCCCCCCCCCCTCATTAAATCCCTGGAAATTATTATCCTCACCTTCTATCGAGCTGCTCTTATCTATGTTTCTAATCTATAATTTTTGTTAGTCCCATCACCAAAATCATCAGTCCTTCGTTTGTTTACAAGACGCCTGGCCTCTTGGACCAAGTCTTCCCCTTCCTCATTTCCTTCCATTTCCCTCAGTAATCCCTCCCCTTCTCCTTTTTCCTCACTTACCCTCTACACCACGAGCAACCCCCCCTGTAAATAAAATAGGTACTTCCTTTGTGTTGAGATCCACGAAAATTTCACTTTTTCTTCAGAACGTCAATTCTCGCCGTCCATTCGACGAAAGTGTGTGTGTGTGTGTGTGTGTGTGTATAATATATACATGTGTATGATATATACATGTGTGTATATATATATATACATATATATATATATATATATATATATATATATATATATATATATATATATATATATATATAGTATAATTATATGTAGATTTATATAGATATATTCTTAGATACATATATATGTGTGTTTGAGTGTTTGTAGGATCTATTTTGTAAGCACTGACAATATACTTGTACATTATTATGTTTGTTAAATACTTTTTGGTTAATATATATATTTTTTATATTTTTTGCTATTTACCTATTCTATTTTGTTTGTTTTAATTTGTATTTTGATATTTGTCTTTTTGTTGCTTTCGTTGTATTTTGTTTAATTCTGTTTATTGTTATAATTATTGTTGTGTTGTTGTAGTTCTTTTGTTGTAGGGTTTCATGATTTTTTCCGGAAAATGTACAATCAGGATTGTATATATTTTGAGAAGGTAAATAAAGAAAAAAAAAACAAGGACGGCTTTTCTATTCACCCTGAGATATATTATAAACATTTGTTCGCATATACATAAAAAAAAATAACCAAAAATATTATGAAAACTTTGACAAAATAATTAATAATCCTAAAACAATATTATATATTTATCTTTAAGATATACAGGAAAAATACTTTATAGTAATAACGAATATTGCGTAAGAAAAAAATACAGCATAAAAAAATAAAACTAAGCAATAATTTTGTTTGCTAGCGACCTATGGCAACAATTTCTGCTACGAAGTACCGGTATCCAACAATAGATGGCGCTCACGACACTGCAAAAATGGCTTCATGTTTATACTAAGTGACTTTCCTGTCTTTTTTCATAGTCTTTGACAGTGGGCTTTGTTCTTCAAGCTGCTTAGTGCAGTGCCTCTTCCCATCAAATAAGATGCTAGGAATGATCCTTTGACTTCTAAAGATCACATCATTATCATCAACCACTTACACAAGTCATCATTCCTTCTCCATTTGAAATGTACGGTTTCCGTTTGGTCCCAGAATTTCATGAAAGAAACTGACAGATTGGAAAGGGCGGAGGGACGATATAAGAAACAAATCATACGAAAACAATATGAAATATCTAAACCAAATTTCCCTTTGAAAATAGGGAAGATTAAAAGGGATTTGATACAAGTCTTCAACACTTTAAGAAGCATTAATAACATTCAATTTGAGAATGTTTTCACAAGCTTTCAGGACAACATTTAACTTAGAACTAAGAGGAAAAATTTTTCCAAGAACATTGTCAATGAATCATGTCAATTTTCCGCCAAGGCTATTGACTGTAGCACATTTCCAGTTCTTAAAATTCACTTGGATACACAACTCAACAAATTGCTGTAATGTCTGCAAACAAGTCTTCTTTTTTTGCGTGTGTGTTTGTGTCTTTTTTGTATATTTACTTATTTACCTATCTACTTGTTTATTCAATTTGTTTAATTTTTCGTTTGTTTCTAAGTACTTAGTGTTCATTTATCTATTATGAATTATTTGTTTGCTAATTAATTTGTTTATTCATTTATCATTAATTTATTATCTATTTGCTCATTTGCTCATTTTTTCTTTTGTTGATTTATTAAATTCTTTATATATTTATAATTTATCATTAATTTATTATTTATTTGTTTGCTCATTTACTCATTTTTTCATTTGTTGATTTATTAAATTCTTTATATATTTACCCATTCATATATACATTCATTTATGTATGTTATTATTTATGTATTTATGTATTCATGTAACCATTTTTTATGCATTTATGTGTTAATGTATGCATTTATGTATTTAACGTAATTATGAATTTAAGTATTTATGTATTCGCACACTTATGCATTTACGGATTAAAGTATATAATTATTTATGTATATACGCTTTACTAACAATGGGACTTTTCGCAGTGAGCGATTTGATACCAGATACCGCCAGATTTTGTCATTCTTGCCGGAAAATAAATACTTTTTTGGGCAAGTTTTATAAGCTTACAGAGGTGTGTCGTTGTACATTATTGTGTCTGAAATTTAAGTCAATTAATTTCATGATTGCAAACGGCATATAGCATTGTTTGAGCCTCTATTTATAATTACAGATGATATGCGTAAAACAGCCTATAATTGTATCAAGCCAAGCAATTTTTCAATTTCTACCGACTTCAATGGACGTATACTGATATATCCTTTCATTTGAATACACCAAGCAATAGGCAAATCCATGTAATGTATAGAAAATATAATTTTGCATCGAAGACGGTAGGATTACGATTTTTCCGGTACGATTAAGGTTTGTCTTTCACTTATATTGTCTTGAATCTGACGTGCAGTCTGCCACGGCACGCGTAAAATTAGTCATATTTGTTTGAAAATTGCTCCCAGCAGATCTAAGAGGCTATTGTTTACACAAACGTAACTGACCTCGTACGTCCGTCACCACTGTTGTTATATTTTATCTCACTGATTATCTTCATATACAGGATGTGACAGTGATATCCATTATTTTTCAACACTCTCAGATAAAATGCAAAAACCGAAATCAGCATCCTCTTCAGTAAAAATAATTACCAATTTTTAGTTTTATCTCCTAGTTAAATTAACAAAGCCTTATCACACACCAGTAAGTAAAAATTATAGCATAAAGAGTCATGTTTTTAATTTCAAATACACTTATGCAGCAATTTATATAGTTTTTTTTTTTTTTTTTTTTTATCGGTTTCCAAATTAGCTAAGTCACCCCTTTGCCTCGTGGAATCCGAGACAATTGAAAATTCTAGCGCTAATAGGCATCTACGAGCCTGACTGCGAAAGGTCCCATTATGAAGCTACCACATTTACATTTTTGTCTTTTCCTTTGTGTAGTGGAACTATAAATGGATTCCTCCAGTCCTCTGGTATACTTCCTTTTCTTAGGCACACATTAAATAATATCACTTGTAAATTCAATATAATTTCTCCCTTAGCCAGAAACTTCACGTGACACACATCTAACCCAGGTGCCTTATCAATTATAATAACATTAACAATAATAATTATACACGAAACGAAACATCAAACCAAGAGTTTTTCACATATATATGATTACATGGAGTATCTGGTCATCAGAATTGATAGATAAAATTTTCTGGGGTCGAAACATGAAGATGATCCGACTGTCGACGGAGGGTCTCACAAGCCCATTGTTTCCACTGTCGGAGATGAGATATAACACAGCATCACCCATTTGTTTTACTCCAACAGTTTGTGCTTGCAGTCTTTTCGTTATGATGAAGCACTGTAGATTTTATTCTGATGAAATTCAAATTGTTTAATTCAGCTCAGGAAATGACATCGTGAAGAATGGGTACTTTATGACCTGTCTCTGAGGTTCTGTATTCTTTCAGTCATCTCTGCTTCTCACCTTAATGTGGATTTTCCCCTCAACCGAACAAAAGCGCAGCGTGGCACAGGACATGTTTGGCAGGAATGAGATTAACATCAAAGATCTTCGAACTATGATCAGTAATGAGATGAATAGTAAAAGTTCTCAGAAAAAAAAATATATATATATATATTCGATTACCCCCACCCCAAACAAATATAAAGTTTGTTTGCTACGCTCGTTCCTTTCCAAATTAGGTTTTGTGATCACCAAGACCAAGTGGAGGACAGCAATCCCATATCTTTTTCTGGAAAATAGAGTATTAATAGACGCGCAGGTATCTTATGGCATTTTCAAAAGAAAAGTGTTACAATAATAGTTTAAGAGTGACCATACTCAGGGAAGGTGACAATCAAAGAACTGCGAGTTCTCAGTCTCGCTCATCCGGTAAATGTAATCTTGAATGAAAGTTCTGTCTTGCCATCCTTGAGGTCTGCACGAGAGCCGATTGCTACTGTACGTATGTATGACTGGTTACCTGCCGGTATGTGCATAACATCATATATATTTATAATTTCTTTTTTCAAAAAGGAATCAGAATTTGTTGGGTTTTGCTAAATCATGCCATCCAACCAGCTATGACAGGCGAGGTTAGTGGCCAGAAAGAACAGGGCCTCTGCAAACTTGTATGACCTCATTAATAATTCTTATAAGAATGAAGGAAACTGCAAGAGACCATGAGGCCTACACTAGGCAGTTCCATGTCCTACACCACCTGTCACCCCCATCCATGAAGATGTCTAACCGTTTCTTAAAACAACCGATAGTGTCAGCGCTCACTACATGGTTACTAAGTCTATTCCATTCGTTGACCACTCAATTAGTAAACCAGTTCTTGTCTATTTCCTGCTTAAATATAAAATTGTCTAATATAAATCCATCACTGCGAATCCTGCCCTGTTGTTTTAATATGATGACCTTGTTTGCGTCACCCTTGTTAAAGTTTTTGATCCACTTGAAAACCTCTATTAGATCACTCCGCACTCTGCGTCTTTCCAGAGAGTGTGAAAGTGTAAATCATGGTGCCTAGGCCTGTCCTCGTAAGGTAAATTTCTGAGCCCATGATTTTTGTCATTCTCCTCTGGGTCAGTAGACTCGGTTGTTACTGACACTGATCTAGTTTTCCTTTCCAAGGTATCCATCCCCGTGAGTGGATTTCCCTCACCACATGTGGTGGCGTCCATGATGGGCAAGCTGGTGGACGAGTCAGCCAGCTACGACTTTCTGAACAAGGTCGACTTTTACTTTATGCCATCCATCAACCCCAATGGATACGAATAGTCACCAAGCTTTATAAGTAAGTTTTCTTGATATTCATTTCAGTGAATCCCAACAATCAGATCGTAGAATTATTATATGAGACAAAAACACTTCTCTTTAATTTTCATATCAGCTCATCTGACACAAACAGTACGTTGTGATGTAAGGGTGGCGATGCCAACAGAAACTCAGACTTCCATCGGAGTTAGTGGCAAATGACAGTCGTTCCCTCGATCACCTCACCGCGGCCCATTCACTAGATTTTATAGAGGCACTGCTAAATATTATCAGGAAGGAGCAAGATATTCCAATTCTTCTAGAAATTTATAATGTATGCCTTGTTGTTGAAGGCCGTCTTTTTAATCTATTCGCAAGCCATTCTACCATTACATTTTTTCTCTGATTTTCTATTTAAGTGCATTTGGCTTACTGGCTTGTATATGAAATCTATTAATAATTTTCATACAGTAAATATAGTCTATGGAGTTTGTAGAATTCCACTTTCTAATTATATAAAGCGCTCATCGGGGTTGGGTTGGAGAAAATTCATAAAAATAACAGCCCATAGTGACTACCCTCTTCTTCACTCTTATCGAGTACAATGCTTCCATTTCTTGCGCAGATGTGGCTTTACACAACGGGTCTGCCTGACGATTGGAGAGATCTGGCATGTGACACGAGCTCCTCAAATGCTGTCAGACATTTATTTATCGCATTCCCAGTCATATCTGTCGCTTTTGCAATTTCTTTTGCCCCGGGAGGCGTCATCAGCCCTATACAACGTCTACGGAACCTCCTACGAAGTCGGCTCTTCGGCCACTACTATCTGTAAGTTGCTAATAGTGATAGTAAATATGGTCAACACCATGTAATCCCATAAATCTGAGATTTGTTTATTCTTTCTAGCCCTGGTGGTCTATTTGTTGAGCAATCCGGAGATTTTATTTTTCTTCTATTTTATTTCATTGTTTCTAAGTTACCAAAAAAATCACTTCGAAAGCGATGAAAAAAATATGTACATACTAATGTAAAGCAAACCTGAGGGGAAAATTTCCTCCTTTGTGTTATTGATTGATCAAATACACGAATTCCCAGGTTACGTTTATATAAAATCTTGCTATCCGAACATTTACCACCCTAGTCTAAAAAGAAAAAGATCCAGAGTTTGACCCGTGAGGGTCCTACAAAAAATAGGGTTGTTTTTGATAGCTCAGAATCGATGAAATAGAGAAAAAGCTTCTCCTGCCGAAATGTTATTGGGTGAATAGAAAAACCGGATACAAGGTGAAAGCTAGAAGGATAGTATTCGGTAGAGTAAATTTGCACCTGCAATACTTAAGACGCGAAAGAAATAACACCCATGTCAAACACTAAAAAACTAATAAGAGTATTGAATTTTTTGTGCACCTAGTCTTATTTTATTATTTCAATTCATTCGTTGCAACGACGTGACCTGGAGCACTCAGCTACCCTGGGTCCTCCTCGGCCTTCGTACTACCCCGAAAGAGGACCTCGACGTCTCCCCGGCCGAGATGGTTTTCGGCTAACCCCTTGTGGCCCGGCGGATTCTTTCCCGACGCCCCTACGAACAACGACATCAGCCGCCTACGAAGTATCGTCAAAGAATTCGCCCCGTGCAAACAAACTTACAAGTCGCCAGAGCACCGATACGTCCCCCGAGATCTACACACATCAAAGCATGTCTTTCTCCGCACTGACGCTCACACGCCACCCCTCACCCCACCCTACTCCGGCCCCTACGAAGTTGTCCAGAGAAAGAAGAAAGCGTTCCTACTACGCATTAAAGGCAGCAACGACTGGGTCTCCATCGACCGCCTCAAGCCAGCGTACCTACAAGACAACGACCCACCTCCGGTACGATTTCCCAGGACGGGCCATCCCCTCTCGTACGCAACGGAACATTCTAGCTGAGGGGGGGATATTGTGGCGTCCACACCACAAACGACCGCTTTGCCACGCAGGCTAACAGGTAATTGGCTACTGGAACAAGCCACCTCGCCGATCTCAGCGACTATTGTTAGGGACGCACCGGACGGCAGCCCTTCAGGTCACGAGGCGATAGCTGATTGGGCGATCGGACTGTCGCGTGATCCTGGAGCACTATATAAGCCTGTCACTTACACAATAAAGATAGAACGGATTGTAATAATCAACACAGCGCTACCAGAGGTCGGACGTCGCTCTCCACTCCAGCTCTCTCGACAAGCGTCCAGCAATCTTCGCCGGCCGGTGGTGGCGAGGAGACTTGTCTCCTTTGCTGCTGCCGGTCTGGCCCAAGGCTGACCTCTTCGTTGGCGACGGCAGGCGGGTTTACACCAAAGACAAATACACACATTTCCCAAGTCACGTAATCCTCTGTTTTCAGAGTTGTGCTTGGATGAAAAGAGATACATGCACACCTGCTCGCTCGCTTAGCAGAGGCCCACAACTCAACTCTGATTCAGAGCCCTTAACTCTTCGCCGGCTGGTCGCGAGAGAGGAATTGGGGAGCCTCTCTTGTCGTCCGGCCCGCACCCACGCCCTGGCCTCTTCGCTGACGCTGGCGAGCGGGTTTACACTTCTGACATTTACACACAATTCCCAAGTCACGTAATTCTCTGCTTTCAGAGTTGTGCTTGGAAGGAGAAAGATAAAACAACACCCGCCCGCCAAATCCCCCCCCCCCCTTTCCACCCTCGCACCGCCATTGGATCCACTCTCCTAACTACGCTTCGGACATCGCTCGCTCATCGCTTAAGCCTAACCTAGGGCTAAACAGGGACGCTTATACCTTAACCTGGGGCTAAACAGGGACGCTCATGCCTTAACCTGGGGCTAAACAGGGACGCTTATGCCTTAACCTGGGGCTAAACAGAGACGCTTATGCCTTAACCTGGGGCTAATCAGGAACGCGCTCTCTACACGCGGGTAGTGAACTCTACTCATTTCCCGTAAGATACATACACACACCTCTCACGAGCATAACCACACCCCACGCACAAAAATCTACACGTACTTTTTCTTCGACTAAATTTCGCTTCCTTTCTAACCTTCTCTTATACTACATCTCATTTCAGTTTACCTCCCACTAAAGATTTTTCCGTTTTTCCACACTTTCTCTACTACTACGCCTTCTACCATTTTCTCAACTTTTGGTGATTCTAATCCCGGCCGTCGGCGCCGCCGTCCGAGTTCCCTGCCCATTTCTCCTGAGCCATGACCACCAACTGCCCCTAATCGCTCGCTCAATCGCCCGGTGGCAAACCCCTCTTTTACACACTACTATCTTTTCATTTTCTTACAGACATTCTTCCCCTCCCACAAAAACCGATCCCGCGCAAGCGGGTGGTCTTACCTAGCAAGTCGCAAGTCGCAGAACGAATGGAGACATTCATTTCTCACCACCTTCGCTCACTCGAATACATAGTCTGAGTAGCGCTCGCTACACCTTCTTGGATGGGAGCTTAGAGCTCATAAATGATCGAACTATGGGTAATGCTGTGACCTTACAAGCACACACACACACACACACACACACACACACACACACACACACACACACAACTCCCCGCCCACTATAGTTGGAGTGCCGGCTCGCAGCGCAGTGATACTAAAATTATTTCAGTCCTACGCGGGATTCGAACTGGGACCTCTGGAGTAGCGGTTGTGAGGGGGAGGGGTCTGTTCGCATGTGCTAGAACATGTACACACATACCTATAATGTAGAAATTAGAGACAGACAGACAGACAAAACACAGACAGAGAGGCAGGCAGACAGCAGCCAGACAGGCACACAGGCAGACAGACTATCGTGCCTTTATGATTTTTCTTTTCTTTTCCTTTGACACAGAAAAATGGAATGGTAAGTTTTATTCCCGGGAGATGATGACGGAACGCTTCATATAGTGTACTATCTCGTGGGACGGGACCAGGCAGCTAATCGGGCCTTCTGCCTGCCACACAGCTGCTCTTTTCCCTTCATGGTTGACGCTCTTGCCAACCAATTCATAGACCTTTATTTCTCCTTTGAGCAGTGTTTATTGTCGAAGTAGGACTGATTTTGGTTATGGAAATACCCAAAAACCGCGGAGTCCATGGCAGACCAGGATGTAACTCGATAATACTTTTTAGGCAAACATCTGTCTCACTTGTGCCATTGGCAGGGAATTCATGAAGTCGATACCTAGTCTACCTTTCCTTTCTCACACCACCATATGAAGTGTATTATGCACCAAATATATTCTAAAATGCTTCCAAACAAAATACATCTCCATGAGTTTGAGTGATAATAGATTTATTTGCTCACCACAATGAAACAGGAAAAACCACTGTTTACGAGATAAGTAATGACCTCTCTCTAGCCTCACTCACAAGGGTCAAGTTGAGAGCCAAGCCAAATGTGCAAGTTACTTGCTACAAGTTACTTGCCACGTGTATACCTACAACGCGTAAATGAGTAGGAGGGGTTAAGGAAACACGGTGGGAGTAGTACACGGATTATGGGAAGATGGAGAGTAAGAACTAAAATGATAAGTAAAATAAAGCTGCACGGTATCCTTGCTGATACACGAGTTCTTTTTTATGTTTCACTATATATATATATATATATATATATATATATATATATATATATATATATATATATATATATATATATATATATATATATATATAAGTTCAACTAGGTTCTATCTTTTTTATAATTTTTCAAAATTATACGAGTAAGCAAGAGTTTCTGGTATCCTTGTGTTTATTTTTCGTTGGAATATTTTTTTTCTCTCTTTCTTACTTGATTACTGCGGCAAATTACTCACACCATAGGATGGGGAAGGGGAAGAAATGCAAAAACCAAGATACTTTTGTTTATAATTACGTCAATTTGGCCCGCAAATATTACATAGGATTACAAAGTATTACAAAGGCGGAGCATGCCGACAGGAGACCTTTTCGTCCATATCTAGATCGGATGCGAAAAAAAAAACTAATAATAATAAACAAATATATGAATAAATAAAAAATTAAAATAATGTAAATAATAGATAAAATACATAAATAAATGCATAGGTATAGTTAAATAATAAACAAACAGGTAAGTAGTAAATAACAATAAATTGACATAACTAATAATAAATGAAAATCAAACACATAATAATAAACAAACGGACAAAT
This sequence comes from Oratosquilla oratoria, assembly GCF_046742065.1. Classification (NCBI taxonomy): domain Eukaryota; kingdom Metazoa; phylum Arthropoda; class Malacostraca; order Stomatopoda; family Squillidae; genus Oratosquilla; species Oratosquilla oratoria. Next base: position 36,190,329 of record NC_134777.1, on the reverse strand, counting down.
GATAACAAAACAAACAATATAAAATAGAATTTTTTTTATAGATGAAGAAAGATCTTAAGGGGGAAAAATTAATCTCAAGATTTAGAATTCCATAGTTTAGCAATAAAATTAAGATAAATAACAATATAACACAGTAGGGTCGTCTCTTATATTACCTAAGGAAGAAAACGGAAAAAGCGTCCTAAGAACAGAAACATCCGTACGAGAATCCTTAAAGACCTAAAAAAATACACCCAATCCAGCAACAAGATAAAGTATGTTACTGCATCAGCGATGTCCCAAGCTCTTATCAAAATGATATCGTTCTTCTGCAGAGATAATGAACAAAATAGAAAAGGCCAGACTTGACCAACAACAGTGTATTGTTCCTAATGTGAAAGCGTCCAACCATCAGTACATGATGTATATGACAAACCTCAGTCTCCTAAATACAATGCCAATTTCATTAGACATATCATCAAGTCTACCTATGAAAATAAAATTTCATTTTTTTAAATCAGCCATAAAGAATTCAATGTTATAAAATAGTCATCTTAACAAAAATCTTATCCGCTTCAAAATGGTAACTCAGTAAACCCTTCAATCCACACTAGAGTGAAGTCATAAGAACATAGGAATGAAGGAGACTGCAAGTGATCATAAGGCTTACACTATGCAGTTCCATGCCCATTACCACCCGTCATCCCCATCCATAAAGATGTCTAACCGCTTCTTAAAACAACCGATATTTTCAGCGCTCACCATATGGTTACTAAAACTATTCCATTCGTTGACCACTCTATTAGTAAACCAATTCTTGACTATTTCCTTCTTAAATCTAAACTTGTCCAACTTGAATCCATTACAGCGAGTCCTGCCCTGTTGTCTTAATATGGTGACCTTGTTTGCGTCACCCTTGTTATAGCTTTTGATCAACTTGAACACCTCTATTAGATCATCCCGCAATCTGCGTCTTTCCAGAGTGTAATTAAAGGTGCCTAAGCCTCTCTTTGTAAGGTAAATTTCTGAGCCTATGTTTCATTTTGGTCATTTTCCTCTGTACTGGTTCTAGTGAACTGATATCCATTCTATAGGACGAAGACCAAAAATGTATCGCATAGTCAAGGATCAAGGATGGGTCTAACTAATGCTAGAGTTTGATAGTTACCTCTGCTCTTCTATTTGCAACCGTCCTAGCAATGAAACCTAATCTTCTGTTAGCTTTATTCCTGGTGCTAATGCACTGTGTCCTGGATTTAAGGTCAAGACTCACTAAAACTCCCGAGTCTCTCTCGCACTCAGTTTTCTCTAAAAACGTGTTATCTAAGCTATATCTGTTTTTGGGGTTGTATAGCCCTCCTTTCCACACGCTGCACTTTGGTATATTGAAGTCCACTTGCCATTTTACCGACCATGTGAACAATTTCTTAAGATCATCCTGCAGAATCTCGGCGTCGTCTCCTGACCTAATTTGGCGTCCTATTTTGATGTCGTCCACAAACTTACTGACATCACTATTAATCCCATTGTCCAAGTCGTTTATGTACATAATGAACAAGTAAGGGACCCAAAACTGAGCATTGGGGAACTCCACTAGAAACACTCCCCAATTGGATTTTACACCATTTACGGTGACCCGCTGTGTTCTGTCACTGATTCAAGCTCTAATCCACTCTGACATTTTTCCTCCTATGCCATGGGCCTTGATTTCATTTAACAGTTTCTGGTGGGACACCTTGTCGAACGCTTTGCTAAAGTCAAGGTAAATGACATCGTAACTATCATTGTTATCTGACGCTTTATATGAAGAAACCATGCTGTGAGTCACGAATCAAATTATGTCTCTCGATGTGATCTCTGAGTCTATTAACTATTATTGATTCAAGCATTTTACGTATAACTGATGTCAAACTTATTGGACTGTAGTTGCATAGAGACGATTTGTATTACTTTTTGAAAGCAGGAACAACGTTTGCCTGCCCCAAGCATTAGACACAAAACGTTAAAAAATTGTAGAAACATGAGAGTGGTTGCATCGCTTGGTGCCGGTTATAGAATCAGATTTGTGCTTTCATTCGGTTACCAGCCATATAAGGGAGAAAGGACCTTTGGTACAATACATTTTCATTAACCTAAATTTCTTTATCGGATATGTAAACAAAACAAATAATTTGCCGAATAGTCTTTAAATGTTTCATCAGCTTCTTAAACAGGCTAATTGTTTTCATTTTTATATCTCTCATCATAAGTATTTCTCTAGTTTCTACACAACATGAACTTTACCCTCTCCCTGGACATCGTCCTTGAAAACTTGAAATTTGTCGCAACCTTGAGGTGCACCGCTCTCATTTATCTTATCAGAAAGTGGCCGTTGTTCCCAGGTGAACACAGGAGCGTGGATTCATTAAACAAACTTCCATAGGCCCTCTGTCAAACGTTTTGAATTCGTTGGCAAAAATTAACTCCCACCGAGCTTCAGAATAAAACTCGATATCTCGACTATGATCTCTTGCTTCGCGTCCACTCTTCTAGTTGGACATTGTGAAAGATGGTTAAGCCTCTCACAATAGAAAGTACTTTCACGTCCCCAGGAATGCATGATGTGCCATGCTTGGAGTGCCTGTTTACAAGCAGCTGTCAAGGGTACCACGGAAGATACACGGCATGGAGGTGAGGCAGGAGGAGGGAGACGTAGCTACAAAAGGGCAACGCAAAATTTGGCCCATGCACTTGTTCAGCATGAAGGCCTTGGCATTTCTCAGTTGTTTGGCACTGGCGGAGATGGTCGGCGCCGCGACCAGCCCCAGCAGTCACCAGGATCTTGTTGGGTAAGTAAGGTGGACGGACTGAGAGCATACGTGGAAACGAGACACACTTGTTCTCAGTTTTCCTTGGTCTCTTTAAACCATTCTGAATTGTGACATTTAGGTCTCCTAAGATAGTCTTGCAACACTCAAAGCCGCAGACTAACACTAACAGGATCTTTAGTTCTTGACAAGATCCTGGTCCCGTTTCGGGGATCGAGTACCAGGATACGTGAATGCACCCTCAGTGGGGATGAGTTAAAGTAGAGGCTTTGTCACCAGAAAGAGGGAGTTGACTCCCCTGGGAAAGTCACGGATAGGAACCTCCAATTACCACCTCCCGACGGATCACTTAGGAAAAGGATTTTTTTTTTTTGGGGGGGGGGGAGGGGGGTTCGTTGTTTCTACCTACACTCCAAAACAAGCCCATACTGTCAAAACACGTCAATAAAAGTCTTTATACATACTTGTAATTTGCCATGTCTGCGTTTCGACATGAAGGAGAGAATAAGAAGATCCAATTGAATTTAATTACAGGCTTTGTCTGAATTTACAAGGTCGGCTTTTTAATACCAAGTTTAGTGATGATTTACTGCGAAGGACATAATAAAACTGCCCTAGTTTTTAGTCAATAAGTTATTGTAGTAACTTAGTATTGATCACGTGACTGATTCTAGCACATCTTCGGTGCAATACTGTCCCCAAGAATACAGATGCAGACTACTGTTAACAAAATGATTGGCTATGCTAGGCTATATTAGGTTAGGTGAGGTGAGACTAGGTTGGGTGAGGTGAAGTGGGTTAGGTTAGGTCAGGTTAGGTCGCGTTAGGTCAGGTTGGGTTACCTTAGCTTACGTTAGCTTAGGTTAGCTTAGGTTAGCTTAGGTTGGAATAGGTTAGGCCACTTCGAGACGAAATGGTGTCATTAAATTCCATTATACCAAATAAACTTATAGATACACTTTCTTTTGTGACACTATGGAAAGACTGGTGGCCTCTTGAGTCACTTATATATACTAAGGTCGTTCTTTTGAAGGAGTAGTTCTGTCTGACAGGTCAGGGGTTTAATAAAAAAAAAAGCTTGGCAAGCACGAGTTTTAGCGACGCATCAATCCAAATCAGTTGGATTCTAAGGGTCTCTCTTTGAACTAATAAGATAATAATAGATAAACGAATAGATGGATATGAATAAATAGATCAAGTCGTCTGGCATTGGCCAATGAATGACTATTAATCTTCTGTCGAAAGATTTTCTTCCACTTAAATAAAATAGTCTGGAGGTAGGATGGCTAAACGCATAAGCCAAAGGTACTAGAGAACAAGTAGATCAGGAACTGAGACATTAACTTCATTTAGATCAAATAGCCTGGCGGAAACCGAAATAATGACAGAACAACGACTTTCCATTATAGAACTCTGCGCGGAAGGATAAATTGAACTGATTTTTTTTCAACTGCAATATTAGTTTCAGTAGAATAATTTCTTCCATATCAATATACTAAAATTATGTTTTTCTAATTGATAAAACGTTAACTTTCACCCTCCTTTTTCAACAAGATTAAATGACCTTCATGAATGCCTGAATGGGGTTGACGTCATCCTGTTCTAGCCTTCTATTCGGACACAAGACCTAATTCATATGTTGTTTGTAGAGCCCAGGTGTTGCGAGTGACTCCCAGAAGTTTGGATGATCTCCACCGCCTCCACGGACTCATGATGGAAGACCTCTACGACTTCTGGACCGAGCCCCGAGCTGTCGGTAGGTCGGTTGCGTTACATGCCAAAGCGTGACTCAAAGTTGTCTTGTTGGTCGCCAAAAGTGATCTTTCTTTCTCCCCTTATTAAGGTTTTGTTGATTATTTTTTTGTTCCTTCGAGTGAAGCCAGAGTAGTTGAAATGAGAGAAAGCCACTTCAAACACAACAAAGATTAGCTAACAAAACTTCCACTGCCGTGGTGTACACAACTGTTGTTGTTGTTGTTGCTGTTGTTGATGTTGTTTTTGTTGTTGTTGTTGTTCTTATTGTTGCTGTTGTTGTTGCTATTGTTTGTGGTGTTGGTGGTGGTGGTGGTGGTGATGGTGGTGATGGTGGTGGTGGTGGTGGTGGTGGTGGTGGTGATGGTGGTGATGGTGGTGGTGGTGGTGGTGATAGTGTTTTCTTGTGTGCCATGGGATCTTTAGGCAACCGCTTTAAAGCATATTACGGCTCACTGCAACTATCTCATCTCCGTTCTACGATGGGAATACATCCTTCCAAAGAAATTTTAAGTGGCGATCTAGCCCCTTTATGGGTCACTGCAGGGCTTAGAAATGGCAGCCCTAGAGGCCGAGGGGTGCCTTAATGCTGTGGTGTCCTCCTGGGACTAGCAACACGCTTCTTTGGTCCTCTATTCAGGCCAGGTCAAGTGGCTCCTCTTAGCTCGAGGAGGCAATTCGACTGGACTGGAGTTAGGCACGCCCTGAGTCAAGCAATTAACCGCAAAGGCCAACATCGCACGGTCCGCAGCTGTCTTCTCCTTGTGTCAAGATGGTGGGTGCGTACAAGCTTCCATGACGACTTATTATATTTTCATCAGCAGAGCTTAGGAAGTTTAGACTGGGTATAGTGCCTCTCTCAGAGGTGAGGATAATAGGCAGTGGTGAATCAGTATTGAAGGTTGCATATACTTCTGGCAGGGCCAAATCGATGGGACCCACCTTGCGGGAGTAGCTGTAGGCATATCTAGCCGACTACAGCACGCCGTTGTAAAGGCTACTACTATTAATGAGCATATGATTCTGCAGATGCTGAAGAACACCTTGGGCTTCATCTCTCTTATAACAGTAAATGCTTTTATTGAACCGTGTAACTTTGAAGAGATGTTCTATGCCAAGGTTAAATCTCTAATTGACCAGTGCCCGTCACGAGACACTTCTCGTTTTGGACGACTTCACTGGCTAGGGACCTGGACTAAAATAGCGCTCAGAAACGACGGACTACATCTCTCATGAGAATAGATAAAGAGAACTACGCCAGGGTATCTAAGGATATCTAGGGCCATTTTAACGCAAAATACCTCGGGCCAACTTACAAAGACCTGTAGAAAATCTGCTCCAAATCTGTGACCCAGAGGAGCACAGTTCGAACAGCTGATGGCGAGCTAGTATCAGGCGTGGTTGGATGTAGTCCCTTTGCCGATTACTTTAAGCAATTGATCATGGGTGGCCCTCCAAGTGGACAGCTTTCCCTTGATGGTGTTTAAGTAGGGGTTGCCGATCCACCAAGAGACAAATCTCCAACCTCCCTGGCAAAGGTCAAAGAGGCTGTAAATTGAAAGGTGGAAAGGCAGCTGACATCTGCAACATCAGTGTGGAGTTGCTGAAAGCTGGAGGTGAGGCCATAATCAGTGGGTGGGTTGCATGTGGTACTGTGTGCTGTGTGTCAGTCCGGTACCATTCCCTCTGACTGGAAAAATGGTCTGGTCATCCCTATCTGGAAGGGAAAAGGGACTGGCAGGCCTATAGCGGTATTACACTGTTCAGTGTGCCAGGTAATGTGCTTATCCATCTGTTGCAGATGTTCACATCTACTAAAGTTTCAGAAGCCTGAACATTTCTCGTCAGTTAAGTCAACAACTGATCGGATCCTGGCGCTTCGTATTCTTGCGGAGCGCCAAAGCGATTTTCTTTAACAGCTTAACGTTGATTTCAAGAAGGCGCTTGACTCTGTGTACTGTGGGGTGCTCTAGGATCTTCTGCGGATCCGTGGGATTCCTGCGAAGATTACTTAATTGATGTCTGGCTTATACCCTGGGACACAGAATGCTGCAACGTATGAAGGAGGCGTGTCTAGCTTCTTTCCTGTTAATTCAAGAGCGAGGCAAAGGTGCGTCCTCATCCCAATACATTTCAACGGAGCATGTATGCATGTATTGGCAACACTAAGGTCAATGACCTTGTCGTTGTTGATGAATCTGTCCTTTTTTCGGAATTGTTGGAAGTCCTGTTTATAAACCTCAAAGTACTACACAAGGAGGCGAGACGCTTGGATTCCACGACTCCTGAACAAAGACCAAGGTCTAGGCGTTTGGGGGCTTGCTGGATAACACAGTTCAGTCTGTCCATGAATGTGGCGAGGACACTGAGGTCTTGGAAGGTTTCATATACCTTGGTAATGAAATCTAGTTATGTGAGGTATTTCAAAGGGTTGGCATTGCCCATGGTGTTATGGACTCACTCAACCAAAGTATATGGCGTTCCCAATATTTGTGCAGGAGGACTAAGATCCGATTCTTCAAGTCATTTGTGCTCCCTGTCCTTCTGTACGGCTGTGGGACATGGACATTGCATGCTGACTCGAAGAGGCGTCTGGACGTCTTTGGTACCAAGTGCCTTTGGAGAATCATGGGATATTATTGAAGTTACTTTGACTCAGCCTAAGCCAGTTACCAGTATAACTTATGAACGTCAACTCCGGCTATATGGGCACGTGGCGCGTTTGACGGAGGACGCGAACGGGTTGCCCACAGAATTCATGATTGGAGCAAGTTAATCAAACCTGTCGAGAGTTGTTTGGAGTGGGAAGGGCGACTGCATGGGAGCTTGCTCGGAGGGACCGTGAAGGGGACTGGCGCCAATGTGTGAGTGAATCAACGCGCTTCCCGGCGTATGCTCCCATTAATGATAATGATGATGTTGATCTTGATGTTCTTTATGTCCCATCAATTTTCCTAAAAATAACTGTCATGTTAAATATTTCTCTCCACTCTTCCAATGTGGGTAATCCTAGTTTTTCTAATCTCTCCTTCTATGTCTTATTAGCCACACTAAGCACTATTCTCGTCGCGCCATCCCCAAATCTGCATACACAAGAAGTCGTGTATAAGAAAAGTGAATAGAACTTAATGGAATTCACTGACACACGCAAGAAGTTAAATCAACTTAGTTCTCTTAGGAAATACACACACACACTTCACACGAACAACAAGCCCACAAGCACTAAATGAATAATTATATAAAAAAATCCTTCAAAGACACCCATTGTAAATAGTCCCTTTTACACAGAATTAGCTCTATACTTACAAACTTTCCTTCCTCTCCCACAAAATCCGATCCCACGAAACTAGACGGTTTAACCTTGATATTTCTAAACCGATAACAGCGCAACAAGGTTTCGTTGGTCGTACCTGTGGTGTGCAAATGTTCGGAGTTGAAAAAAAAAAGTTATCAAAAGAATTTTTTTGTAATGAAATGAAATATTGCGTGTGTGTGTGCGTGTGTGCGTGCGTGCGTGTGTGTGTGTGTGTGTGTGTGTGTGTGTGTGTGTGTGTGTGTGTGTGTGTGTGTGTGTGTGTGTGTGTGTGTGTGTGTGTGTGTGTGTGTGTGTGTGTGTGTGTGTGTGTGTGCGTGCGTGTGTGTGTGTGTGTGTGTGTGTGTGTGTGTGTGTGTGTGTGTGTGTGTGTGTGTGTGTGTGTGTGTGTGTGTCATATTGTTCATATATTCATCTACCAGATTACACTGATATGAATTTCCTTCTGCTGTGACGCCTTCAGGAAGGAATGTAGATATCATGGCACTTCGCGGGAGGGTGGAGACGCTGAAGACCACGTTGGACAGTCTGGACCTGGAGTACTCCGTTCACGTCAAGGACTTGGCAGCTCTGACTCTCGATAGTCTGGCCATCAATGACCGAGCCCTTCGGATGGCCAGGGCCAAAACTTCCGGAGCTAAGCACAACATGGACTGGACGTCCTACCATCGCCTCAGTGATGTAAGACCAACACACAAATCAATGTAACCCCAAAAGTGTGTCCAACAGTGACAAACTGGACGAGACGCATCCTTTTATAACTTGTCACGCTCTGTCACTTCACGTGAAGGGGCCTTAAAAGATGTTATCAAGGTTTTGTTTATAACATGTGTGGATACATATCTGCAGTAACAACAGGATTGGTAGTGCATATGAATGTGAGTCAACTTCATGCAAACCTAATGGAAAAAGGAAATAGAGATTGCTATCTTGTGTGTTCAGTTTTGAGTGCCCAACCACCACGTGTTTAAGTTGCCAAAATAAATGCTCAATCAATACCATTCTATACGCCTTACTAATCATATTGAAGCTACTACAATAATATTTTTCCCTTTTCCTTTGTATAGTGGCACTATACATACACACCTACAGTCCGCTGGTATACTCCCCTCTCTTAGTTACACATTAAACAACCTCACTAGCCAATACAATATATTTGCTCCTCCCTGAGTCCAACGCTCCATGTAACACAAATCTAATCCAGGTACCTTATCAATTATGATAACGTTACCAATAACAATCAGGTAGGAAACGAAACATCAAACCAAGAGTTTTTCTTTTCCCACAGATTTACGATTACATGGAGTATCTGGCCAACAACTACAGTCACGTTGCGACCGTGGAATTCGTAGGTAAAAGTTACGAGGGTCGAGACATGAAGATGCTCCGACTGTCGACAGGAGGATCTAACAAACCCGCTGTTTTCGTTGACGGAGGTGAGACGTAATTCAATATCGCCGTTTAGCTTCACTCCAGCGGTCTCTGTGTATGTAATCTTCTCGTTATGATGAAACACTGCATATTCTATTCTGGTTAGATTTAGATGATTTAATCAGCTTAGAGAAGGACATTGTGGAATAGATTTTTTATTTCCTCTTCTTGAGATTCTACATTCTTTCAGCAATCCCCGCTTCTAACCTTAAAATGGATTTTCACTCTTCCGAGCACAAGCGTACTGTGAAAAATAGAATAGCATAAATCGAACGTGTTTGGCGATAACGAGGTTGACATGTATGTTCTTCGAATCATGAGAACCAGTCAGATGAAAGGAATGGGGTGATTTTTTTTCCCAAGATATAACCGGTCCTTCGATTCCCCCGACAAACATAAAGTTAGTTTGCTACGCTCGCTCCCTTCCAAATTAGACATGAGTAAGTCAGCTCCGGGAGGAGGATTGCAATTCCACTTTTTTTTTTTTTTTTTTTTTTTTTTTTTTTTTTTGACGACAGTATTAATAGACCCTCAGGTATCTGACAGTGTTTTCTAGCAGAAATGTTGCAAATGTGATCTTGAATGAAAGTTCTGTCTAGCCAGATATACATGACGCCACATACGTTTATAATTTCTTTTTCACAAATATATGTAAGCGAAACTGTGGGGAATCAGATTTTATCACGCTGTGAAATGTGTTGTAACAGGTGAGCTTTGTCCGATGGGCTTCTTGTCCGAGAGGTCGGGGCCTCTGTAAATTTGTATGAACTCTTTAATGAATCTTCTAGGGCACTCTTTACTGGGTCACCAGACCCGGTTGTTACTGGCACTGATGTAATTTTCTGTTTGAAGGCATCCATGCCCGTGAGTGGATCTCCCCCGCCACCGTGGCGTACATGATGGGCAAGTTGGTGGAGGAGTCGGCCAACTACGACTTCCTGAAGAAGGTCGACTTTTACTTCATGCCATCCATCAACCCCGATGGATACGAATACAGTCACAAAGATTCATATGTAAGTTTTATTTACATTCACTTTTCTGTTTCGTTCATAGTTCCATAAAAAGATAAGAATGATTTACAGCAAAGCCTTCATGAAAATCATGAAAAATAAATCCTTATTCTGATAAATTACGTTACAACTTGACGTGTACTAGACTGAAATACACAAGACCATCATTTCTCGGCCAAATTAAATCTAGGGTGTCACTAAATTCATGTATAAAACAGTGTAAGAAGAAACAAAATAGTAAAGTCAAACACAGAATGTCAGCAAAACGTTGCGTTCTTTTTTATATGAATGATCAACAGCCTACACCTTTGCGACAAATTACTGTCGTGATCATAACTTCTTGCAGTTTGACTAAGAAGGTATATTGTTATTAGACAATTTGCCCTGTAGACCAGCTCAAATCTATAGAGTACGAAAGAAAGTCCACACCCCTGATCAGTCTAAATTCTTATGTCAATTTTATTTTACATGTGCAGCTTCCCAACTTTTTTGTCAATTTTGCTGATTTAAGAATTCAGTGATGTTCAACAATCAGAATGTAGAATTACTGCTTGAAACAAAAACAGTTCCCTTTACATTCCGTGGTAACTGTCTGGTAGAGGAAACAACGCTCTATCACTAGATCCGTATAAAGGAAGTGAACTTTTTTTTCCAGACCAGATACTGGCGGAAGACCCGATCAGATACAAACAACACGCTCGGGTGCAAGGGTGTCGATGGCAGCAGGAACTGGGACTTCCACTGGAACGGTCAGTGGAAGACAACTTTTCTCTTAACCTGCCCACTGTGGGCTATTTACTAGATTTTAATTTGAGGCACTGGCAAACATATAATTGAGAGTGCAAAAATATCCCATTACTTCTAGAAATCTATAAAGTGAGCCATGATGTTGAAGGGTTGTTTTAGGTCCCTCCTTTTAAACCTTTAGCAAACCGTGGCAAATGTTTTCTACCATTAGAAAATATAACTTTATCTTATTTTCTTATTAAGTATATTTGGCTCACTGGCTCCTCTATAAAATATATCCGTAATTTTCATTTAGTAGGTATAACCACTCACATTTAATGACCCAAATTTTAGGGATCTGCCTGGAGTTCTCCTCCTAGGCCTTCTTCTTCCTTGGCTTCTCATAGGATGAGCATACAGAGAACAAGATATCTAGTTCCATCATTCCGTTCCCCATAGTCGCCTTTTACGACTCGCATGAGAATCACGGTGGCAGAACTCAAACACCCCCCTACCCCACCCCACCTTCCACAGAGGATAAGAAAAGGAAGAGTCATAAAAATGGCAGAGAACATTTTCAAGGGACCAATATAAAGAAGGTACGGTAGTAGTACAAAAGTAGCGTCATTCCTCTGTGAGTAGATATCTAACTCTAACATAGACAA
>NC_134777.1:36168646-36171146 GCF_046742065.1 Oratosquilla oratoria | reverse complement strand
ATATATTTTTTTTATGTGTATATATATTTGTATGTATATATACATATATTTATATATGTATATATATATATGTATATTTATATTTATATATATATATATATATATTCATATGTTGCTTATATATATATCTATGGATATATATATATATATATATATATATATATATATATATATATATATATGATGGATATATATATATATATATATATATCACAACAAAGATATGTCGTAGCACATGTAAAATAATACTGATGACCCACTTTCGGAGAAGAATAAGCGAAGATATAGAGATCTGTATATTTCGATCACTTACTGTGATCCTCTTCGGATGATATATATATATATATCTGCCGAAGAGGATCACAGTAAGTGATCGAAATATACAGATCTCTATATCTCGCTTATTCTTCTCGAAAGTGGGTCATCATATTATATATATATATATTTATATTATATATATATATATATATATATATATATATATATATATATATATATGTATATATATATATTTCATATATATTTACATATATACATATATATTTATATGTATATATATTTATATAGTATATATATATTTATATATATATATATACTTATGTATATTCATATATATATATATATATATATGTATTTATATATATATATTGTTTTTTATGTATATACGTATAAATATATGTATGTATATATAGATATGTATATGTATTATATATATATAGTTATACAATATTTATACATATATATATATAAAGTATATATATTTATATATATGTATATAATATAATTATATATTTATATTATATATGTATATATATATATGCAATAAAAACACTAGGAGCGTGTAGTTCACAAATGCGTAAATAACCACTAGGAAAAAGTAAACTAACGAAGCCGAGCGCTTTCGTGTATTTACATCTTAATTACTAAGCACTGAAGATGTAAATAAACGAAAGCGCTCTGCTTCGTTAGTTTACTTTTTCCTAGTGGTTATTTACGCTTATTATGTATATATATATATATTTATATATATATGTATATATATATTTATATATATGTTTATATATATGTATATATATTATATATCTATATTTATGTATATAAAATATTTATATATAATAATAATAATATTTATATATATATATATATATATATATATATATGTATATATATATTTATATATATATATGTATATATATATATATTATATATAAATATATATTTATATATAATACATATGTATATATGTATATATATATATATATTTATATATATATATATTCATGTATATGTATATATGAATATATATATGAATATATATGAATATATATAATATTTATATATAATATATATATATATATATATATATATATTATCTACTATAATAAAGTAGTAACCCTCTGTCTGTCTGTTTGTTTGTTTGTTCATGATTTCTAGGGTTTTGTAGATAGACCCCCCCATAACCATTATATTCTGATACTCTATCACTCCACGGTTAAACTAGGTGGTTTTTTGCTGTGGGAACACGCAACTATTGTAGTTTCCCCTTAACTCGCGTAGTATTTTTGTGACATAAGAATTAATATGATTAAACAAACCATTGTGTGTCCCATAAATATATATATATATATATATATATATATATTATATATATATATATATATATATATATATATATATATATATATAGATATCAATATATATATATATATATAATAAATATATACTTTATATATATATATATATATAAATATATATATATATATATATACAAATATATATAGATATATATATACAATATATATAGTAAATATATATTATATGTAAATAAATATATATATAAATATATATGTATCTATATATATAATATATATATATAAATAATATATTATAAATATATATATAAATATATATATGTATATAAATATATAAATATATATATACTCGTATATATAATTATATATATAAATATATATATATAAGAATATATAATTATATATAAAAAAATATATATATATAAATAAATACGTATAAAAATATATATTAATAAATATGTATAAATATAATATAAAAAACATGTATAAATATATATATATATATATATGAATATATTTAAATATATAATATATATATTTATATAAATATAGATATATATAAATATATGTATATATATATAAATATATATATATAGATATAGTATATTATATAAATATATATATATATAAATATATATATATATACTTAATATATATACATATATGTATATATAGATATTATATATATATATATTATATATATGTATATATATATATAAATATATATATAAATATATATATATATGAATATATATAAAATATAATATATATATAAATATATATATATAATAAATGTATATATATATAGTATAATAGATAGATATATATATATAAATGTATATATATAAATATATGTATATATGTAAATATATATATGTAAATATATATATATATATATATATAAATAT
>NC_134777.1:36148646-36163646 GCF_046742065.1 Oratosquilla oratoria | reverse complement strand
CAGTATTATTTTTCGACATTTTGTAATGTCGTTTCACTTTTCAACCTACTGACATCGGCCAGAATAACTCAGCATCAAAGATCGAAAATCAATAATCAAATATCGATACAGATAACGCAGTTGAAGGTAAGAACTACTGATTCAGTGCTATCACTGGAGGAGCTAAAATTACGCTGCTACTTCAATCATACCGACGTCAATTGAGAATATAAAAGACCTGATGGAAGAGACAAGTGTGTGTGTGTGTGTGTGGTGTGTGTGTGTGTGTGTGTGTGTGTGTGTGTGTGTGTGTGTGTCTTTGCAGGTCTTATGAAGTCTTATAATTGTTAGACAAGTCACTTGTAACAATAGATTAATTCCATTGGCAGCAAGTGTTTGAGTGATGAAATTTTTTAACAAAGTAGGACAAGAGGTTCTTGCACATTGGAAAAAATATCAAACCAAAAGAACAGAAAGAGGAAAAAATGACAAGGGAATTTTCAATAAGATGTTTATCAGGAAGAAGTACCGATTTCAACAATTTGTAAATCAAAGGAATATCATGAGGTAAAGAGACCAAATGATAATCATCACCCTCTGACATATGAGAATAACTGAGTCAACATAATCAACTTAACTCCATATGGGATATCGATTGCATTTAGAGACTTTAGCAACACCTCTATGAACCAGAGTCACGCAGCAGCATTTTATGAGCAAAGACTAATCTCCAATCAGAGAAAAATACAAATCACTTTTAACTTCTACTGTCGCTACTTTTTTTTTTCTACCCTGCTTAAACAACTTTTCCACCAGCTCTCTCTATGACTCCACCTCTATGGTGCGATATTGTCCCCATGGATAGAAGCGCTGGGTATCTGCGACGAAATAAAAACATCATCTTGAACTGGGGCAGTAGCCGAACAGTAAAACCTGGTTCCTTTCACGGTCTCTTCTATTCACTTCTACTCAATACTTCCTAACCGGCCCTGTATCCATACCCATATGTAGGTGATATGTATTGATGTACATGAATATTCATTGCACATAGACTTCTCTAAAGAGAAGGCACTTCTTTGGGATGTTATGACGACGTCACCAAAATATCCGGTGAGGGTCTGGCTGCCTCGCTTTGAGCGAAAGTCTAAATGATAAGCTTGGCACATTATTTTACGTGTACAAACTTGGAAGAGACAAAGCCTCGACTTTGTCCAACAGAAGCTAAAGTATATGAGTTAGGCTCATTGGTTCCTTCCTGCAGGATATTAATCTACAGCCTCTCAGTCACCACAGTTATTGTTCTACCTACATTGTATTCCAGATAGATTAACCAGCGTCTAATTTACCCTTACTGGATATAGTCCAAAATAATAGAAGCTTTCTGCTGAGCATGAGAATATTGTAGAAAATCATCTTTTCTTTCCTAATCATGACAACATGTTACATAAAGTTGGTGACATCCCAAATGTAGAATAGAAACAGCTGTTTTCTGTCGATAAGACCCTAAACTGACCGATAGATACCACACCAACCACTTCTACCATACCTGGTGTACTTAATGACAAGCAATTTTGGTCTCAACTTCAACTTGATAGGTATTGTAGTCATTGTCAAGCAACTGTGTGCAACACCAATACACACATATATATATATATATATATATATATATATATATATATATATATATATTATATATATGATATATAATTATATAGCCTTTATGAGGTATTACACGAGAAAAATGAATAAACATATCACTACAGCATTCGTAGTATAATCATCCTTATCATCTCTTCAATTATTTTTAGTCATCGACCAATTGTGCCCCAACGGATTGTTATTTGACTGTATTCTTCTATATTCGTGAGGCAACAGTCAAGGCGATTTTAGTCGAAGAGGTTCCAGTACAACCTCGGGTTACACTATGAATTACTCTATAATCCATCTCCACCTCCACTATTCCATTCCTAGCTACATGTGACCCTAAATACATTAAGCTCTCAACTTCCTCTAGCCTTTAGCCCTATAAACACCTCCAGCCCACCACTACCTTCACTCCTTGCATTTCTCATTTTCTTATTTTCATTTCTCTGATCTCATCCCCTACCAATTGCTTCAGTCTATCATCAACCCATCCGCATATAAATGCATAAAAGATTAGATATATTATCAAAATGAATGAATTAAGATATGTTTGAATAGATAGATTAGGGTACCGAACCAATATCAGAACCTTCCCTTTCGTCGTAACACTATTATTGCTATTTCCTGATCAAATAGGGCATAAAAACAACTTTTTTATTCTTAAACATCTTTGTGGCTTAAACTTAACTGAACTATGATCATTAGTTGCAGTGTTAGACAACTTCACTTATCATACATTCGCTGGATCAGAAACTGAAGACAATATGCGTAAGGTTCAGTAAGACGTTCTAGTGTCTCTTTGACTGCAGTGTAATGTACCCAACGGATTTGGGGCAAGGATAACTGTTTGTCGGTGATGCAAAATTATTCAAGCAATAAATAATCCCATAAATCAATAACCGAAAAAAATACCAACCAGATGGTAGGTAAAAATTTTCCTCAACAACAGAAACCACTGCTATATTTCGTTTGGACCTAAAAGAGACGCAATATAAGGGATCTCAGAAATCATTCTTACTAAATTTCTCACGCAGACAAACCACTTAGTTTTTGTTGAGGGCAAACTTTCAAGATTTCTTGTTTGTTTGTTCGTTTGTTTGTTTGTTTGTTTGTTTGTTTGTTTGTTTGTTTCAACAGAAGTATTTGACTCACGCTGGCCTTTGTCAGATATACGCAGTTTTTTCAACACGCTATATTCCCGCAATTAACATAACTATAAAAAAAAATCATAGGCCACTTTATGTGAAGCAAGCAAATAATAATGATGGTGGTGATAATGACGATAATGACGATGATGACGATAATGACGATAATGACGATAATGACGATAATGATGATCACGATAATGACGATGATGGCGATGATCACGATAATGACGATAATGACGATAATGATGATGACAATCATGATAATGATGACGATAATGATGATGACGATGATGATGATAATAACGACGATGACGACAATGACAACGATGACGACAATGACAACGATGACGACAATGACGACAATGACGACAATGACGACAATGACGACAATGACGACAATGACGACAATGACGACAATGACGACAATGACGACAATGACGACAATGACGACAATGACGACAATGATGACAATGACGACAATGACGACAATGATGACAATGACGACAATGACGACAATGATGACAATGAGGTACACTCAAGGATTCCCCTGAGAACACGCATGTTAGGTTCTAGGTGAGCTTTACAGTGGCGTAGTGATTTATTTAGTCCAATTATCTTTAACTTTATATTTAAGATCCTCCCCAAAGGGCGTGATCTTAAAATCGTGAACCAATTGAATTTTCTCCTCAACCCTTTCCCCAATCAGATTCGTTGTTACTAGTCCATATGCAATATTGTTTACTTAAGCAATCTCGAATCTCTGCATATTTCACTTGGGTTACAAGCACTGAAAGTCAGCAAGTACTAAAAGTCAGCCTCCAATCAAAGCGGAGAGCAAACTTATGCAACTCACTCGCCTTTGGATATTATGTTTATAAATACCTAACCCATAAAAAATAAACACCCTCCTTCTACCTCTCTTTCTACCAATTTTTCTACCAGCCTATTACAAATAATAACAATAATAGTAACACTAATAGTAACAATAATAGTGATAATAATAGTGACAATACTAATGACAGTAATGATAGTAATGACAGTAATGATAGTAATGACAGTAATGATAGTAATGACAGTAATGATAGTAATGACAGTAATGATAGTAATGACAGTAATGATAAAAATGACTAATGATAAAAATGACAGTAATGATAAAAATGACAATAATGACAGTAATGAAAAATGATAAAAATGACAGTAATGATAAAAATGATAGAAATGACAATAGTTACAATGACAACAATGACAATAGTTACAATGACAATAGTTACAATGACAATAGTTACAATGACAATAGTTACAATGACAATAGTTACAATGACAATAGTTACAATGACAATAGTTACAATGACAATAGTTACAATGACAATAGTTACAATGACAATAGTTACAATGACAATAATGACAATAGTTACAATGAATGACAATAGTTACAATGACAATAATGACAATAGTTACAATGACAATGATGACAATAGTAATGACAATGATGACAATAGTAATGACAATGATGAATATAGTAATGATGATGATGATGATGATGATGATGATGATGATGATGATGATGATGATGATGATGATGATGATGATGATGATGATGATGATGATGATGATGATGATGATGATGATGATGATGATGATGATGATGATGATGATGGTAATAATGATAAAATAACAAGCAGGTCTGCAGATAAAACATGGCACGTCACCCCCAACAACTTTACCTAGAGTCCTACGTATGACCAATAGCATTGTTTTTTTTACCAATTCATGTCCAGGATTCACCCTCTTAACTGAATAAAGCTGTTTGGCGTTAGCTAGAGTAATAATGAGAAGAAAAACAAATCATATTGCACTAGCAAAACAGATGAATAAATTAAGCAATCAATACATAAATACATAAATAAAAACATAAATAGATAAATAAGTAAATAGATAGATGAATAAATAAATAATAGGTAAATGAATAGATATATATACAAGATATAAGAGATAAATAAATAAATCAGTGAATACATATATAGATAAATAAACGAGTTTCAAATGTGATGCCACGGTGGCTAATCAATCAAGATAACCTTAATCGACCCACCCCCTGTGCACTAACTACATAATAAATTATGCAAGCATCAAGGACAACAGTGCGACTTTAACGTGCCAGGTAAAACCCATTTTATGAAAATAAACAGTATTCTGCAACCATTTTGCACCGAGATCAGAGGTTCTTGTGGGCCACATTGTTAAACGCTACTGGCTTTGGGGGGCCCTAAAACTCGTAACAAATGGTGACCGTATTTCCTTTGGGCACGGGAGACGAATTTTCATTTGGAAATACGACCCATAGGGCGTACGATGCCATGGAATAATGAGATCTATACTTTGTTGGTTATTTCAGCAAGGCTCAAACTGTTTTCACCTTATACGCAACACCGGCCGGTAACTAATCGGATGTTTTTGAATACCGACAAAGGCAATACCGATAGGCACTATTGAGATTAATCGTGTACTCTACAGTGATGGACACTTCACGAATTTCTTGAATAAAAACCTAAATCCAACGTTCCTAACAAATTTTTCACGCATATGGGTGATGATAATTTCGAGTCATACTGCTAACTTGAGTTACACTATAGTCTGTGCAGTCTGTGCAGCGTGTGGGATACGTCGTGATCTACTACTAGCCATTCTGCCAAATAAACCTTAGTACATGACCCTCTCTTATTTTCCGTCAATGTGCTATTTGAAGTTCTTTTTTTTTATATAATGTATATAGTAAAGGAAGCTGTATACTACAACGAGTAATTTTTAGGATCATAACAAAGCTTTGAATATATTCTATGACACGTGGCAACAACGCTTTTTCTTCCCCATGTTGCCACGCCGAGGCGTCACAGGTGAGACTGGTTGGATGAGGTACAGGTAATTATTGTTGCTATAATCCCAAAAGGTGACACTCCTTGTACTACGCAGCTTCCTTTACTATACACAGAATAAGAAATAACCCAATAGCACATAGATGGAAAAATAAGAGGTTGATTTGGCACGACGTGTCAACCAGAACGGACTCTTTGGAGCGTACAGCATTCAGTGGGCTTTATTCTCCACGCTGCTTTGTGCAGTGCCTCTTCCCATCAAATAAGATGCTAGGAATGATAACATGATCATTATCATCAACCACTTACACAAGTCATCGTTCATTCTCCATTTGAAATGTACGGTTTCCGTTTGGTCCCAGAATTTCATGAAAGAAACTGACAGATTGGAAAGGGCGGAGGGACGATATAAGAAACAAATCATACAAAAACAATATCTAAACCAAAATTCCCTATGAAAATAGGGAAGATTAAAAAGGATTTGATACAAGTCTTCAACACTTTAAGAAGCATTAATAACATTCAATTTGAGAATGTTTTCACAAGCTTTCAGAACAACATTTGACAAGAACTAAGAAGAAATATTTTTCCAAGAACATTGGCAATGAATCGTGTCAATTTTCCGCCAAGGCTATTGACTGTAGCACATTTCCAGTTATTAAAATTCACTTGGATACACAACTCAACAAATTGCTGTAATGTCTGCAAACAAGTCTTCTTTTGCGTGAGTGTGTTTGCGTCTTTTTTGTATATTCACTTATTTACCTATCTACTTGTTTATTCAGTTTGTTTATTTTTTCGTTTGTTTCTAAGCAGTTATTGGTGTTCATTTATTTATTATGATTTGTTTGTTTGCTAATTAATTTGTTTATTCATTTATCATTAATTTATCATTTGTTTACTCATTTGCTCAATTTCTCTTTTGTTGATTTATTAAATTCTTTATACATTTATCATTTATCATTAATTTATCATTTATTTGTTTGCTCATTTGCTCATTTTTTTATTTGTTGATTTATTAAATTCTTTATGTATTTACCCATTCATATATCCATTCATTTATGTATATTATTATTTATGTATTCATGTATTCATGTAACCATTTTTTATGCATTTATGTATTAATGTATGCATTTATGTATTAATGTAATTATGAATTTAAGTATTTATGTATTCACACATTTATGCATTTAAGGATTAAAGTATATAATCATCTATGTATACATGCATTTGGGTGTTTAAGTATCTACGTATATTAGTGTCTGTCTCAGTGTATAAGTATATACGTATGGGGTGTTGGCTGCATGTTACTGTGGCAAAGTGGCATGCAGTTGATACTTTAGGGTCTATATGGGGCGCCCCTACGGACCAGAGCCACACATCATTTTGGCTGTGATAGAGGAAAACTCTGTTCATAGAGAAATGATGACACTTTTATACTACGACTGTCCCTCCGTTATGCTGTCCCCCAACCCCTTGTTACTGTCCTGTACCATTTCTCTGAATATTCATTTCCTTTTTCGCCTACCTTCCCTGTGGTGGGGGAAAAGAATACTGCCACCAAGTAATTCCACTTGGATCGTAAGAGGCGAGAAGAAAGGGACGGGGAGTGGGACTAGGCATCCTTCTCCTTGTAGCCCCACAGGGGACATTCCTAAAAGAAAAAGCAAAGGCATAAGAGGGTCTGGGAGTTTTCCGACCAGCACCCTAAGGTTTGGGTCTTTTAATGTGCGTGGATGTGGTACAGATGAGAGTAAAAGGGAAGAGATAGGTAGTATGTTTGTGAGAAGAAAGATGGATGTGTTGGCTTTGAGTGAAACTAAGCTGAAAGGGAAGGGCGAGTGTAAGTTTGGGAGTGTAAGTGGGAGGTTATCAGGAGTGAAGAGAGGGCGAGGGAGGGAAGGGGTGGCTATACTAGTAAGTGAAGAGATAGGTAAACGTGTAGTGGAGTGGAAGGAGGTTTCCTCAAGGATAATGTGGATGAAGATGAAACTGGGAAAGGAGATGTGGGTTTTTGTAAGTGCATATGGGCCTGACAGTGAGAAGAGCGTAGAAGAAAGGGAGGCTTTTTGGATAGATTTAAATGAGTGCATAGAGGATTTAGGGAGAAATATCAATGTAATAGTACTGGGAGACCTTAATGCTAGGGTAGGAAAGGATCCAATTGCTGGAGTGGTTGGGAAGTGTGGAGTTCCAGGAAAGAATCGTAGTGGAGAGTTGATGGTGGAAATGTTTCTTGAGAGTTGATGATAGCAAATACAGTGTTTTGGAAGAAAGTCAAGCATAAGTACACATGGGAGAGGGTGGTGGAGGGAAGGATGGTAGATAGAGCGCTAATGGATTATGTAGTGGTAAATAGGATTATGATAGGAAGAGTTAAGGATGTACATGTGCTAAGGGGAGAGGGTGGGGTGATATCAGATCATTTTTTGGTGGAAGGTAAGTTGAGAGTGGAGGATAGATGGAGGAAGAGGAAAGGGACAAAAGATAGGGAGGTGCTTAGAGTAAACTCCTTAAATGAGAAGGAAAAGGAGAAGGAGTACAAGAAGAAGTTGAGAAAGGAGTGGGAGGGAGTGAAGGATAGAGTGGAGCTAGGTGTGGAGGAGGAATGGGGATGGTTCAAGGAGGGAGTCACAAAGTGTGCAAAGATGGTGTGTGGAACAAGAAGGACAGGAGGAAATAGAAGGAAGGTTAGTGAATGGTGGGATGAGGAAACAAAGAAGGTTGTAGAAGAGAAGAAGCGAGCTTTCACAGTTTGGTTACAAAATAGGACGAGGGAGTCATATGAGAGGTACAAAGAAAAGAAAAGAGAAGTAAAGCAAAAGGTAAAGGAAGCAAAGAGGAGAGCAGATGTGAAATGGGGTAAGAGTATGACAGAAAATTTTGAAAGTAATAAAAAGATGTTTTGGAAAGAAATTAAGAGAGGAAGAGGAGGCGAATCAAGTAGAGAAGAAAAAGTAAAAGGTGCAGATGGAGAGATAATAATGGAAGAGAAGGCAGTAAGGGAAAGATGGGCAGAATATTTTAGGGAGTTGCTAAATGTAAAGGAGGATAGGGAGGGAAAGATAGCTGCAGTGGGGAATGCTAAGAAAATTACCGTGGTGAGTGAGGAAAATGGAGGAGAAATAAGGAAGGATGAAGTGAAGGCAGTTGTTAAGATGATGAAAGCAGGTAAGGCACCTGGTCTGGATGGATGTCATGCAGAATGTCTAAAAAAAGGAGGTACAGTGATGGTGGACTGGCTGGTGAGGTTATTTAATGTTTGCTGGAGAGAGGGTGGAGTACCGGAGGACTGGAGGAGTGCCTGTATAGTTCCACTTTACAAGGGAAAAGGGGACAAGTGTGAATGTAGTAGTTTCAGAGGGATTAGCTTGTTAAGTGTAGTTGGGAAGGCTTATGGGAGAATCTTGATTGAGAGGATTAGGAGAGGAACAGAGGGAGTAATTGGTGAGGAACAGTGTGGATTTAGGACGGGTAGAGGTTGTGTAGATCAGATCTTTGTGGTAAGACAGATATGTGAGAAAACTATAAGAAAGGGGAAGGATGTTTTTTGGGCCTTTATGGACCTGGAAAAGGCTTACGACAGGGTAGACAGACAGGCACGGTGGGAGGTTTTGCGGATATACGGGATAGAAGGAAAGCTTCTAGGAGCTGTCTAGAGTTTTTATGAGAGTAGTAGAGCTTGTGTCAGGATTAGAAATGGAGAGAGTGAGTGGTTCGAGGTAAAGGTGGGACTTCGTCAAGGATGCGTTATGTCGCCCTGGCTGTTCAACTTATACATGGATGGGGTAGTGTGAGAGGTAAATGCAAGGGTTGTGGGTCAGGGATTGGAGATGGTTAAAGAAAATGGAGAAAAGTGAGAAGTGAGCCAGCTGTAGTTTGCGGACGACACTGCGCTTGTGGCAGGATCGGAGGAGGGATTGAGGAAGTTGGTGACAGAGTTTGGGAGAGTGTGTGATAGAAGAAAGCTAAAGATAAATGTGGGTTAAAGTAAGGTGATGAGATGTACAAGGGGTGAAAGTGGCAGTAGACTGGAAGTGAGCATTAAGGGAGAGCGACTGGAGGAAGTGGATAGTTTTAGATACTTGGGTGCAAATGTGGCAGGAAAAGGTGGAGTGAAGGTGGAGGTAGAATGTAGATTGAGAGAAGTGAGTAAATGCCTTGGTGGATTAAAAGTGTAATGAGGAATAGACATTTGGGAATGGATACTAAGAGGAGACTGTATGAAGGAGTGATTGTGCCAACAGCACTGTATGGGGCAGAAACATGGAACATAAGGGAGGAAGAGAGAAGGAGTTTGAATGTGTTTGAGATAAGGTGTCTGAGAAGTATGATAGGGGTTACTAGGCGGGATAGAGTGAGAAATGAGGAGGTGAGGAGGAGAACAGGGATGGAAAGGGGGTTGGGAGATAGGGTTGATGAAAGAGTATTGGGATGGTTTGGACACATGGAAAGAATGAGTGAAGAAAGACTAGTAAAAGAGGTATGGAAGACAGATGTGGAGGGAGTGAACATGAAGGGACGTCCTAGGATGAGGTGGATGGGGTGAAGGGGGCTTTGGGGAAGAGGGGAATGTCTGTTGAGGAAGGACGGGAGAGGACAGAAGACAGGGGTGAATGGAGAATGGTTGTATATGGATGATGTTGTGATGCATGAGGTGGAATGGGTGGGGGGATGGTGGGTGAGGTAGTATGTGTGAGCAAATTTTGACGCAGCCCGAAGGGATTTCTCCCCATCTTTTCCTTTATGCATGGGGGGACGGAAAAGTGGGGTCGCCGATTTAATGAAGCTGCCTTGCTGTGGATGTGCTGTGTCTTGCGACACTGCTTCTGACCCAGGGCAGTGGACAAGGTGCAGGGATGACCCGTCATCCAGGAGGTGCTAAGATATGAGGGAAGAGGGAGGGTGGAGGGGTGTGGAGTGTATTCTGGGATGGAATGGGTGGGAATGATTTTATGCCTTTTCCTTTTTGGCTACCTCCCTTGTAAGGGGGAAAAAGACTTGGTATATGTATTATTTGAGCATTTGAGTATTCAAGTATTTAGAATTAAGTATTAGGTATTTATCTATTCATCTATTTATCTACTTATCTGGTTACCTATTTACCTACTTATCTATTTATTTATTCATTTTTCTATTTATATACATATTTTCATTCGGCCTCATTATAGACCAAGTCGTTCGTTGGTATTGTGACTAAGAGTTGTTCAATTAATCAATGCCGGACGTAATTCATGCGCCGTCAGACTCGGAAATCTAATGAAGCACTGAGATTTTTTTCCGCATATGTATAAATATATATTTATATATATATATATATACATATATATATATATATATATATATATATATACTTTTTTTTAGTTTCTGCAGATATATTTTCAACGAAGGTCCTGTCTCACAATCAGTTCACGGAGGTAAAAAGAAGAATCATGTAATCTATGTCAGACTCTCACCCAAAAGGGAACCGGACCAGCTGACAATCGCTAGATAAGCGGCAGCAGCTGCCTAGCGGATTGGTGGGACCGGATCTCTCCAAAGCTCCATATCGCCTCTCCTCGTCGCCTTGCCTGTCCTTATTTCCCAGCCTAAAAACTCACACATATGGGAAATATATAACAAACTATCAAGGATATATGTGCGTGCCCACGTGTTTATATATATATATGTGTGTGTGTGTGTGTGTGTGTGTGTGTGTGTGTGTGTGTGTGTGTGTGTGTGTGTGTGTGTGTGTGTGTGTGTGTGTGTGTGTGTGTGTGTGTGTGTGTGTGTGTGTGTGTGTGTGTATGTATGTATCTATGCAGGTATGTAGGTATGTATGCAACTATGTGTGTTTGCAGGTATGTATACATGTCACTAGTGAGAAATGTAGTAACACATTTGTAAATCACAACTAACACCACAGTCGAACGAAAGAAAGAATTGCGTAAGCGAAACTATATATTTCAAATTTTCGATTGCTAACTGCAATCCTCTTCAGTAGTACGAAGTAGTACTACTGAAGAGGATTGCAGTTAGCAATCGAAATATACAGTATAGTTTCGCTTATGCAACTCTTTCTTTCGTCCGACTGTAGTGTTAGCTGTGATGTATACATGTATTTATGTATACAGGTATGTGTTCATACAAGCAAGTATATACACAAACATATAATATATGTATGCAAGTATGTATGCAAACAGTAGATATGTACGTATGTATACGCATATATATCCATGTATGTCTTTTTACATATTCTATAAACCGAGGGATTTTTCCCCTTACAAGGGAGGTAGCCAAGTCAGAGGCATGTACCTATTCACACCCATTTCACTTTCTTCCACCATCCCCCTCCATCCATCCCATCTCAGCTCCTCATGGATGACGGGTCATCCCTGCATCCGCCAACTGCCCTGGGTCAAACGCAAGGCAGCAATACACAGTACATCCAGAGCAAAGCCGCTTCACTTAATCGGCGACCCCCTGTCTCCGTCCCCTCATGCAGAAAAAAAGAAGACAGGGAGAAATGCCTTCGGACTCTGTCAAAATATCATTCACATATATGCACCTCCTACCCCCCCCCCGTCCCACATCCTTCCCTTGATTGCATAATAGCATCCATACACGGTCATTCTCCACTCATACCTATCTCCTACCTTAGCCTTTCCTTGCTTAACAGACATTTCCCTCTTGCTCAGCGCCCCCTTTACCCCATCCATCCATCTCATCCTCGGTCGTCCCCTCAAGTTCACTTCCTCCACTTCTGCTTTCCACACTTCTTTTACTAATGTTTCATCATTCATTGTTTCCATGTGTCTAAATCATCCTAATAGTCTTTCATCAGCCTCCTCGTTTCTCACTCTATCCAACCTAGTAACCCCTACTGTACTTCTCAGACATTTCATTTGAAACACATTTCAATGTTTCCTCTCTGTCTCTCTTAAATGGGACCTTTCGCAGTGAGCAAATTGATACCAGACACCGCCAGATTTTGTAATTCTTGCCGGAAAATAAATACTTTTTTGGGCAAGTTTTATAAGCTTACAGAGGTGTATCGTTGTACATTATTGTGTCTGAAATTTAAGTCAATTAATTTCATGATTGCAAACGGTATATAGCATTGTTTGAGCCTCTATTTATAATCACAGATGATATTCGTTAACAGCCTATAATTGTATCAAGCCAAGCAATTTGTCATTTTCTACCGACTTCAATGGACGTATACTGATATATACTTTCATTTGAATGCACCAAGCAATAGGCAAATCCATGTAATGTATCGAAAATATAATTTTGCATCGAAGACTTAATTTTTTCGGTACGATAAACTTTGTCTTTCTCTTATTTTTTTCTGGAATCTGACGTGCAGCTTGCCACGGCACACGTAAAATTAGTCATATTTCTTTGAAAATAGCTCCCAGCAGATCTAAGAGGCTATTCTTTACAAAAATGTCGTTAACTTCGTACGTCCGCCACCAAAGGATTACAAAGGATTACAAAGGCGGAGCATGCCCATTCCAAGTCTCTCCTCCATAAAATGTCGTCGGCACAATCACATCTTCGTACAATCCCTTTGCATCCACTTCCAGTTGCTAATTCCTCATGCCACTTTTTAACACCCCCAAGGCATTTACTTGCTTCTCTCACTATCGAAAGAAACATTGAAAGTAGCTTATTCAAATCCACAGATAATTCCAATTTCAATCTTAACCTAGGACTGTATAGAATAGATAATTATATTTGTAAATATGTTCCAAATGTAAGAATTCAAAGACATTTGACCTTCACCTTCTACAATGGGGAGATTTCCACATTCCTATGATATTTTGTCACTACCTTCTTCTCTCACCGTTGACACAGGGATCCCTTGTGTCCATATCTCCTTTTTTCCTTACTATATGTTTGTTTATACTTTCTTTGTATTTCTGTACTGAAGATGTAATACACAAAAGCGCTCTTCTCCAGTTCTTTCTATTCATAGTAGTTACCTTGCATCTGTAGAACACGTCTCTAGTGTTTTATTGTGTATATATATATATATAATATATATATATATATATATATATATATGTGTGTGTGTGTGTGTGTGTGTGTGTGTGTGTGTGTGTGTGTGTGTGTGTATGTGTGTGTGTGTGTGTGTGTGTGTGTGTGTGTGAATATATATATATGTATATATATAAATATATATATATATATATATATATATATATATATATATATATATATATATATATATATATATGTAGGTAGGTAGGTAGGTAGGTAGGTATAAATAGCCGCCATAAGTTTGGACGCGATAATGCTGACGTCAATACTTATGCCACAAATTGGAAGTCCCTACCTACCCCACATCAGCGCTGTGGCAAACCCAGGAAATTCGCACCACGCACTTTAAACGTTATTAAGTGTGAAATAGATAAGTCTTCTTGTAAATCTGCTAAACAAATTCAGCAAGAAATCCCTAAGTTATTAGGTGGTGTGTCTATTCGCACAGTGCTCCCCCCACCAACCTTGTAACGTAACAACCAGAGTTGCACTGAACGCACTGTAATTCTTGTATTTTCAAAGATTTTCTTCACAGAATGCCCTGCCTTAAACAGGACCACTATAGTAGCATTCTTGTCACGTTCGATTTCACGTCCAATACCTTTAGCCGGCAACACAGACGCCAAACCACTGAGAATTTACGTAAAATGGAAGGCAAAGCGCAGAGCTCCAAAAACGTAATTCTCCCTCGTTCTGTCTTCCCACTGCCTGAGCATCTTCAAACTGCCTAGTTTGGATACGTTTGGCCATGTTTAAAACATCGGCTCCCTTTTCACTTAGTATAAAAGGGCTGGACCTGGGATAACCAAAGCAAAGCAGAGAAATCAGACAAAAATAGAGATCGCGAAAGTTAGAGGTCGGCAGAAGTAAGCAAAAGTCATAGCAGAAAAAAAAATGAAGCCCAAAACCCATACGAATCTACGTAGAATTATCTACAAATCGTCGATTTGCGACAGTTCCACTACATAAGTCCTTTGGACCCTAATTACTGGTCGCCTTCAACTAGCAGAACTCGGGCAGAGGCACCACGTGGTTGAGATATATGGATAATGTCATCGCAATATAACCGAGTTCTGCTAGCGTGGAAAATAAATTGAGGAGACTCAATGGTGTCAACAAAGACATCCAGTTCACCATTGAGATAGAAAAAGAAGGCAAACTACCATTTCTTGATACATTGATTCACAGGACAAACAGTGAAGTAAAATTTGTAGCGTATAGGAAACCTACGAACAGAGATGAATTTGTCCATTATTTTTCAGGTCATAGCAGGAGAGTAAAGACAGGAATTTTGATTGGTTTCTTCCTTCAAGCTTACAGAATTTGTAGTA
>NC_134777.1:36101146-36141146 GCF_046742065.1 Oratosquilla oratoria | reverse complement strand
AAATTTCTGTGACTAGGAATCTAGACATGGCATATTTTCATGAATTCATCGGAAAATGTCAAGCAGCAGCAGAAAATTTAACAGAATAAAGACCACGGCTGCTAGATGAAAGTGACAATACCATAGATCTAGACGCCAACAACCAGCGAAGACTACTAAAGAGAAAGGATCTGATGTTATACAAAAAATTAAGCATAGTTATACAAACGTGCTCCAGTGCCTAGGATATCTGATTAAATTAAAATTTTTATTCAAATTCAGAACATGTATTATTTTAATGAAACAGACATGTTAAAGAAAACAAGAACATTTTATAAGAAAAAGCAAGCGATGTCAGCTGGCTTCTCAAAACATGAAAAGGTAAATATTCTGACAGGAACCTCAGATATCTATGAATGATGAGAAAGATATGTCTGTTTGCCGATTAAAGAAGGCCCGCCACAACTTCTTGAAGATGAAACAGGTTCAGAAATAACAAAAGAAGAAATACGAAATCCAATTAAGAAATGTAAACCCGGAAAAGTAGATCGATAGAAATTATACAACTATTGGACGCTTGTGGAGTAGATTTTTCAGTGATCCTTTGGAAATCTCAATTGGGAAGGGATCTTTTCTTGAGTTTAAGGGAAATGATTGACAATGTGTGAATCCCATGCCACTTGAAGAACAATGATTATATATTTTTATACATAAGAAAATGGACTTAACATGGAATGAGGGTTTACAGTGGAGAATGAAGGAATTGTGCTGTGCAGACTTAGTTTTTGTACATAACTAGTAAATGTTGGTTATGACTTTATATGAAAACGGGAAATTATATGCTATACGTTAGCTTCATTACCTCGTTTGGACAGTGTCTGCGAGAGGTATTATTTTTGTCGAGTATCTTTGTTTATTGGCAACATTAAACGACTGGATCAACCGATATGAAACTTTCAGGAAGTGTGGGTATTAGTTCCTATATGACCCTATCAATTTTTTTAGGTATTCGTTTCAAGGTCAAAATGATCGACATGCGAAAAATCCAACGAGCATCTAGTCCGAATGTATGTTTCAGGCCGTCCATCATTATTGCAAACAAGAAAGAGGTAGTCCGAACCTAGATGTAGTCTCACTTCCTCCATAAACTCATTCGTCGTCCCTACTGAACATCTCATTGCTACCCTGGACAAGCTTCTCTTTGCGCCACGCCCGACTTCCTGCTACAATATAATTCCTCTCTTGGTGCACAGTCATACTCGTTCTCTAGATCTATAAACACGCAATGCACTCTGGCACTGATTGGCATTCTACGTGGCGCAATACTGCCCAAAAGGATAAAAGCGACGGTAAACTACGGACTAAAAACATCAGCATCATCCGAACAAACATCGCATCTGTAGTACACTTACCTGGCATGATGTCATACTTGCTTCTTATTTCGGTTCCCAGTCAGTAGAGCCTGCCTCTTTCTCCATTATTGCCCGTCTTGAATTGTTTGGTCTCTTCTGAGGTCTTCCACTGTCTTCAGCCTCTTCTCAGATGCATATTTCCATCTTTTAATTGGTCGTTCTTTTTTGTTTGTATCATTCGGCGTCCAATTCCATCTTCCAACAATTGTGTCTTCATCCATCCTTTTAAGATGTCCCAACCACTTCAGCTGAGCTGCAACAATGTTTTTTAACATTGGAGTGACTCCATGTCTTCTCTAATTTTCTTATATCTTATTCTGTCCTTTCTTGTTTTACCCATGATCAATCTTAACACTTTAGTTTCTGCAGATTGTATTCTGTTTCTGTCCTTCTTGTTCATAGCCCACGTTTCTATATCATGCTTAATATTGAAGTCAATATACTTTCAACCATAATTCTCTTGGCCTTTAGGTATATGCCCATATGCCCATTATTCTATATGAGATATCCTGCTTGTTATTTCCTTTTGGTGTAAATACGCATCCTAGATACATCTCTTCATTTATATTTTTAACTTTGTTTCCTTGTATTTCCGCTACTATTTACTCCTTAAACCTCTATCTGTCAACACATTATCCAGTTCTTGCCTACTTTTCCCTCATATTGCAATGTCATCTGTATGTACCTTTATGTCTTCTTCGTCTCCTTCCTCTGTCTATATCCTTCTTTAAAACATTTAATTATTACGTCCATGCATATTATGAAGAGTGACGGCGACATAACGCTGCCCTGCTTAACCCTTGATTTGACATTAAACCATTTTACTCCAATCAATTCCACAGGTTATCTCTTGGTAGAGAATCAAAAACATTCTTTAGATAATGGAAGCGATATACGATGAGCTATTGCATTCCCATGATGTTGTTATTGTAATCATAAGTGAAAATTAGGTTTATGGTACTCCTATTCTACCTATAACCAAGCTACTCCTCTCCTAATTTCGTTTCTATAATACCTTTATCTTTTATTTTCTATTTTTTATTATTTGTTTTTCTAGAATCATTTCATACATTTTGTAACATAGTTTATAAGTGAAATATCGTTGTAGTTCTTGCAGGTAGCCTTTTCACCTTTTCTTTTGTATATGAGCACCTTAATTGTCTTCCTCCATTCCTCAGGAATGTTTCCTCTCGTCCACATTTCATTTAGAGCCTTCAAGACTTTCTTCTTCAAGAGTATGTCTATCTCTAACTCTCTCTTTTACCGTTTTTTTCTTCTTCTTTTCCCTCCGTTCTGTGTTTACCCCTACATATTGTTGCCTAGTTCCCGTGTTTTCTTCTTAGCCATGTTCTGAGTTTCTGAGATTTCTCTTTAAACACTTTCTTCTGATCTTCTGTGCACCATGGTTTTTTTATGCCTCTTATCCACCGCTTCCCTAAGTCCTGTTCAGCAATTTCAACAATGGCATATCTTATCTTAGGCCATCGTTTTTCATCCTCCTACACGTTTTCTTCGAGCTAGTCTGTGATCTTTGTCCTGTATTTTTTTCTTGTCTGCTTGTCTTTTAAATGTTCTGACTTTATCATTTTCCATTTGTGTTTTTTAGGAGCTAACCTTGGGTACTTTCAGAACTCCAATAAAGTGGCAATGATATGAATCTAAACTCTCTCCTGACATGATATTATGCTTCTTTTATCAGTGATATAATGTAATCAGTGACTGAATTTTTATCGACCCGGCCAGTATTATTGTTCCACTGATACCTGGTATAATCCGCGTAGTGACTCCCGTGCGCTGCTCACCCCGTAACTGAGGTGACTTAGTAACTTCACTGTGTGTGTGTGTGTGTGTGTGTGTGTGTGTGTGTGTGTGTGTGTGTGTGTGTGTGTGTGTGTGTGTGTGTGTGTGTGTGTGTGTGTGTGTGTGTGTGTGTGTGTGTGTGTGTGTGTGTGCATCAACTTCCTCCGGTTATTGTCACTGCAAGAGTGGCATGATACCGCGGACACCGTCTTGACCACTTGCAAGGTCGAGGTCCGAGTGGTTAATAGCCCCGCAAAACCACGGAAAAAATACCTGGTGTACAGTACCTATGATGTTCTCTGTGTTTATAAAACACGTTGAGAATATTTAGATGATTTCTCCCACAATAGCCAATTAGTCTCTCTTCTTCGTCGTTTATGAGTCTCTCCAAAAGTATGCATCACTGATTCACTTCCTTTTCTCTTACTCCCCAGGCTTGCATTAAAATCCCTTGATTGTAGTCGAATATATAGAGAAATGAATTTTCTCCTCTGGGTGTGTATAAATATATATATATATATATATATATATATATATATATATATATATATATATATATATATATATATATATATATATATATATATATATATATATATATATATATCACGATCCCACTGTAATTCAACGACAAATATTTGAGCCTTATCTCAATTCTAGTCAGGCCAAATTGGCTCCTTGTAATTTAAACTATTGTACGTAATTCCCCCTTATAAAACCCGGTCATCTGGCCTGTGGACAGACTTGGAAGACTGGACACAGCCTGGACAAATTGCATTAATAAAGCAAAGAAACTATCTCCGCTGTTCTTAACCGGCTCATTGTCCTACTGAACTTCGCTTCCACGCCTCAAGGAACGACTACGGTACCAAATTTCTCCTTCTTACAAAAGATGTTGTGATCCACCGAAGATCAAACCAACATTTTCCAACGTTTTTTGAAAGAAGGAGAAATTTGGTAGCGTTGTCGTTCCTTGAGACGTGGAAGCGAAGTTCAGTAGGACGGTTGAGAAAAGCGGAGATAGTTTTTTTGCTTTATTGATGCAATTTTTTCAAGTCTGTCCACAGGCCAAATGACCGGGTTTTGTAAGTGGGAACTAGGATGAGTTACCAACAAGGAATTACGTACGATAGTTTAATTTACAAGGAGCCAATTTGGCCTGACTAGAGTTGAGATAAGTCTCAAATATTTGTCGTTAAATTACACAATTTTAATCCTTAGTCTACATATTACAATCTATGTCTAAGTGGACATAGAACCATAGGTAAGAAAATAAATGAGCCATACTAATGTCTTGTGGTATCATGCTTCGACCGTTGGAGTCGAAACGGACAACGTGGGCTGGTTGGTGATAATTGCTTTTGACCCTGCTCGACCTGGGAGATGAGGTCTTGAGCGGGCTCAGTACCACAAGATTCTTCATGCGTGTGTGCTTCCGTGTGCAATGATGCTGGCTGGTATTTCACGCAGACTGTAGACATGCAAATGCGTGCAACACCACTCCTACTAAGTGGAAAGTGAGAACCCCTGGTAAGGCAAAGCCCTGTCAGTTTCGGCAAGCCGCTGTTTTTTTTTCCGATGCTTGGGTCGCCTCCCCGCCTTGCCAGGGTTGTCAGGAACCAACGCAGGAAGCCCGCAGAGGGTCCTGGGAACCGAACTTATGACCATATGCTCGTGAGTTCGATACGGTACATACTTTTTAAGAAATTGTACTTTTTTCAAATTAATGGTAATCTTCATTTTCATTTTTCATTTCCAGTTTTACAGAGGGTCCCGGGAACCGAACTTATGACCATATGCTCGTGAGTTCGATACGGTACATACTTTTTAATAAATTGTACTTTTTTCAAATTAATGGTAATCTTCATTTTCATTTTTTATTTCCAGTTTTGCGCCTTGGCTATGAGCTGATAAGCGAGGCCCCACGACCATAGCCACTCCATGTATTTCTTCCTGTTTCAGTTTCCTTGTACTCTACATGAAAATATGTCCTTATCTAAGCTCTTTTTCCTTCTCTTCTCCTCTGTTCTTTGCTTCCGCCATGCTCAATATGTCAAGTTTTCTATCCTCCATCATGTCTACAACTTCTTCCTTGTAGTAGGCAGTTCTGTTTATTATTCCACATTTTATTTTGAGTTCATTTAATGTTCGTGTCCTATTACGTTGCTGTTTGTCATTATCGTCTATTATATATATCCGTTCTTCAGAGACAGGTCCTTGAGTTATGCAAGTAGGTTCTTATCTATTACCAGCTTGCTGGACCTGTCAAAGCTTCAGCACAGTCGTCGGCGTTACTTTACTGCTCTTCACATATGCGAATCTCTCTTCTCAGTCTATCTTCCACTAATTTTTCCTATAGCTTCATTGTGTGACTGATCAGCTTCGTTTCTTTGTAGCTGCTACAGTTTTGCACTTCGCCCTTTTTTATAATTATCATTACACTTTTTCTCCCCTCCTCCGGCATCCTTTTACTTTCAATTTTTTGTTAAACAATTTGGTCAAGAACCCCACGATCACCTTTCCATGTCTTAACCGGTATGTTGTCTGGCCCAACTCCCTTTCCTTTCTTCATCTATTTCATATCTGCTCCTACTTCATCTTTGCTAACCTCTCTCAGTTCCCTCTCAGTTCCCGACTTACTGTCTCTTCGTCATCCACCCTTATCTCCTCATGTTCTATATCTAGCAGCTTTTCCAAGTATTCCTCCCATCTTATTAGTATGCCATCTTCATTTATCATCATGTTTCTGTTTACGTTCTTTACCATTCTGACAGGTTTCACAGCCTTTCCAGTTCGGTCCCTCTGTCTAACCACAAGATACCACAAGTCCCTTTTCCCCCATTCTTTGGTTTGCAGTTTTTCTTGTGGTTTGTCATGTGCTTCTTCCTTGGCTTTTGGTACCTCTTTACTTAGTAAAGCATCTCGTACTTCTCTTCGCTTTCCTCATCTACTGCCCCTCCACATCTTCTTCACCAACCAGTACTTCCTTATACTTTCCTGTATTTCTGGATTCCTCCACAAAGTCTCTACCCTTCTTCTGCCTGGATGACATCCGAGGCACTTTTCTATCTGTCATCCTCATCACTTCCGCTATTGTTTGCCAGCTGTGGTGATACCATCCAACATCTGTCTCACTTCCTTCCCTGAATTTCATGCATCAGTCCTCCTCACTTGATCACTATCTTATCATTAGCAGGCCCTTCATTCTCTTCAATGTTACTAGGAAAAATTCTTCCCTGCGACTATTCTGCTGTCAATAATGTCCATCAGGTATCTCCATCACAGTCCACCTGTGTGGATCTTGCTCCACTTTTGTGGTTTACTCTGTGTTCTTTCTTTTTGAAATATATTTTTGCCACAGTCACTTCCATACTCTCACCATACTTTATCGCCGTCTCTCCCACTGCGTTTCTCTCCTTCAACATGCTTATTGATGTGTGAATGTGTGAATGATATTTTGACGTAGCCTAAAGAAATTTCTCCCCGACTTCTCTTTTTATGCATGAGGGGACAGAGGGGGGGGGGGCGTCGACGATTAAATGAAGCGGCCTTGCTGTGGATTTGCTGTGTCTTGCTGCATAGCTTCCGACCCAGGGCAATGGGCGGGTTGCAGGGATGACCTGTCATCCAGGAGGAGCCAAGAAAAGAGGGAGGGAGGTAGGAACGGGTGGTGAATGGGAGTGGAGTGGGTGAGGATGAAATGGGTGAAAGTGGAATTATGCCTTTTGACTTTGGCTAACTCCCTTGTAAAGGGGAAAAACCCTTGGTATATGCATTTATATATGCATTATTATTATTATTATTATTATTATTATTATTATTATTATTATTATCATTATCATTATTATTATTATCATTATTATTATTATTATTATTATTATCATTATTATTATTATTATTATTATTATTATTATTATTATCATTATTATTATTATCATTATTATTATTATTATTATTATTATTATTATTATTATTATTATTATTATTATTATTATTATTATTATTATTATTATTATTATTATTATTATTATTATTATTATCATTATTACTATTGTTATTATTATTATTATTATTACTATTATCATTATTATTATTATTATTATTATTATTATTATTATTATTATTATTATTATTATTATTATTATTATTATTATTATTATTATTATTATTATTATTATTATTATTATTATTGTTATTATTGTTATTATTATTATTATTATTATTATTATTATTATTATTATTGTTATCATTGTTATCATTGCCCTTTCTTACCCATCTCTCCCGCTGATCTAAAATTGCCTTGCTGAACATGCACTTCGTTGGTCATCAAATTGTGTATCTCAATTTCAAAGAATTCGGTCATGCACTGTGCACGAAGACACGAAGTCTTGAAGAGGCCCTGGACACATCTCAAGGAAGTAGAGATAAGTTCTTTGATACACGTCGTTGTCACGGGACAGAAGCCTTTAGGTTTACTGTGTCGTCATACGCCCGCAGCTGATACGGATGCCACGTGGTCCCTACAACCTCCGTATAAAAAGAGGGGAAGTAAGGTCAGGAGTCGTCATTCAGCATGAAGGTTCTGATACTTGTGTTCGTCTTCGCGGGACTGGCGGCGGCCCTTCCCAGTGGCCCAGTCAATCGTGACATCACTGGGTAAGAAAATTCTGTTCACACCCGAAAAGGTTAAACACAATCTTGGATTGATATTCTTATTCACTCTCTACCATTACTTCCCCTTCCTCCTCCTCACCCCTTCCTCATCCCAAGTCCCCATCTCCCTCTCCCTCTCTACTCTTAAATTTTCGCATTTCTTTCCATTTAGTACTGACTGCACAGAGTCACCATTTCATAGAATTCAGTGGCACCCCTACGGATAAAAAGCAACCATTCATTTTATGATAGGATATTTTTCACCCAAAAAATAATGCTGATCACTTTCAACTTATAATATCCTTTCTTTTTTATTACACTCCTTAAATTTCTTTACCACCTCCATGACTCCAACTCCTTGGCGCGATAAGTTTCCCAAGTACAGAAGCTCTGGTTATCACTGATGACGTGTGCGTAAAAGAGGGTGCAATATCTGGAACAATCTTGAAGAAGGGTCATATTTCTCTCAACGGAATGGGAATAGTTTATGTAACTTTCTTCGCCTTTTATAGGGCGCAGGTGATAAGGGTAAACCCGACCAGAGCGGCACATCTGCACTACCTTCATGGACTCTTCATGCAGGATCTCTATGACTTCTGGACTGAGCCCCGAGCGGTCGGTACGTTGACTTGTGTATTGCCTACATTTCCAACTCACGATTTACGGTAGCACTCACCGTGATGTCATGAACCTGTCAGTGGTTCGCAATAGCCGTGCTAACGAGTTTGTTAATTCCCGATAGGCCAAGTGTTAGGGAGAGAAAACAATATTTGTCCGATAGAACCAAGATTCTCAGAGCTAGAGACTTGTTTGCCGTAACTTGGAGTTTACTACATTACTGGGTTAACAGTTCATCCAGAGTTCACGGGAACTTGATGCTCAAAAATGTGTCTAAGATCGTTTTACATCCCCCACTTTCTCTAAAACTAGTAATGTGGATTAGCTTATAAGACAACAGTTAGTCTTAGTAAAATATAGTTGATGGCCTTTTCTTTCTAATAGGAAACAAAAATGTTAAAAAGCACTGTAGTTTTGACCAACAACCGTATCTTCATGTCTTATTTTTGACTCGAAACTAAATATCCTTCGCGGTTCCAGGAAAGAATGTGGACATCATGGCTC
Organism: Oratosquilla oratoria; assembly: GCF_046742065.1. Classification (NCBI taxonomy): domain Eukaryota; kingdom Metazoa; phylum Arthropoda; class Malacostraca; order Stomatopoda; family Squillidae; genus Oratosquilla; species Oratosquilla oratoria. Next base: position 36,132,180 of record NC_134777.1, on the reverse strand, counting down.
AAAGGTGGATGGTTCCGGTACTCAAGGCTACGCTTTCCAAGGTAGGCATCGAGTACTCGGTGATCATCCCCGACTTGGGCGATTTGACAGAGAAGAGCAAGGTCGCCAACGACCGCGCACTGGAGATGGCGAAGAGGAGAAACCCAAATCCCAAACACAACATGGACTGGACGGCTTACCACCGCCTTGACGACGTAGGACCTAGTTTTGTTGCGCTTTTGTGATTCTCAGATATATTTTTCTTCCCTCACTAGCTATCAAAATACCTCTGCCTTTATATACGACCTACTTTATAAGAGCCTGTTTCAGCAAAGGACAAACGATGGTATGCAATTGAGATGATTTCTGTCCAGACTCCACCGCCGTAGTTGCAAAGAATCTCTTGTTCTTTGCCAGAACGTATTCCACAACATGTGTCACTGTACTGAGGGGTTACCCACCGTGTTAAACACATGATACCTTCCTGAACGTCTTCAGCTCTATGAATACTTGAAATATTCCTAAGCTATTTAAATCATCTTTCTCACCTTCTCACCAGATGCCTGTTAAGTTCTTAAGCTTGTCGAGTAGACTACCTGGATAAAATTTCTTCACCAGATCTTATCTTGATATGCTTCCTCTTCCAATCGCATCTAAAATATTGTCTCTCCATTTTGCTCTTGGTCTTCCCCGCTGGTTGCCAATGATAAATCTGTTATTGTCTGCTGTTCTTCATTCTCATATTCTCCTTAACAGCATGTCTCACCCTTTCTGCCCCTCATGGCGTTACCTTTTTTTTTTTTATTATTATTATTATTCCATGCAGGGATGACCCGTCATCCAGGAGGTGCCGAGATGGGAGGGAGGGAGTAGGGTGGAGGGGAATGGAATGTATGGGAAATGGAATGGGTGGGAGTGGTTTCTATGCCTTTTTCTTTTTGGCTACCCCCCGTGTAGGGGGGAAAAGCCTCTGGTATATGTATGTATGTATTATTCCATAGGATATCTTTGTGCCAATTTTACCCTCTCCTCTCCTTATGATACTGCTTTTAGAATAGCTCCAACTCTCCTGATATCTGTCTCTTTGGTTGTTGATGTCTGTCATGGTTTACCTTAAGCTGTAGTTCTGGTTTACACTTTGGATTTCTCAAAATTTTAAAAAAAAATATATATATTGTCCTTATTGTATCCCTAGGCATTTTGGGTTTTGCCAGCTAAAGACAAAATCATCTGATGGTCTGAATCCAGTGAGATGGAAGAATACTATTCATATCTTGAAAAATCTTATTTTTGTTGACTTCCATCAATATCAGTTTCATTTATGCTTATGATAAGTGTTCATGATAGACATTTGAATTCGTGTGCAGAAAATTATTCTTTCTTTGTCCATTGAAATCACGTAAAATTATAATAGGTAAGGTAGAGAGTCTCTTATTTCCAGCAGCTCTCAATAAAAACGATATTTTTCCTCTGCAGGGTGTCCCTGCTGAGGTGCATACACTTGAACAGGGCTATTCTATAACCATTGTATCTGAAGGATATTAAGGCGATTCTGTTGTTTATGACATAACAGCGACCCCATGTTGGGCTCTATCAATCCCGCTGCATTATAGTTGATAGTTCTTGTGCAAGGTCTTTGAACCCACCCCAGAAGTCTCATCTCACATCTCTATCTGTCTCTTCTCCGTCGTCATGATAATTCCCTCCTCCTTGTTACGCAATGTCCCAGTGCTGATTGTTGTCATGCTTAGGCTATCTTTGGTGAGACTGATTGTCCGTAACGCTCGTTTTTTTTTTTTTTTTTTTTTTGTTGATCTGGCCAGTCTACATCCCGAGCCAGTCTGTGTTTCATGGGCGTTTTTCTTTTTCTGCTGGACATTCTCATTTCTCCGGGTTTGGGACAGGCTGGCAGGAATAAACTATCTGTATGTCCAAGTTCTAATTAAGCCGTATATTTCATTCAGAACAAAACAGTCATAGATGTCCTTAGGATTAAAACGTTAAAAAAAGATCATTCTTAAGAGATAAATTTCCAGTCCACACAGCAACGTACTCACATGAAGTCATTTTCCTTTGCATGAAATTACAAACCCGACTACCTTTGAGTCATACCTCATTTTTCCAGTATTTCTCTATTTGAATTCTTCAGCTGTATGGTTACATGGACTACCTGGCCGAGACCTACAGTCACATCGTAAAAGTTAAGACTATTGGCAAATCCTATGAGGGCAGAGATATGAAGTTGCTCAAGCTTTCAAATGGAGGTTTCAGAAAACCAATTATCTTCATTGACGGTGGTACGTAGCACGAGTCCTTTCTCCTGTAAATACATAGAATATCAAACGCAATCCTCACTGACATGTAATTCCTGTTTTAAACTGCCTTTAGAGAACGGTATTTACCAAATAATATAGGTTTGCAGTCCTTCTTTCGAAATCAGAGATGTGACAGGAAATATAGATCAAATGGTCATTATCAAGTAAAGTGGCCGTTATTAAAACAACGATGCCAAGTATTTTATCCACAACAAAATATATGAGTCAAGGAATCCGACATGGGTACAAAGGCCGCGCGGTAGCCTAGTGGATATCGTGCCGAATTCATGGGCAAGTGGTCATGAGTTTGATTACCAAGATCCGCTGCGGGCTATATCGCGTTGGTTGCCGACAGCCCTGGCCAGGCAAGGAAGCGACCTAATATCGGCCTAAAAAAGAAAACAGCGGCTTCCCGCAACCGATAGTGTTTTGCTTTACCAGGGGTTTCTCACTTCTCACACGCCCAAGTCGATTCTAAAACCAGACCACCCTTCAACCTCGCAGGTATCCACGCCCGCGAATGGATCTCTACCGCCACTGTGTCTTACATTATGTCCCAGATGGTGGAAAACCGTGAAGACTACCCCTTCCTTGACCACATCGACATTATCTTCATGCCAACCATTAATCCCGACGGCTACGAGTACAGCCACACCCATGTAAGTCTTCTCTTCCTCTTTGTCATGCGAGATGACTTCCTGCTTAGTATGACGTTTAGAAGTAACTTTAATTCTCATGTCCATTTAGGATCGATACTGGCGTAAGACTCGCTCCAGGACTGGAGTGCTTGGCTGCAGGGGCGTCGACCCCAACAGGAACTGGGACTTCCACTGGAACGGTAAGTTCACCTGACAAGTCTCTCAAACCTTCCTTATGTCTATGTAGCCATGGCCAATTCCTATTGGTTAGTCTGTCCTGTCGCAATCGAGGTGCCTTCTTTCAGAGGTGGGAACTTCCGACGATCCTTGCTCTGACATGTATTCCGGACCTGAACCTTTCTCCGAAATCGAGATGAGGAATGTGAGAGATCAGCTCAACAAATACGCCAACAGAATCAAGGTCTACCTTTCGTTCCACGCCTTCTCCCAGCTCTGGATGTACCCCTGGGGACACACGTTCGCACTACCTAACGACTGGGTGGACCTCGTGAGTTCTTTGGGTGAAAGTACATTAGTTAAATCACAATGAAATGACGACTAGTTCTGTAACGGCACTTAAGACCTCTTCACAAGTATGCCATAGATTTGGGCAGAGGGGTCGCATTTTAGTTGCTGAGTAGATCTGAGCTATTCAGTAGTTAACGCTAGCCAAGTATTGCATCGCACAGGTTCCTTAGCCTACGTAAATGGCAAGACATCATTCGTAATAGAAATTCTAACCACCATGGTATGTGTTGAAGCTATAGGTTGCCTATATTATGCTCAAGTCCAAAAATTAACGCATACTTATTTCAGATTTTTTTTTTTTTTTTTTTTTTTTTTTTTTTTTTTTTTTTTTTTTTTTTTTTTTTTTTTTTTTTTTTTTTTTTTTTTTTTTTTTTTTTTTTTTTTTTTTTTTTTTAGGAGGACCTGGCTTTAGACGCAGTTGAATCCCTAACCTCTGTCTTCGGAACCTCCTACGAAGTTGGATCTTCCATGCAAACAAGCTGTAAGATTTCTATTATTTTCTTAATATATACTGGCCTCTGCAGCCAACTTTTGTTTACGACCATACATACTGGTATATCCAGTCCGGAACTTTTAATTAATCCATCGAGGCGTGATGGTTTTCTGCTGTATTATAATGATATGACATTAATTATAAAGCCATTCTTACGCACTCCGGATACCCACGATGATTTATTCGAGTTTTTGAATTATATATGATAGTGTGTAAAACTTTCTTGAAACCATCAGCCAGGCACACAGGTACTAAGGTACGATAACGTTTTTACAGCATGGATTATCATGTGCAATGAGATACGATAATAGTTGTAAATATGCTATCCTAACAATGTAAACACCCATGACAAATTAAAGGGTGTTTAGTTCGTCACTGGTAGGCATAACCGGGGGAATGTGAAGACATGGCAATTTGAAAGCATAATCAACTCTTTGGTTAAAGTATATGATAATGTCATTGTAAGTGCCTATTGGCTATGTTCAAGGGCATTTTCCAGGCATCTTGACGTGGACAGCAAGACCCAGAGCGTCACACAATTCCACATGATCATTCACATTTCATTTATTCTGGAATGCACAATTGTGACAAACTCAATTCATACCACTTTCTTTGGAATACATACGTGTTTTCAGGTCCTCTCCTATGTTCAGTGATATAAGCAATTTTGTTTCTTCATGAATAAAGGATTTCAGTGTCCAAAGTTCCCAAAAGCTACTAACTACTTCCATGTGTGGCAGTCATAAACATGAACATATTCACCCCTCCATGTAGTATAAACCATGAAGAATAATTGTCACTGGGATCCAATTTAGACACTTCTCATATCTTTCTCCTACCAGATGCCGCTGCTGGTGGTTCAGATGACTGGGCCAAAGGTGTAGCAGGTATCAAGTACACCTACACCGTCGAACTGAGAGACACCGGCAACTTTGGTTTCGTCCTGCCCCCCGGGCAGATCATCCCCACCGGTATGGAGACCCTGGAGGCCGTCAAGACCATAGGCAGATTTGTAGCCTCGACCTGATGCTAGAGCTAAATTCAGGAACGAATAAGGAGTCCCAAAGGATGCCATCGATACTATGACACAAGAAGAGTTAGGAAAATAGCCCTCAAATCAGTAGTTTCTTGAAGGCTCAAACACACTTGGTGTGATTTTTCATTTCCAACGTGTTTCGTGCAATGATCGTCATCAAACTACTCTGCTGGACGACAATTCGATGAAAATATTAGACCAGTTAAAAATATCTACAGCGAATCTACGCTCATTATTAACAATCAGTTGTAGGGGAATATTTACAAAAAATAAAACTGGCATGAAATATGCCTATAGCACCACTAAAGTTAGAGGTATTATTTTCCTTTTTCTAAACCATTACAAGGCATAAGTAAATCAAACCCCTTCTATCTATATGGCGACACCTGCTTAGATGAGCAAAATTGCCAAGCCTTAACTAGACTAAAGGTTCCAAAATTCATCACAGTTCCTTAACCCTTTCTCAATGTGATGCTTTCTTCAGCTAAGTGAAATTATCCCACGGTGATAGTGCGTGAAGAGAGGCCACGAGGGGCCACGAGAAGGTTTATCTCTGGGAGCCTCATTTTACAACCTAATCTGAAGCGATACATGTCCGCTTTGTCGTCTGGTACTGGGATTTGGGCAGCAGTACAATTTGGCAGCCTCCCCGTACGTCTTAAACAACCCTTTCAAGGACCCGCTCTGCTCACCCCGCATGGGAAATGGGCTGGAGAAGGTGTCCTAAACAAAGTCTGCCATTCCTCCATCTGGCTGAGGAGCCGGTTCTAACAATATCACCCATTACGTGGCCCCAGAAAAATAAAACAACACATCCAACAGCTGATGTGAAGGAGCCGCAGCCCTCTCAGACTCAGTAAAAAACCCTCTGCTTCTACCCTTCCCCGCCCTGTAGTAACCTACTTCACCAATAGGGCAATGAACTCCTCCCAAACACACACTTTAAGCCGAATAGGCCATGGAACAGCCGACAACGCTTCACTGGTCCTCGTCTCGACCTGAAATAATCAGATATTTAGTCCTTGACAGTACCAGTGGACCATCCCTTGCTTCGCAGTGTACATTTCAAGTGAATAATCTTCATCTCTTACTATGGAAAACCCCATCACATGTAACTCTGATCAAATGGTTGTGTAGATTGGATCCGAAACCCGAAAAGAAAAGGTCCAATCCCATTCAACACTCGCCAGTTTCCCAGTCCAGAATATACCACATGGAACCTTCAACTCTAGGCACTTCTCCTGTCCATAGAGACACACTGAAGATCTGTACTAGGTGGGGAGCCACCTTCTCGCAAGCCTCCCGCAGTAGCTTTGGCAAGAATCCATCTGGACTGGGAGACTTCTTTGTGCAAAGTTTGTCTAGTCTGGCTAAGACTTCGATGTTCGTACACTGAATATTCTCCATGGACTCTCCCTCATGTACCAAAATTGGTTCAGGGATTGCTCACTTTACTTCCTCAGTGAATACTGACGAGAAATGTGCATTAAGAATACGAGTATCAGTCATCTCAAAGTCTGTGTTCTGAAGCGTTCCACCACAGTCAAAGGATTATAAAGGAGGAGCATGCCGACAGGAGACCTTTTAGTCCATAACTTGGTCGAATGCGAAAGAAAACATAATAACGATAAATAAATAAACAAATGAAAATTATAATAACATAAATAATAATAAATCAAATAAATTAATGCACAGGTATAGTTAAATAATAAAGAAACAGGTAAATAGTAAATAACAATAAATTGACATATAGATAATAATAAATGAAAATCAAGCAAATAATAATAAACAAACAGACAATAACAAACAAATAAACAAATAATATAAGATAAATGGCAGGCATTACAGCATCTTGCTTAGGTGTTTATCTAAACGAATCTTAAAGCTTCGAATTGAACTACATTGCACTGCCTCTGCAGGAACTTTATTCCATTATTTCACTACACGGTTGGCGAAGTTGTTTCTACTCACTTTCAAATTAAATCTATTTCCTGACAGTTTGAAACCATTATTTCTTGTCGGATTCTCATTCAGTGTAAAAATGTTGTCACTTTTGATGTTGTCAATTCCCTTTAGAATCTTAAAGACCTGTATCAAGTCACCACGGAGTTTACGTTTCTTTAAGCAAAACAGATTCATATGTTTTAGTCGATTTTCGTATGATTTATTTTTGATATTTGGAATCAGTTTTGTCGCTCGCCGTTGTACTTTTTCCAATCTGTCAATGTCTTTAATGAGATTTGATGACCATACGGAAACAGCATATTCCAAATGTTGACGAACTAACGATTTATATGGCTTCTTAATGAGAGATGGACTTTTGAAGTCAAAAGATCGCGCAACCAGTCCTAGAATCTTATTTGCTTTCTCGGAGGCTAAAATACACTGCTTAGATGATTTGAGATCGTTACAGATCATTATGCCGAGATCCTTTTCACTATCCACTTTTGTTAACGAATTTCCAAATAACTTGTATTCGTACTTACTGTTATTTTACCTATGTGCATTACCTTGTAATTACTTGTGGTAAATATCATTAGCCACTTTTCAGACCATTGCTGTAATTTACCTAAATCTTCTTGAATATCTAATTGGTTTAAGTGATCATTTGCCATTCCGCATAGTTTTGTATCATCAGGAAATTTCGAGACAATAGATTTCATTCCGTGGTCTGTATCATTTATATATACTATGAATAGAAGTGGCCCAAGAACGGAGCCCTGAGGAACTCCACTCGTAATATTTTCCCATCTAGAAGTTTTGCCATTAAGAACAACTCTCTGTTTTCGATCATTCAACCAATTACTAGTCCAACTTAATAGGCTACCACTTATTCCGTGTGAAGCTAATTTAGTAAGTATTTCGTGGGGGACGGTATCAAAAGCTTTTGCAAAGTCTAGATACATTAAACCTATATTGTTTCTTTTGTCATAATTCGAAATGACTGTGTTGACTGTCACGCAAAGCACCAGTTTTATTTCTAAATGGTTTTCTGTTGTTAACGTAGTTAAAGAACTCCTTGGGGTCTTCCAAGATGCAGCTACCCTCTGCTCTTCACCACGTTTTGCTGCTTCTGTCATTCTTTTAACCCGCCTGCGCAAACGGATGTATTCTTGATGGCAAAACCGCGACGGTGTGTCTTATAGCGGCGATAAGATGTTTTCCTTTCTTTAATCGTTCTTCTTTGACTACTTTCTTTGGCACAAAATGTGTCTGTTGTGCCATAAAGCGAACACGGAATGAGTCCCAAGACTCTTGAACGTTGACACCAGTCCAGCAAGATCAACTCTTCTCAGCTCAGAAATGGTGCGTCTGTTTTTTTTTTTTTTTTTTTTTTTTTTACCTCAAGTTCAGGCACACGTAATTTAAATATAACGACATTCAGATCACTCCCACCTAGAGCTTCATCCACAGATACATAGAGAAACAGACAGACAGATAGAGACAGACAGAGACAGCAAAGACAAAGACAGAGAGAGAAAGAGAGATAGACAGATAGACCGCATGCACGCCTGGGCCTAGTCCAGAGATATAGTGTCAGAATTTCAGGGTTGCACTTCTTGATGGAGGTGGATGACAAGTTTGAAAATTGGCAGCTTTGCTGGCCATCTTCCAGGACCAGCACATGCAGGCACCAGTCATTAGTCCTTCATGAAGAGCACTACACATAAAACCTGCATTCAAACAGAACTACAGAACTAATGACTACCAGTGTGTGTTCGAGGAATTTGTGCTACCGTTGGACAACCGAGGAGGAGAATAGGAGGAAGGTGTTCCCAAGGGAGGGCAGAAGTGAGGAGAGATAGGAAGAAGGATGTTATATGACTAGCAAGGGGAGGCATCCGTGGGATTCCTGTGAGGATTACTGTGTTGATGACTGCTTTATACCACGGGACAGAGAATAAAGTGCAGAAATGATTTTCAAAATATTTTGTCACAACCAGGTTCACCGAAGGAATGGGAATTAGCAAAACTTTTTCCTATATTACAAAAGGCCGAACAACGAAAGCCACGCAACTACAGAACTATAAGACTAATTTTGATCTGAGTAAATTATATTGGAACAATAATACGAGATGGCATTCAGCATGGTTTACACTTTTGCTCAGTTAAGCTACTCGATTTTAACAATACAGTCATATTACATTGAGGCGAGAGAAAATGTGTAGATGATCTTGGTATCATTGAAAAAACACTTAGCGTGAGAGGCAAAGAAAATTAACTTTAGAAATAGCGAAAAAGAGTGGTTAGAGTGAAATGTATAGCAGTACAAATGAAACCTGAACAATGCTCAAACATGCATACCAATAAAATATCAACAACTAGAACACTGTAAGTGGTATAAACAATCTAGAGTTAGTAGGCTGGACGTGCACATAGTTCGTCATCAAGTTGAGTATCTTTTAAAATTCAAGCTACTACATTATTCACGGAGCATGAAAGTAGCCTAACAGAGGCTCTTGAACTTGACACACTTCACCGCCAAAGACCTCTATTTTTGTTGTGTCATCGTACGTGCGTAGCCGATATGGATGCCACGTGACCCCTAGGCCCCTACAACCTCCGTATAAAAAGAGGGGAAGAAAAGAGAGGAGTCGTCATTCAGCATGAAGGTTTTGGCTCTTGTGCTCGTCCTCGTGGGCCTGGCGGCAGCCAGCCCCAGCGGCCCCGTCAACCGTGACATCACTGGGTCAGGAACTTCTGTTCAACTACCCACAATCATAGATCATTATATGAGAGGAGATTAATTTCGACTCCAAAAAAGATGCTTATCAATTTCAACTTACGGTATCCCTCCTTTGTACTCCACCTTAAATTTCCTTGTCATCTCCATAACTCCACCTCTTCGACTCGATGTTGTTCCCAAGGACAGAAGAGTTGGTTATCGCTGATGATCTAAAAGGAAAGAGAGGTCATATTTCTCTCAACGGAATGGGAATAGTCTATGTAACTTTCTTCACCATTTACAGGGCACAGGTTATTAGGGTGAACCCAACCAGAGCGTCACATCTGCACTACCTTCATGGACTCTTCATGCAGGATCTCTATGACTTCTGGACTGAGCCCCGAGCGGTCGGTACGTTGACTTGTGTATTGCCTACATTTCCAACTCACGATTTACGATACCACTCACCGTGACGTCATGCACCTGTCAGGGGTTCGCAATAGCATAGCTAACGAGTTTGTTAATTCCCGATAGGCCAAGTGTTAGGGAGAGAAAATAGTATTTGTCCGATAGAACCAAGATTCCCAGACCTAGTCTTGTTTGCCGTAACTTGGAAGGTTATTACATTACTGGGTTACCAGTTGATCCAGAATTCATGGGAACTCACGCTCAAAAGTATATCTAAGATAGAGATAGTTTCACATGCCCTCCTATCCATTAAAACTATTTCTATAGATTGGCTTACAGGACAACAGTTAGAGCCTTAGTAAAATACAGTTGATGACTTTTTCTTTCTAATAGGAAACAAATAATTTTAAAGAGCAGTGCAGTTTTAACCTACGACCAGATCTGCCTGGGTTATTTTTTGCACCAAATTAAGTATCCTTCGCGGTTCCAGGAAAGAATGTGGACATCATGGCTCAAAGGTGGATGGTTCCGGTACTCAAGGCTACGCTTTCCAAGGTAGGCATCGAGTACTCGGTGATCATCCCCGACTTGGGCGATTTGACAGAGAAGAGCAAGATCGCCAACGACCGCGCACTGGAGATGGCGAAGAGGAGGAACACAAATGCCAAACACAACATGGACTGGACGGCTTACCACCGCCTTGACGACGTAGGACCCTTTTTTTTTTTTTTTTTTTTTTGCTATACATTTCTTCCCACACTAGCCATCAAAATCGTCACCTCTGCTTGATTCTACATCATAAGGCCTTGTCTCGGCAAAGGATAGGCGATGTTATGCACTCAAGATAACTTCTCTCCAGATTCCGACCCCACAGTTATAAAGAATCACTTGTTCTTTGCCATAATATAATCTATAACGTGCGTTACTGTGTTCAGGATTAACCACCGCATTGCTTCCATGACACCTTCGTGGACGTTTTCAGCTCTATCAATACTCGAAATATCTCCGAACTAATCAAATCATCTGACTTTATTCAAAGAAAATAATCGCAGAAGTCCCTAGAATCAAGACATTAAGAAACGATGGACTCCTCAACGAAATGTATTTCCAGTCAACACAGTAACAAAACTCCCATAAAGTCAGTTTGATTTACATGGAATTGCTAACCCGACTGCTTTCGAGTCTCCTCATGTTTTTTTTTTCTCCTTGAATTCCACAGCTCTATGACTACATGGACTACCTGGCCGAGACCTACAGTCACATCGTAAAAGTTAAGACCATTGGGACATCTTATGAAGGGAGAGATATGAAGATGCTCAAGCTTTCAAATGGGGGTTTCAGAAAACCAATTGTCTTCATTGATGGTGGTATGTAACTTGAGCCCTTTCTCCCGCAAATTTCTACAATACCAAACAGTCCTTATTGACATATCACTCCTGTTTCAATCAACCTTTAGAGAACTTTGCATTTACCAAATAATGTAGGGTTGCAGCCTTTCTCTCCAAATCAGAGACATAACAGGAAAAAATATATTTTTGTCAATATGAAGTAAAACAGCCATTATGAAAACAGTAATTCAAACTATTTTAACCAGAACAGGATTTATGAATCCAGGAATCCCACATGGGCAACCACAAAAATGAATTACTCATTTTATTCTATTTAGCGTAGGTGGCTTGACATAGGGCCAGGATAAACTGAGTAGATTAGCTTAGGTATACAGGCGCAAGTTTATTCTAAAACCAGACCACCCTTCAACTTCTTCCCAGGTATCCACGCCCGCGAATGGGTCTCTACCGCCACTGTGTCTTACATTATGTCCCAGATGGTGGAAAACCGTGAAGACTACCCCTTCCTTGACCATGTCGACTTTATCTTCATGCCAACCATTAATCCCGACGGCTACGAGTACAGCCATACCAATGTAAGTCCCAAAGTTTTCTCTTCCTCTATGTCATGCGAGTTGACTCCCTGCTTTCTTCGCTTTAGTGTGACGTCCAGACGTAACCTTAATTCTCATGTCCATTTAGGATCGATACTGGCGTAAGACTCGCTCCAAGACTGGCGTCTTTGGCTGCAAGGGCGTCGACCCCAACAGGAACTGGGACTTCCACTGGAACGGTAAGTTCACCTGACAAGTCTCTCAAACCTTCCTTATGTCTATGTAGTCATGGCCAATCCCTATTGGTTAGTCTGTCCTGTCGCAATCGAGGTGCCTTCTTTCAGAGGTGGGAACTTCCAACAATCCTTGCTCTGACATCTATTCCGGACCTGAACCTTTCTCCGAAATCGAGATGCAGAATGTGAGAGATCAGCTCAACAAGTACGCCGACAGGATCAAGGTCTACCTTACGTTCCACGCCTTCTCCCAGCTCTGGATGTATCCCTGGGGATACACGTACGCACTACCTGACGACTGGGTGGACCTCGTGAGTTATTTAGAGGAGCATACAGTATTTAAGGCCTGGGTCCCAATGAATTGACGACTAAGATTTTTAGCGGCACTTGAGGCCTTTTCACAAGTATGGCAAAGATTTGGGCGCAATGGTCGCATTTTGGTTGCTCAGTAGTACTTAACACTAGCCTACTATTACATCGTTCTGGTTTCTTCTTCCATGGAAATGGCAAGACATTATTCGTAATAGAAATTTTGTCCATCATGGCTGGTGAGCCCTTAAGCTGTAGCGTGTTTAGTTCATACCTAAATTCGGCAACGAATGCATACTTTTTCAGCCTTGCAGAAGAACTAGACTAATACTTACTCTTCCTCGTCTATCTTTAGGACGACCTAGCCCGTGACGCCGTTGATTCACTAACAGCTTTCTACGGAACCTCCTACGAAGTTGGATCATCCACCAACACCATCTGTGAGTTCACTTTTCGTTTCAATATGATATACAAATTCAAATTTGTCTCTCGATTCTGCAGTCCTATTTTGTCTCCAATCATATAAAATCATATCCGCTACGGAGCCTTTTCGTTAAGCCATCGATACGTGAAGGCTTCCAGCTTAATCAAATCTTCTGGCGTTATCCATCATGGAATTATTACGTACCATGACATTTTGCAATGGCTTAATAGAGTCTTTGAATCATACATACAAATCTCTTGACACCATCAATGAAGCATACATGAAGTAAGGTATGATAAAGCATACACCATTTGAAATGAGGCACGGCATAGTTGTATATGTGCTCCCCTCACAGAGTAAACATCCAAGAAAGGACGTTTAATTTGGCCACGGCCAGATTAACCGGGATAACAAGAGGTAGAGGAATGTGAAGGCCGAGTTACCTGGAAAAATATACCCCTCTTCGGTCACAATATATAATAATGTCCACTGACTATGTTTAAAGGCAATTTGTCTCTATAGCCATGCTGACCGTCACTATCTCCACTTAATAGAAAAAAATACATAATAATAACCATTTCCATAAACATGAAATAGTTGGTGACAGAGTTTGGGAGAGTATGTGATAGAAGAAAGCTGAAGATAAATGTGGGTAAAAGTAAGGTGATGAGATGTACATGGGGTGAAAGTGGCAGTAGACTGGAAATGAGCATTAAGGGAGAGCGACTGGAGGAAGTGGATAGTTTTAGATACTTGGGTGCAAATGTGGCAGGAAAAGGTGGAGTGAAGGTGGAGGTAGAATGTAGATTGAGAGAAGCGAGTAAATGCCTTGGTGGATTGAAGAGTGTAATGAGGAATAGACATTTGGGAATGGATGCTAAGAGGAGACTGTATGAAGGAGTGGTTGTGCCAGCAGCACTGTATGGGGCAGAAACATGGAACATAAGAGAGGAAGAGAGAGTTTGAATGTGTTTGAGATGAGGTGTCTGAGAAGTATGATGGGGGTTACTAGGCGGGATAGAGTGAGAAATGAGGAGGTGAGGAGGAGAACGGGGGTGGAAAGGGAGTTGGGAGATAGGGTTGATGAAAGAGTATTAGGATGGTTTGGACACATGGAAAGAATGAGTGAAGAAAGACTAGTAAAAGAGGTGTGGAAGGCAGATGTGGAGGTAGTGAACATGAGGGGACGTCCTAGGATGAGGTGGATGGATGGGGTGAAGGGGGCTTTGGGGAAGAGGGGAATGTCTGTTGAGGAAGGACGGGAGAGGACAGAAGACAGGGGTGAATGGAGAATGGTTATATATGGATGATGTTGTGATGCATGAGGTGGAATGGGCGGGGGGATTGGGGTGAGGTAGTATGTGTGAGCAAGATTTGACGCAGCCCAAAGGGATTTCTCCCCGTCTTCTCCTTTTATGCATGGGGGGACGGAGAGGGGGGTCGCCTATTTAAAGAAGCGGCCTTGCTGTGGATGTGCTGTGTCTTGCGACACTGCTTCTGACCCAGGGCAGTGGACAAGGTGCAGGGATGACCCGTCATCCATGAGGTGCTAAGATGAGAGGGAGGGTGGAGGGGTGTGGATTGTATTCAGGGATGGAATGGGTGGGAATGATTTTATGCCTTTTCCTTTTTGGTTACCTCCCCTGTAAGGGGGGAAAAGCCTTGATATATGTATGTGTGTATAAACATGAACATCTTTACCCTCTTCATGTGGTATCAATCAGGAAGAATCATTGTATGTAGACATCCCTCTTATCTTTCTCCTTCCAGATCCCGCTGCTGGCGGTTCAGACGACTGGGCCAAGGGTGTCGCAGGTATCAAGTACACCTATACCGTCGAACTTAGAGATACCGGTAACTTTGGCTTCCTCCTGCCCCCCGGGCAGATCATCCCCACAGGCCAGGAGACCCTGGAGGCCGTCAAGACCATAGGTAGTTTTGTAGCCTCCAACTAATGTTAGAGCTAATTTCAGGAAGAAATGAGGATTCCCAAAATACAACATCGATACTAAGACACAACAAGAGATAAACAAACATATCTTAAATATTCCACTATCATGCTTTGCATGTCACAATTTTTGAGAAACCCACAGGAAAACACGGCCAAATATAAAATGCAAGAAAAAAGATAGATAAAGGTGAGGAAATAGAAAGATAAATACAGAAAAATAACTCAATAAAAAGAATAAACGTGAGCAAATATTTGACGAATTTCTCAATAAAACAGTAGTTTCTTGAATCCACAAACATTCCTACTGTGGATCTCCACTTCTTGCGTGTTTCGTGCAATGATGATCAGCATGACACCAAGACGATAACAAAAATAAAGAATAAAGACACCTGTATCTACACAAAAAATAAAACCGACAAGAAATGTGACGTCAGAGGTATGATTTCCCCCTTTTATTGATATCATTATTACTATTATTATTATCATTATTATTATTATTATTATTATTATTATTATTATTATTATTATTATTATCATTATCATTATTATTGTTGTTGTTGTTGCTATATATATATATAATTTACATATATATATATATATATATATTTTTTTTTTTTTTTTTTTTTTTTTTTTTTTTTTCCAAAACTCCAACAAAGTATCTATAAATCAATTCTCATCTATACGAGTATGCGCTGGTAGCGTAATCGGAGGAGTGCTGGTCTCACATTTGCTTAATTGAACGTTTGAATCGCGCACTCCCCTGTGATTCCCAGCAGTGACTGCCACCTGCTCAAACTGCCCAAGCGTATAGGACAAAGAAGACAGTTTCGCCGCAGTTACGTGCCTCCTGTCGTAAGCTCCTTACCACCACCTTATATGGCGACACCTCCTCCCCTGGTCAAGGACGGTCAGGCTTTCTCTCCAGAGTATAGCCAACAGCTCCTTCAGCACCTCCAAATGGTGTTCCTTGGGATCGGCTCACACCAAAGAAGGTGATAAGTATGAGGTAACGACTGACTGAGCGAATGTATTAATAAACACTATTATAACTTTGCCTCAATATAAACTAACGATAACTGAGTCTTTACCTTTTTATCAACTAATGTCCCACAGTGATGTTACGTGGCAATGGGGTCATGGCGAGTTCGCTGGAATCGCGATTATACAACCCCCATGAATTGTCGCCCGGGACTGGGGTTTGGCCACAACTTGCCTGCCGCCCATACGTCTTAAACAAACAATTCATGACAATGAATTCCAATTTCCCACCTCAAAATCAGCCATCATGCATTTCTGCAGACGACGCTAGTGCAAAGACCTAATACCGCATTTACAACGTTTTGCTCATTCAAACAGCAGAATCAAGTAATGCACAATGGAAATAAAGTCCAGGATTTATAGAATTATTTACAATATAGAACAAAATAGATCACTTCCATTACAAAGAAAACATCTTAAATAATACGTGGTCGCTACTTGACCCATACGGATGCACTGATGTTGCGATCTGTCCACTATGGTTGTCCATTTCTGATTCATCGCCAGGAGCTTCTCTTATAATGGTAAACAAACTCGTTATTGTCATAGTCTGTGGGAGTAATGAAGACCACAGTACTCTTACGTATATATTTACCTGATAACATGTGGGCAAAAATTAAAATGAATAAATAAAGAGTAGATGACTACATTAGATGCATTTGGACCACGTCGATATCTTTTATCGTGAAAGGAAAGATTCGTCAAGTGGCATCAGTTTGACTCCTTGGTTTCGGAGATGCACTTTGCAGATCTGATTCTGCCCAGCACCAGACAATCTTAAACATGAATCTGTTTTCCCTAAAAAAAAAAGCGTAGACTCAGAGGTGACTTGATACAGGTCTTTAAGATTTTAAAGGGAATTGACAACATCAAAAGTGACAAAATTTTCACATTGAATGAGAATCAGACAAGAAACAATGGTCTCAAACTATCCGGAAATAGATTCAATTTGGAAGTAGGTAGAAACAACTTTGCCAACCGTGTAGTAAATGAATGGAATAAACTTCCTGCACAGGTAGTGCAATGTAGTTCAGTTCGAAGCTTTAAGAATCAGTTAGATAAATACCTAAGTAAGATGCTGTAATGATTATAATTTATCTTATATTATTTGCTTTTGTTTTGTTGTCATTTGTCTGTCTGATTTTCATTTATTATTGGTTGTATTGTAAGGACAGGAATTTTGAAGGGATGTTATTTTTGGAATTTCGTTTTATTTATCTATTTATTTATTTGAGAGACTGGGTATTATGGACGTCGTGACGGTTTTACTCAACCAAGAAGCAAAGTAGAAAATAGAGCCTTAATAGACCATGAATTTATTCTATTCTATGTCTGCCTATCAAGATGTGTTGGCAAAGAGCCTTACTATAATCATTGAAGAAAAACATACAATAGGAGATAGCTACAAATATATTTCAGCTGATTTTGGTTCAACTAAGCTTCGAGACGACATTAGAATGTTCTCGAACATAGCGGGCGCACCGTAGCTCCGCCCACCCGTGACGTCACTAACACGTTCGGACAGAGGCGTAAACTAAGGCCATTAATTTTAAGAGTAATAGGAAAAATTCCCAACTTTCAGTTCAGGATTCCACTAGAGAAATAGTTTAGGGAGAGATTGTAGCAGCTAGGGGCTGTGTTGAGAAGCGAAATGAAGTTTTACGAAATAATACAACAGGGAGGTTAGTAGTTTACCCATAGATACGAACACATAGCCGTCTCGTTCTTTTTGTGCGCAGCTAAAATTCTAATCTGATGCCAAAAACTATTCCGATAACAGGTATGGGTACGTTCTGTAAGATTAATGAAAATAGATGTCAATATGTGAGTTAAATGATATAGTGCAGATATAGTAGGTAGATAGTTATTATTATTATTAAGTTTTGAATCTGATGCCAAAAACTATTCCGATAACAGGAAAAAAAAAGGGTTTAAGGGAGTGTACTCCACAAACACTGCGTGAAAGGAGTTAGACGGTGTCACGCATATATACATTAGCTATGAGAGTGTAATCCTTAGAGTATAATGCTGTCTGTGATCGTTCTCTAATAAGAATACGGGGTTGAAGGTAGACACAATATTGTAAGTAGACTTATACAGTGACCGGAAGGTTGGAGCGTAAATAACTACGTTTTTCCACGTGCCTGTGACCTTACTTATGATGCCCATAAGCAAAAAAAACTGTGTTATTAAATATCTCGCATACCCATATATTTTTCATATTGTAAGGATCAATAGATTGTCTAGTTGGAGAAAACCACAATATACTTTTGTATTTTCTTACTATATTTTTGCTTCAGTGTAATAATTAACACATAGAAAACCTTCACTTACATTCTTTTACTACCCCCCCACCCCACCTGGGCATAGGCCTTTTCGCTACCCAGAACCAACCCCGAACGACCTGAGGAAAGGGGACGGAGTCAGACGTGAATAACAAGGAGCAGTTTCCATTTATGGTCAGATATATCCATATAGACGATTGGGTGGTGGCAGCGTATACCTTGATTTCTTATTTCCCAAATCGTTCATATGTGGGTATCTCTGATCACTCCCATTGGAGGTGCTCTTGGTTAAACACTAATCAAATCGACGGCACCACAGTATGTCGGTTTGTTATTGTTTGCTGTTTACCTGTTTGTTTATTGTTTGACTGTGCCTGTGCGTTTGTTTGTGTATTTTATTTGTTATTTGCATTATTATAGTTTTTATTTATTGTTTTATTATTAATATGATTTTTTTTTTTTCGCATCCGACCTAGATATGGATCAAAAGGTCTCCTGTCGGCATGCTCCGCCTTTGTAATCCTTTGTAATCCTTATTCAGCTTAGGATCGTTACCGCAGCAAATCCGTTAAGACTGTCTCTTGAGTACGTTAATGTACTTTGTAGACTTTTCTGGGTTATCCCAAACGATCTTATTCAGTGGAAAATTGCTGTAACAAAGGGATAGAATTCTAATATTCCATCACGGAAATTATGCTGGCATAAGTCTTCGAAAAGTCGTCGTCGTTGCAGAAAGAAAAACATGATTTTTCTGGGGGGAAAAGAAATGAAAGTAAATGAGCATTATTAGTGAATCACAAACACCGCAAATGCTGGTCTCCTTAAACGTCCAAAACTTAAAAGACTTCATGAATCGTATGTATACTACTAGGAAAGTTCCAAAAGTCTAATATCTTACTCATAACTCAAAAAACTGAAATGCTGCGAAGACGGGAGTGGCACCATTAAAACGAGCATACAGTTTAGCTTCGGAAATAATTTCTCCTCATACCCATTCCCTTTATCAATGCACTTTCGACATCGATGAGCAAAGGCCTGTTCATGGCCGCCCGGAGCACGGTTTGTCACTCGCATCTTTGTCGCCACTCAAGAATCGACAAACTCATCACCTAACCGTACTGACATTAACTGCCTCGGCTCCGGAAACGCTCACCAAGCACCAGTGAATGTCGATTAGTTCCACTTCTGTGTGGAGGAATTCGATGACGCATCTCTACTTCTGATGCATATCCATGACAGGGGTTATTTTATTAGAGTGTCACACAGTCAATAAAATGCAACAGAGAAATGAAAATATTATGAGCGCGAAGGGTCAGTCATCATGACAATGTCATAAACAATCCCCTCGGATGCCTTGGTACAGAATGAGAAAATAAGAGCCATTACTTTTGGAACTACCCTCGTAGAATTACTGGGACGAAGATGCACACAGTTGGCCACTAAATGATGCATCTTTCAAAGAATTCAGTGATACACAGGACACTGGTGAATTTTTAACTATGATAAAGTTAACTTTATTTGTTGAAATTTCGTCATGTAACGGCTGACTCATGACAAATAGATCTGTCGAAGTACTGTAACTAATATAAACATTCTATAATGCAGAATCCTGGGAAAATATCTGGGTTTATCTCAAAACAGTAAAGATATGGCCTTTGACATGTCCGGGTTATCAGGCAGGCGAGGGCGTTGTGAATTTCCTAAGTTTACAAGCGCGCGCAGCTGTTATGGATGCCACGAAAGTAAAAGTCGATCTATATAAAAGGAGGAGAGAAAATTACGAGTCGTCATTCAGCATGAAGGTTCTAACATTTGTGCTTATTATTATTATTAATTATTATTATTATTATTATTATTATTATTATTATTATTATTATTATTATTATTATTATTATTATTATTATTATTATTATTATTATTATTATTATTATTATTATTATTATTAATAATATTATTATTATAATTATTATTATTATTAATTATTATTATTATTATTATTATTATTATTATTATTATTATTATTATTATTATTATTATTATTATTATTATTATTATTATTATTATTATTATTATTCGTATTCTTATGCCTATTCTCTCTCTCTCTCTCATTCTCTTTCTTTGTCCGTTTAGTTCATCCCTTATCACACCGAAAATAATATCAGCAACTAATAAGTGATATATCGTCAAATTAAAACGGCGCTATTGCTAAGATTGCCATGATTTCCAGACATTTCTAACCCCTGCAGTTATGTTAGATTAGAAGATATGTATTGGCAATTACCGGCTGGGATTTCCCAAATACCACCAAACTGGAGGGATACTAATCAAACGGATAATATTTACACAACGACAGTTATCTTTGGCGTAAGCAGCGATACTCTCTCCTTAATTTATCGGTACTTCTGTGCAAATCAGTGAATTATTACTTAGCTGCTTGTGTCGAAGTTGAATCGTCTAAATTCATCTCTGTTTTGAATCATTTTCATGAAAGCTTAGCTATTTCGTGTGATTGGAAACCAACAGGAAAGTCCATAACATGCTGCAGCGTATTCCTTAGGTACCTGTCCAAACGAGTCTTTTAGATATAAGCTGTGCTGTATGTAATTGCATCGACTGAAATTTTATTCTATTTGCTCAACACACGAGTATCAGAGTTGTTTCTGCTTTATCGATAAAGCGTGTAGCTTCTCAGTTTTACTTTATCTCGTTTTTCTAACACTTGTACGAAGTGAATTTTAGTGGCTCCGCTGTGATCATTTGTTTTACGGCGAACCCCTTCTGTACCGGGTGGCACTATCCCTATGGTTATGGCTGCCGCCAGGCTACTTCATTCAACTCCGTGGCACCTCACCGGGAACAACGGGCTTATGCCTCCTTGACACGGGGCTTGTTTAATAGCCGCCAGTGCTAGCCGCACGTTACCCGGTGGGTAAGTGTTGACACGAGGATATTTTGGAGTCAAGTTTTCTAATTTTCCATTAATATTGAGCAAGTAGACGGGTATTTCACAAGTCGTTTTTAGCGCTAGAGGCTACTAAACTAGCCCAGTGTCAACGAGGCTTCATAGCAGGAGGTAAACAAACCACATACCGAAATGCGCAGCTTGTGGAAAATATGGTGGTGAAGCTCCCTTATCGCAATTGATATTAAACAAAATTCAGTTCGGCAAGGATAAAAGATCTGGATGTATCAGACGACTTAATGAGTCAGGGCTGCCTCCATTAACTCATGAAAAACGTTGCGACAATTTTTTTTTTTTTTTTTTTTTTTTTGCTCATAGATATACGAGTATAAATATTAAAGCGTACACACACACACACACACACACACACACACACACACACACACATATATATATATATATATATATATATATATATATATGTATGTATATATATATATATATATATATATATATATATATGCATACATACATACATACATAGCCGCGAAAGCATGGTAACTGATGTAGAAGTCGGTGAATCTGTTGCAAATAGCGATCACAACTTAGTTAGATTCAAACTCCTAAACAATTTTAGAATAGATACTTGTGTTTCTAAAATACCCGATTTCAGTAAAGCTCAGTTCATAGGACTACGTCAGGAGCTTCAGCTAACAGATTGGGAGGCAAAATTAAACGAAAGACCTGTAGATCAGATGTGGGAAATATTTCAAAATACGCTCACTAAGATGATTCAAACTTACATTCCTTTTAAGGACAGACGTCCCCCAAATCAGGCTCGCCCAAAGTGGCTCGACAAAGAAACTGGAAAAAGTATTGCTAAAAAGAGACAGGCTTATAAGAAATATAAGTGCTCGGGTGCATCTAATGACTATGAAAATTATGTATCAATACAGAGAGATTTAAAAAAGACAATAAGGAAAAGAAAACGACAATACGAAATGAACATCGCTGATAAATCCAAAGAGAATCCCAAAGAATTCTATAGTTACATTAGAGATAAAAAGGTTGTTAGGAATCATATTGGTCCACTATTATCTGCTGACGGTCAACTTGAATATTCAAATGAAGGAATGTGTAATATCTTAAACAATTATTTTAGCTCGGTATTCGTAAACGAAACACCTCAAAGTGAATTCCAAACTGAAACCTGTGAAAAGTCTAGGGTGAACTTACTCACTACAGTAAATATAACAAAAGAAAAATTTAAAAGGTGTATAGAGAAACTCAAAATTAATAAAACAACAGGGCCTGATGGTTGGCATCCAAGAATCTTAAAGACAATGAAAAATGATAGTTGTTTCATTAGAAATTATTTTCAAAAAATCCATCATATCCGGAGATGTCCCAAGAGAATGGAAGATCACGTTACTCCCATATTCAAAAAAGGTGACAAAAAGAAACCAAATAACTATAGGCCTATAAGTTTGACTTCAATCGTAGGAAAAATAATGGAAACTATCATCAGAGATGCTATCGAACATCATTTAGAAAGTAACCGTTTGATAAATGATAGCCAGCATGGTTTCAGACGGAAACGTTCTTGCGTGACTAACTTACTCGAATTCTACAACACAGTTATCTCGAATTATGACAAAAGAAACAATATAGATTTAATATATCTAGACTTTGCAAAAGCTTTTGATACCGTCCCACACGAAAGACTACTTACTAAATTAGCTTTGCATGGAATAAGTGGTAGTCTATTAGGTTGGACTAGTAATTGGTTGAATGGTCGAAAACAGAGAGTTGTTTTAAATGGAAAAACTTCTGGATGGAAAAGTGTTGCAAGTGGAGTTCCTCAGGGTTCCGTTCTTGGGCCACTTCTATTCATAGTATATATAAATGATATAGACCATGGACTAAAATCTACTGTTTCCAAATTTGCTGATGATACAAAACTGTGCGGAGTGGCAAATGATCACCCAAACCAATTAGATATTCAAGTAGATTTAGATCAATTACAGCAATGGTCTGAAAAGTGGCTAATGAAATTTAACACAAGTAAATGCAAGGTAATGCACATATGTAAAAATAACAGTAAGTACGATTACAAGTTATTTGGTAATTCGTTAACAAAAGTGGATAGTGAAAAAGATCTCGGCGTAATTATCAGTAACGACCTCAAATCATCCAAGCAGTGTATTTCAGCCTCTGAGAAAGCAAATAAGATTCTGGGACTGATTGCGCGATCTTTTGATTTCAAAAGTCCATCACTCATTAACAAGCTATATAAATCGTTAGTTCGTCCACATTTGGAATATGCTGTTTCTGTATGGTCACCGAATCTCATTAAAGACATTGACAGACTGGAAAAAGTACAACGGCGAGCCACAAAACTGATTCCAAATATCAAAAATAAATCATACGAAAATCGACTAAAACACATGAATCTGTTTTCCCTAAAAAAGCGTAGACTCAGAGGTGACTTGATACAGGTCTTTAAGATTTTAAAGGGAATTGACAACATCAAAAGTGACAAAATTTTCACATTGAATGAGAATCAGACAAGAAACAATGGTCTCAAACTATCCGGAAATAGATTCAATTTAGAAGTAGGTAGAAACAACTTTGCCAACCGTGTAGTAAATGAATGGAATAAACTTCCTGCACAGGTAGTGCAATGTAGTTCAGTTCGAAGCTTTAAGAATCAGTTAGATAAATACCTAAGTAAGATGCTGTAATGATTATAATTTATCTTATATTATTTGTTTTTGTTTTGTTATCATTTGTCTGTCTGATTTTCATTTATTATTAGTTATATGTCAATTTATTATTATTTACTATTTACCTGTTTGTTTATTATTTAACTATACCTATGCATTTATTTATGTATTTGTTATTTACATTATTATAGTTTTTATTTATTATTTTTTTATTAATATGATTTTTTTTTCACATCCGACCTAGATATGGATCAAAAGGTCTCCTGTCGGCATGCTCCGCCTTTGTAATCCTTTGAAAATAAACAAAGAGAAAACCACACCAAATGTCTTTTGGACACCTTCTCAGCTATTTGGAACCAGCACAGAAACTTGTTGCACGAGACAAATTAAAACTTCAATAGAAGCTCAACAACGCCATTGTCGCTGTAGACTTCTTGAAATCATGTATACAACATGGCCTCCTACCAAAATTCACCTATCGTCGCCAGGCCAACAGCCGGAGAATCAACCCTCAAGATAGACTATCCTACTTGAAGGAAGAACTACATGCGAAGGAATCGCTACTCCAGCAACTGCGAGCAGAGTATCATAATACCTGCTCAAAATGGAACAACACTGAAGACATCCAGCAAGACATCAAAACCTCCATCGAAACAGCACTCCTAAATATGTTTGATAGACATATTCTAGAAGCCAGAAGAAGGGTCGGCCGCAAACTTGCCAACTTATACGGCGGTCCAGTCTCCATCCCGAGATCTAAGGATCAATTCATAAACCTCAGCAGTGCTGAGCTTACAAAAGAGCAAGTGGAATTCCTTAACCTCGGACTCAACTGCCACTACATGTCCAAGCCTTACCATCTCCACAAGAAAATTGAAATGGAACTGCTCCTAGACAATATACATCAACTAGAAAAAGATAAAAAGATTACTACCAACCCCAACCTAACATCTGAAATATGTGCTGAAGTCAATAAACGAAGAGGACACCACAATACCTCCCTACTCACACCCCCTCTTCGGAAAGCAGCCAAGGAACTGAAAGAGCAGGATAATATCGACATACGTAGGGCAGATAAATCCTCCATCTACGTCCTACTTGACAAGGAAGAATACGTTGGAAAGATGAAAAACATACTGGACGACACCAACAAGTTCAAAATCATCACAACTAACCCCACCCTTGATCTGAGAAAGAAACTCAACAAGATCATCAGAAAAAATAACACAACAGCAGGCACCACCAAACTTCCCCCAGTCGAAGGAGACCACAAACTTGGGTATGCCTTTGGGAATGTTAAAACACACAAACCTGGAAACCCCCTCCGCCCTATCATCAGCCAAACACCTACAGTTACCTACAAACTTGCCAAACGCCTTAACTCCCTAATAACCCCATACATCCCAACCTCCTACAGCCTAAAATCTTCACAGGAATTCCTCACCATCCTTGAATCCTCCCAACCAGTAGGGGTCATAGCCTCATTAGATGTCGAGAATCTATTCACAAATGTGCCAGTAAAAGAGACTATCGACTTCATCTGCCAGAGTATTTACCACAAGTCCAACTCAACACCCCTCGCCATCCCTGAAGCAATCCTCCGAGAACTCCTTGAAATCTGCACGATGGAAGCCCCCTTCTACGGTCCAGATGGGAAGATGCGCGTACAGGTTGACGGCGTGGCAATGGGATCCCCCCTTGGGCCACTCTTCGCCAACTTCTATATGGGATCCATGGAAGAGAAAATCTTCATCGACCATCCTGACATGAAGCCCTCCATCTACGTCCGGTATGTCGACGACATCTTTATTAGCGCAAAAGATCCTCAATCAGTAACTCAACTCTCACACATGTTCAAGAAACATTCAACCCTCAATTACACCTATGAACACCAACGCAACGATGGCACTCTCCCCTTCTTAGATATACTAGTAGGCACAGCTGTAGATCGATTCACAACTGAAGTCTACGTCAAAGACACTAACCTCGGTTTCTGTCTTAACGGCAG
This sequence comes from Oratosquilla oratoria, assembly GCF_046742065.1. Classification (NCBI taxonomy): domain Eukaryota; kingdom Metazoa; phylum Arthropoda; class Malacostraca; order Stomatopoda; family Squillidae; genus Oratosquilla; species Oratosquilla oratoria. The sequence goes on along the minus strand of NC_134777.1, from coordinate 36,106,356 downwards.
TAGCGAATGCCCAGAACGCTACAAACAAAGTGTCATCCGATCACTAGTGAACAGAGCCTTCTCCCACAGCAGTACATGGAAAACTACGAATAACGAACTACAACGTATAACAACACTACTCGTCAACAACGGCTATCCACAGCACTCCATCGAATCCATCATCAAAAACAAGATGAACTCCTTTATCGCCCAACCAACACCTACAAACACCAATATACCAACACTAGATCTGTACTACAAAGGACATATGAACACCGGCTACAAAGAAGACGAAAGAACACTTCGAAATATTATCACACGTAACATTCGACCCATCAACCCAGACACTAAGATACGCCTAATCATATACTACAAAACCTCTAGAACACACACCCTGGTAATGAAGAACAACAGCCAGCCCCCCAACCCTCCCCTACAAGAAGTCAACGTCGTGTATGAGTTCGATTGCCCTGTCGGTGATTGTCAGCACCGCACCTCCTCATACATTGGCATGACTTCCATGACCCTTACCAAAAGACTCACATACCACCTCCAGAATGGCGCCATCAAAACACACATGACAAAAGAACACAAAACCACCATCACCAGACAAACACTAAAATACTTTACAAAGCTCACGACCCCCTTCGCCTTAAGATGGCCGAAGCAGTGAACATTTACATCAAAAAACCTTCCATTAACATACAACTGATGCCCACAACCACACTCCCAAGCAATAGACGCACATAACACAAACAATTACACCCATTTCCACAATCCACAAGAAAGTTACTACTTCCACGTACGCAACGCTACGGATCACGGCTATAGACAATGACCTCTCCCAGTGTTCGGCCAATGTACGGCCAGTATATAAACCTTTTTAATCACCAAAACTTTGTAACTCCCTCCCTGAGGATGACCGAGTAAGGTCGAAATACGTATTGGAGAAAATAAACAAAGAGAAAACCACACCAAATGTCTTTTGGACACCTTCTCAGCTATTTGGAACCAGCACAGAAACTTGTTGTACGAGACAAATTAAAACTTCAATATAAGCTCAACAACGCCATTGTCGCTGTAGACTTCTTGAAATCATGTATACAACATGGCCTCCTACCAAAATATGTATATATACATATATATATATATATATATATATATGTATATATGCATATATATGTATATATATATATACATATATATACATATATATATATATATATACACATATGTATACTAACCAAATTACCCGCGCGTTGCTGCGGGCAAATGATTATCATTTTAATTTTGATAGAATTTGTGGAGAAAAGTTACACGTATCGTAATAACTCAGTAGAAAATGTAACAAAAATAAAATGTTAGAAGGTAAGAAAAAATCAATATGAGGAGGGAGACGCCCTTTGGAAGTAAAATATACTTATCCAAGTAGCCTGGGTTATGGTGAATACTCATATATATGGTTTTTGAGGGACAGACAGAGGCTACTACTTTATTATAGTAGATACAAATGAAAGACAGTTATCCAAGTACCTTGGGTTATAAGGTTTCAGAATATATATCGTTATAGGTGTATCTGCAAAAACCTAGGAGTTCGTGAATAATCCCTAACCTAACCATAACCCACCTAACTTTAATCCTTAACCCTAACCAATTTTTTTTAAATTAGATATAGTTATCCAAGTACCTGGAGTGATAGGGTATCAGAATATATATGGTTATGGGGGTCTATCTCCAAAACCTTAGGAGTTTGTGAACAAACAAACAAACAAACAGACAGACAAATGAAAGATAGTTATCCAAGTACCTTGGATTATAAGGTTTCAGAATATATATGGTTAAGGGGGTCTATCTGCAAAAACCTAGGAGTTCGTGAATAACCCCTAATCTAACCATACCCCGCCTAACTTTAACCTCAACCCTAACCAAAATAATTTTTCAATAAAATATAGTTATCCAAGTACCTGGAGTAATAGGGTATCAGAATATATATGGTTATGGGGGTCTATCTCCAAAACCCTAGGAGTTCGTGAACAGACAGACAGACAGAGGCTACTTTATTATAGCAGATATATATATATATATATATATATATATATATATATATATATATATATAGATATAGATATAGATATAGATATAGATAGATATATATAGATATATATGTGTGTGTGTGTGTGTGTGTGTGTGTGTGTGTGTGAGAGTGTGAGTGGTGTGTGTGTGTGTGTGTGTGTGTGTGTGTGTGTGTGTGTGTGTGTGTGTGTGTGTGTGTGTGTGTGTGTGTGTGAGTTTGTGTGGTGTGTGTGTGTGTGTGTGTGTGTGTGTGTGTGTGTGTGTGTGTGTGTGTGTGTGTGTGTGTGTGTGTGTGTGTGTGTGTGTGTGTGTGTGTGTGTGTGTGTGTGTGTGTGTGTGTGTGTGTGTGTGTGTGTGTGTGTGTGTGTGTGTGTGTGTGTGTGTGTGTGTGTGTGTTTGGGTGGGCGGGTGTATGTGTGTGTGTGTGTGTTAATTTATTAACATATGAAGTAGTTTGTGAGGGATATCGCAGACCCAAAGGGTGTTCATTTCTGCTACAGAGGCGTGACTTGTGTAAGGGTAATGTGCGTGTGATCGGAGGGTGTTGGACTGGCTTTGTGTGTATGTGTATATTGTCTGACTAAAGGCGCGGTCACACGAGCAATATTTTTGTCAATAAAATGCCAGAAACGCAAACCCTGAGTCGAAGTTAGCAATACATTGTGTTGACGGTATTGGGCGTTTTTTTATTGCCATGATTTATTGCCATGATTTCGTTGAAGACAGAATGGTGAAAGCCCCACTAGCCAACATTTTTTGACATTTATTATTTATGTAATAGGTGCCAAGAACCGAATCTAGGACAGTTAAGAGTTCCTGTTCTTTATTTTTTATAATGCGAGTATTATGACGCAACATCGTACGTCTGGCAGCTAATGCTGCCAGACGTACGATGTGGCCCGTATTGAAGGGGTTAAGCCGAAATTGGTGCTACAATTTGGCTAAGTTCGTGTGACCAGATTTTGGCTTAAAATTGCTCAAATGAATTATTGCTGAAATACTGCTCGTGTGGCCGCGCCTTAAAGCACCAGGTAAGCCCAACAGGGTGTAGACATTCACATGATTATATATCTATTCCTGCTGTTATGACACATTTTGTGTCCGCCACGAAGAATCAAACTCAACTATCTCGTGTACGAAACAAAAGCATCTTTAGCCACATCGAGCTACTCGAGCGAACGTGTGTCTTGAAATGCTATCTTCTCGTTTCATTCTTTTTTACATGAATTCCGTCTTAAACGTTCATTAAATGTGTGTCATGAATACAAAAATCGATGGATTCTGATATCATGCATGATTTCTGATATCATGTATGTTTTCTGTGTCATGACTTCGTGTTTTAGAGTTGATATTACGGCAGTAAACCCATCTGGTAATCTTATCAACATAATATATCTCCAGAAAACGATCCAGAGTAGAGAAAAAAATGCTCGCAAAGTAAGACTACAAGATTATCGTTTACTATACAAAATTTACTTCAACAGAAGCAACAGAAAACAAACGACAAATTAAAATCAAATGGAAATTTACGAACTAAATAATCACACATTAATACGATCCGCTGGGGACGAACACGTACATTAACTTTGGTTTTAATCAAGTAGGCGGCTTACGCTTGGGTAAAGCGAATAACATGTGCGCCGGAAATAGAGATGAGAAGGAACGGGGTTAAAATCTCCTACAGCAATCTTATCACTAAGGGGATAAGGTTCTTCGGAACGAATACTACATTATCTAAATAGGAATAGGACAGCGCATGGGGCAAACCCTACGGAGCGAGGGCTATTCGTGGGAGATTGCGTTATCATGCTCGCTTTAGAGACTTGTATAACACCAGGATATCCCAGATGTACATGGGAAAATTCTTCTGGTAATTCAATGCGAGCATACATAGACAGCTGTCATGGTTTACTCAAATATATAGTATATCCTTAAGTCAAATAAAATGAATATACAAGTGTTCCAAGACAGAAATCTCGATTACGGATGGGTGGGGTAGATAAAAACTAGATAGTCCAACGACGACATAGAAAATTACATTGCTTTGGCAAGATCAGCCTCGAATGATAGGAGCCCTTCATATTTTCTTCTGGCTAAGAACAGGTGAGCACAAAGAGAAGGAATACATGTATAAGAACAAGTAGAAGAGATTATCTCAAAGTAACGGAGAGATGCTAGTATTCTCCGAGTGTTCGTAATGAAGTTGATACGAAGATGCTTGCCCTATTTCGGAGAAACCAGTTCAAACCAGATGAAGATCCGATAGGCGTCATTTTTGTCTCATTCGGGTCCTCCTTTTTCATGACAACACAATGAACACTAGTTGCATGGACGGGTACCAGCATAATGTAAGAATTCAAAGACATTTGACCTTCACCTTCTACAATGGGGAGATTTCCACATTCCTATGATATTTTGTCACTACCTTCTTCTCTCACCGTTGACACAGGGATCCCTTGTGTCCATATCTCCTTTTTTCCTTACTATATGTTTGTTTATACTTTCTTTGTATTTCTGCACTGAAGATGTAATACACAGAAGCACTCTGCTCTAGTTGTTTCTTTTCATAGTGGTTACCTTGCATCAATAGAACACATCTCTAGTGTTTTTATTGCATATATATATATATATATATATGTATATATATATATATATATATATATATATATATATATGTGTGTGTGTGTGTGTGTGTGTGTGTGTGTGTGTGTGTGTGTGTGTGTGTGTGTGTGTATATATATATATATATATATATATATGTGTGTGTGTGTGTGTGTGTGTGTGTGTGTGTGTGTGTGTGTGTGTGTGTGTGTGTGTGTGTGTGTGTGTGTGTGTGTGAATATATATATGTATATATAAATATATATATATATATATATATATATATATATATGTATTTATGTAGGTAGGTAGGTAGGTATGTATGTATAAATAGCCGCCATAAGTTTGGACGCAATAATGCTGACATCAATACTTATGCCACAAATTGTAAGTCCCTACCTACCCCACATCAGCGCTGTGGCAAACCCAGGAAATTCGCACCACGCACTTTAAACGTTATTAAGTGTGAAATAGATAAGTCTTCTTGTAAATCTGCTAAACAAATTCAGCAAGAAATCCCTAAGTTATTAGGTGGTGTGTCTATTCGCACAGTGCTC
>NC_134777.1:36091146-36096146 GCF_046742065.1 Oratosquilla oratoria | reverse complement strand
TTCTTATATCGTCCCTCCGCCCTTTCCAATCTGTCAGTTTCTTTCATGAAATTCTGGGACCAAACGGAAACCGTACATTTCAAATGGAGAATGAACGATGACTTGTGTAAGTGGTTGATGATAATGATCATGTTATCATTCCTAGCATCTTATTTGATGGGAAGAGGCACTGCACAAAGCAGCGTGGAGAATAAAGCCCACTGAATGCTGTACGCTCCAAAGAGTCCGTTCTGGTTGACACGTCGTGCCAAATCAACCTCTTATTTTTCCATCTATGTGCTATTGGGTTATTTCTATATTCTGTATATAGTAAAGGAAGCTGCGTAGTACAAGGGGTGTCACCTTTTGGGATTATAGCAACAATAATTACCTGTACCTCATCCAACCAGTCTCACCTGTGACGCCTCGGCGTGGCAACATGGGGAAGAAAAAGCGTTGTTGCCACGTGTCATAGAATATATTCAAAGCTTTGTTATGATCCTAAAAATTACTCGTTGTAGTATACAGCTTCCTTTACTATATACATTATATAAAAAAAAAGAACTTCAAATAGCACATTGACGGAAAATAAGAGAGGGTCATGTACTAAGGTTTATTTGGCAGAATGGCTAGTAGTAGATCACGACGTATCCCACACGCTGCACAGACTGCACAGACTATAGTGTAACTCAAGTTAGCAGTATGACTCGAAATTATCATCACCCATATGCGTGAAAAATTTGTTAGGAACGTTGGATTTAGGTTTTTATTCAAGAAATTCGTGAAGTGTCCATCACTGTAGAGTACACGATTAATCTCAATAGTGCCTATCGGTATTGCCTTTGTCGGTATTCAAAAACATCCGATTAGTTACCGGCCGGTGTTGCGTATAAGGTGAAAACAGTTTGAGCCTTGCTGAAATAACCAACAAAGTATAGATCTCATTATTCCATGGCATCGTACGCCCTATGGGTCGTATTTCCAAATGAAAATTCGTCTCCCGTGCCCAAAGGAAATACGGTCACCATTTGTTACGAGTTTTAGGGCCCCCCAAAGCCAGTAGCGTTTAACAATGTGGCCCACAAGAACCTCTGATCTCGGTGCAAAATGGTTGCAGAATACTGTTTATTTTCATAAAATGGGTTTTACCTGGCACGTTAAAGTCGCACTGTTGTCCTTGATGCTTGCATAATTTATTATGTAGTTAGTGCACAGGGGGTGGGTCGATTAAGGTTATCTTGATTGATTAGCCACCGTGGCATCACATTTGAAACTCGTTTATTTATCTATATATGTATTCACTGATTTATTTATTTATCTCTTATATCTTGTATATATATCTATTCATTTACCTATTATTTATTTATTCATCTATCTATTTACTTATTTATCTATTTATGTTTTTATTTATGTATTGATTGCTTAATTTATTCATCTGTTTTGCTAGTGCAATATGATTTGTTTTTCTTCTCATTATTACTCTAGCTAACGCCAAACAGCTTTATTCAGTTAAGAGGGTGAATCCTGGACATGAATTGGTAAAAAAAACAATGCTATTGGTCATACGTAGGACTCTAGGTAAAGTTGTTGGGGGTGACGTGCCATGTTTTATCTGCAGACCTGCTTGTTATTTTATCATTATTACCACCACCACCACCACCACCATCATCATCATCATCATCATCATCATCATCATCATCATCATCATCATCATCATCATCATCATCATCATCATCATCATCATCATCATCATCATCATCATCATCATCATCATCATCATCATCATCATCATCATCATCATCATCATCATCATCGCCATTATTGTCATTTTTATCATTACTGTCATTTTTATCATTAGTCATTTTTATCATTACTGTCATTACTATCATTACTGTCATTAGTATTGTCACTATTATTATCACTATTATTGTTACTATTAGTGTTACTATTATTGTTATTATTTGTAATAGGCTGGTAGAAAAATTGGTAGAAAGAGAGGTAGAAGGAGGGTGTTTATTTTTTATGGGTTAGGTATTTATAAACATAATATCCAAAGGCGAGTGAGTTGCATAAGTTTGCTCTCCGCTTTGATTGGAGGCTGACTTTTAGTACTTGCTGACTTTCAGTGCTTGTAACCCAAGTGAAATATGCAGAGATTCGAGATTGCTTAAGTAAACAATATTGCATATGGACTAGTAACAACGAATCTGATTGGGGAAAGGGTTGAGGAGAAAATTCAACTGGTTCACGATTTTAAGATCACGCCCTTTGTGGAGGATCTTAAATATAAAGTTAAAGATAATTGGACTAAAGAAATCAATACGTCACTGCAAAGCTCACCTAGGATCTCGCATGCGTGTTCTCGGGGGATTCCTTGAGTGTACCTCATTGTCGTCACTATCGTCATTGTCATCATTATCGTCATTGTCATCATTATCGTCATTATCGTCATTGTCATCATTATCGTCATTGTCATTATTATTGTCATTGTCGTCATTATCGTCATTGTCGTCATTATCGTCATTATTGTCATTGTCGTCATTATTGTCATTGTCGTCATTGTCGTCATTATCGTCATTATCGTCATTATCGTCATCATCGTCATTATCGTCATCACCGTTATTATCATCATCATCGTCATCATCATTATCGTCATCATTGTCATTATTGTCATCATCATTATCGTCATTATCGTCATTATCGTGATCATCGCCATCATCGTCATTATCGTGATCATCATTATCGTCATTATCGTCATTATCGTCATCATCGTCATTATCGTCATTATCACCACCATCATTATTATTTGCTTGCTTCACATAAAGTGGCCTATGATTTTTTTTTATAGTTATGTTAATTGCGGGAATATAGCGTGTTGAAAAAACTGCGTATATCTGACAAAGGCCAGCGTGAGTCAAATACTTCTGTTGAAACAAACAAACAAACAAACAAACAAGAAATCTTGAAAGTTTGCCCTCAACAAAAACTAAGTGGTTTGTCTGCGTGAGAAATTTAGTAAGAATGATTTCTGAGATCCCTTATATTGCGTCTCTTTTAGGTCCAAACGAAATATAGCAGTGGTTTCTGTTGTTGAGGAAAATTTTTACCTACCATCTGGTTGGTATTTTTTTCGGTTATTGATTTATGGGATTATTTATTGCTTGAATAATTTTGCATCACCGACAAACAGTTATCCTTGCCCCAAATCCGTTGGGTACATTACACTGCAGTCAAAGAGACACTAGAACGTCTTACTGAACCTTACGCATATTGTCTTCAGTTTCTGATCCAGCGAATGATAAGTGAAGTTGTCTAACACTGCAACTAATGATCATAGTTCAGTTAAGTTTAAGCCACAAAGATGTTTAAGAATAAAAAAGTTGTTTTTATGCCCTATTTGATCAGGAAATAGCAATAATAGTGTTACGACGAAAGGGAAGGTTCTGATATTGGTTCGGTACCCTAATCTATCTATTCAAACATATCTTAATTCATTCATTTTGATAATATATCTAATCTTTTATGCATTTATATGCGGATGGGTTGATGAGGGATGCAAATGCTTGGAATAGGTGAGTAAGAATGTAGGAAGATGGGAGGTAAGCCAGTTGTTTGCGGATAACACTGCTCGTGTGACTAAGTCAAGATAGACTGAAGCAATTGGTAGGGGATGAGATCAGAGAAATGAAAATAAGAAAATGAGAAATGCAAGGAGTGAAGGTAGTGGTGGGCTGGAGGTGTTTATAGGGCTAAAGGCTAGAGGAAGTTGAGAGCTTAATGTATTTAGGGTCACATGTAGCAAGGAATGGAATAGTGGAGGTGGAGATGGATTATATAGAGTAATTCATAGTGTAACCCGAGGTAACTATACATTGGTTGTACAGGAACCTCTTCGACTAAATCGCCTTGACTGTTGCTCACGAATATAGAAGAATACAGTCAAATAACAATCCGTTGGGGGCACAATTGGTCGATGACTAAAAATAATTGAAGAGATGATAAGGATGATTATACTACGAATGCTGTAGTGATATGTTTATTCATTTTTCTCGTGTAATACCTCATAAAGGCTATATAATTATATATATACATATATATATATATATATATATATATATATATATATATATATATGTATTGGTGTTGCACACAGTTGCTTGACAATGACTACAATACCTATCAAGTTGAAGTTGAGACCAAAATTGCTTGTCATTAAGTACACCAGGTATGGTAGAAGTGGTTGGTGTGGTATCTATCGGTCAGTTTAGGGTCTTATCGACAGAAAACAGCTGTTTCTATTCTACATTTGGGATGTCACCAACTTTATGTAACATGTTGTCATGATTAGGAAAGAAAAGATGATTTTCTACAATATTCTCATGCTCAGCAGAAAGCTTCTATTATTTTGGACTATATCCAGTAAGGGTAAATTAGACGCTGGTTAATCTATCTGGAATACAATGTAGGTAGAACAATAACTGTGGTGACTGAGAGGCTGTAGATTAATATCCTGCAGGAAGGAACCAATGAGCCTAACTCATATACTTTAGCTTCTGTTGGACAAAGTCGAGGCTTTGTCTCTTCCAAGTTTGTACACGTAAAATAATGTGCCAAGCTTATCATTTAGACTTTCGCTCAAAGCGAGGCAGCCAGACCCTCACCGGATATTTTGGTGACGTCGTCATAACATCCCAAAGAAGTGCCTTCTCTTTAGAGAAGTCTATGTGCAATGAATATTCATGTACATCAATACATATCACCTACATATGGGTATGGATACAGGGCCGGTTAGGAAGTATTGAGTAGAAGTGAATAGAAGAGACCGTGAAAGGAACCAGGTTTTACTGTTCGGCTACTGCCCCAGTTCAAGATGATGTTTTTATTTCGTCGCAGATACCCAGCGCTTCTATCCATGGGGACAATATCGCACCATAGAGGTGGAGTCATAGAGAGAGGTGGTGGAAAAGTTGTTTAAGCAGGGTAGAAAAAAAAAGTAGCGACAGTAGAAGTTAAAAGTGATT
>NC_134777.1:36051146-36078646 GCF_046742065.1 Oratosquilla oratoria | reverse complement strand
AAAGAATGTGTATATATGATATTTGTGTTTGTGTATGCATGTATTTTCAAACTAGGGTTTCCCAACCTTCGGGGGGTGGGGCGCACACCTGGGAGGGGGAGTGTTTAAAGCTATATTTAATTTAGAAAATATTTTGGGTAGGATTAAGGGTCAAAGTTAGGTGGGGTATGGTTAGGTTAGGGATCATTCAAGAACTCGCAGCAACTCGCGGGTAATTTGGCTAGTATATATATGTATATATATATATATATATATATATATTATATATATATATATGTATATATATGTATATATATGTTTATATATGTATGTATATATATGTATATGTATATATATATATATATATATATATATATATATATATATATATGTGTGTGTATATATATTTACCATTCTCAAGTTATATCTTATCTTTTTGGTAGCCTAGAAAAACGGCGGGGTAAAAAAAAAAAAAAAAAAAAAAAAAAAAATCCTCGGATTGCTATAAACTTAACAAGTAGACCACCAGGGTCTTGCTGTTTTGTTAAATAAAAAGAAAAGCAAGGTTTTTTCATTCTAGTTTAGCAAATAAGAAGAAGTCTTTGATTTTTGGGATTACATAGTATTGGCCATATTTACTATCGCTATTAGCAACTTACTGACAGTAGTGGCCGTAGAGCCGACTTCGTAGGATGTTCCGTAGACGTTGTATAGTGCTGTCGACGCCTCTTCGGCCAAGTGGTGCTGGTTTTGAAAGAAAAAATGAAATGGTAAAAGTGACAAATATGACTGGGAATGCGATAAATAAATGTCTGACAGCATTGGAGGAGCTCGTGTCACATACCAGATCTTTCCAGTCGTCAGGCACACCCGATGTGTAACCCCATGGGTAAAGCCACATCTGCAAGAACGAATGGAAGGTCAGGTAAACTTTGATGGTGTCTTTGTGTTTGTTGATCTGGTCCCTCTCGTTGCGCATCTCCACCTCGGAGAAGCTACGATCTCCCGCGAACATATCCGAACAGGGCTGGCTGGAGGAGCCCGCTTCTGTTGTCGAGAAAGGGAAGCATTGTACTCTCAGTGAGCGAGAATGAACCAGAGGGTAGTCATTAAGGGGGGAGGGGGTGCATTTAAAACGCTTTTCTAACCCCAATGAACGCTGTCTACCATTAGAAATATAGAATTTTACAAACTTCATTGGTTATACTTTCTAACAATCTATCTATATTCCAATAGGCTTCATCCTAATAAGGGAAGCAGCCAGCCAAGGCATGTACCCACTCCCAATTATTCCACTTCCATTCGTCACCCACTTCCTTTTGTATCTTAGTTCCTTGTGGATGAAGGGCAATCCCTGTCCCCCACCCACTGTATGGGTCAGCAGAAATGGAGCATGGCACAGCACATACACAGCAGGGCCAGCCGCTTCATTTACATGCCAATCCCCCCTCCTCGTTCCCTCATGCAAAAATAGAAATTATGAGGAGAAATCCCCATTGGCCACGTCAATCTATATTCCATTCATAACCATTCTCCATTCACACTCATCTCTTGCCATCTCCTTTCCCTGCTCAACAGACATTCCTCTTTTTACTTAAAGCCCCTTTTACCCCATCCGTCTATCTTATTCTCTGTTTTCCCCTCAAGTTCATTCCATCCAATTCTCTGCCTGCCACACTGGCCTTTCCTCATTCTTACTTTCCCATGTATCCATACCATCCCACTTTTTTCCATTCACCATATCTACCAGCTCCCTTTAGACCCCGCTCTCCTCCTTACCTCCTTATTTCTTACTCTGTTCTCGTAATACTCACCATACTTCTCACACACTTCATCTCAATCTCATTAAAATTTCTCCTTTCTGTCTCCCTTAAATTTCAAGTCTCTGTTCCATACAGTGTCATAGGCAGAATCCTCTCTTTGGTGCGCTCCATGGGACTGAAGCCACACATCATTTGTCTATGTTAGAGTTAGATATCTACTCACAGAGGAATGACGCTACTTTTGTACTACTACCGTACCTTCTTTATATTGGTCCCTTGAAAATGTTCTCTGCCATTTTTATGACTCTTCCTTTTCTTATCCTCTGTGGAAGGTGGGGTGGGGTAGGGGGGTGTTTGAGTTCTGCCACCGTGATTCTCATGCGAGTCGTAAAAGGCGACTATGGGGAACGGAATGATGGAACTAGATATCTTGTTCTCTGTATGCTCATCCTATGAGAAGCCAAGGAAGAAGAAGGCCTAGGAGGAGAACTCCAGGCAGATCCCTAAAATTTGGGTCATTAAATGTGAGTGGTTATACCTACTAAATGAAAATTACGGATATATTTTATAGAGGAGCCAGTGAGCCAAATATACTTAATAAGAAAATAAGATAAAGTTATATTTTCTAATGGTAGAAAACATTTGCCACGGTTTGCTAAAGGTTTAAAAGGAGGGACCTAAAACAACCCTTCAACATCATGGCTCACTTTATAGATTTCTAGAAGTAATGGGATATTTTTGCACTCTCAACTATATGTTTGCCAGTGCCTCAAACTAAAATCTAGTAAATAGCCCACAGTGGGCAGGTTAAGAGAAAAGTTGTCTTCCACTGACCGTTCCAGTGGAAGTCCCAGTTCCTGCTGCCATCGACACCCTTGCACCCGAGCGTGTTGTTTGTATCTGATCGGGTCTTCCGCCAGTATCTGGTCTGGAAAAAAAGTTCACTTCCTTTATACGGATCTAGTGATAGAGCGTTGTTTCCTCTACCAGACAGTTACCACGGAATGTAAAGGGAACTGTTTTTGTTTCAAGCAGTAATTCTACATTCTGATTGTTGAACATCACTGAATTCTTAAATCAGCAAAATTGACAAAAAAGTTGGGAAGCTGCACATGTAAAATAAAATTGACATAAGAATTTAGACTGATCAGGGGTGTGGACTTTCTTTCGTACTCTATAGATTTGAGCTGGTCTACAGGGCAAATTGTCTAATAACAATATACCTTCTTAGTCAAACTGCAAGAAGTTATGATCACGACAGTAATTTGTCGCAAAGGTGTAGGCTGTTGATCATTCATATAAAAAAGAACGCAACGTTTTGCTGACATTCTGTGTTTGACTTTACTATTTTGTTTCTTCTTACACTGTTTTATACATGAATTTAGTGACACCCTAGATTTAATTTGGCCGAGAAATGATGGTCTTGTGTATTTCAGTCTAGTACACGTCAAGTTGTAACGTAATTTATCAGAATAAGGATTTATTTTTCATGATTTTCATGAAGGCTTTGCTGTAAATCATTCTTATCTTTTTATGGAACTATGAACGCAACAGAAAAGTGAATGTAAATAAAACTTACATATGAATCTTTGTGACTGTATTCGTATCCATCGGGGTTGATGGATGGCATGAAGTAAAAGTCGACCTTCTTCAGGAAGTCGTAGTTGGCCGACTCCTCCACCAACTTGCCCATCATGTACGCCACGGTAGCGGGGGAGATCCACTCACGGGCATGGATGCCTTCAAACAGAAAATTACATCAGTGCCAGTAACAACCGGGTCTGGTGACCCAGTAAAGAGTGCCCTAGAAGATTCATTAATGAGGTCATACAAATTTACAGAGGCCCCGACCTCTCGGACAAGAAGCCCATCGGACAAAGCTCACCTGTTACAACACATTTCACAGCGTGATAAAATCTGATTCCCCACAGTTTCGCTTACATATATTTGTGAAAAAGAAATTATAAACGTATGTGGCGTCATGTATATCTGGCTAGACAGAACTTTCATTCAAGATCACATTTGCAACATTTCTGCTAGAAAACACTGTCAGATACCTGAGGGTCTATTAATACTGTCGTCAAAAAAAAAAAAAAAAAAAAAAAAGTGGAATTGCAATCCTCCTCCCGGAGCTGACTTACTCATGTCTAATTTGGAAGGGAGCGAGCGTAGCAAACTAACTTTATGTTTGTCGGGGGAATCGAAGGACCGGTTATATCTTGGGAAAAAAAATCACCCCATTCCTTTCATCTGACTGGTTCTCATGATTCGAATATCATACATGTCAACCTCGTTATCGCCAAACACGTTCGATTTATGCTATTCTATTTTTCACAGTACGCTTGTGCTCGGAAGAGTGAAAATCCATTTTAAGGTTAGAAGCGGGGATTGCTGAAAGAATGTAGAATCTCAAGAAGAGGAAATAAAAAATCTATTCCACAATGTCCTTCTCTAAGCTGATTAAATCATCTAAATCTAACCAGAATAGAATATGCAGTGTTTCATCATAACGAGAAGATTACATACACAGAGACCGCTGGAGTGAAGCTAAACGGCGATATTGAATTACGTCTCACCTCCGTCAACGAAAACAGCGGGTTTGTTAGATCCTCCTGTCGACAGTCGGAGCATCTTCATGTCTCGACCCTCGTAACTTTTACCTACGAATTCCACGGTCGCAACGTGACTGTAGTTGTTGGCCAGATACTCCATGTAATCGTAAATCTGTGGGAAAAGAAAAACTCTTGGTTTGATGTTTCGTTTCCTACCTGATTGTTATTGGTAACGTTATCATAATTGATAAGGTACCTGGATTAGATTTGTGTTACATGGAGCGTTGGACTCAGGGAGGAGCAAATATATTGTATTGGCTAGTGAGGTTGTTTAATGTGTAACTAAGAGAGGGGAGTATACCAGCGGACTGTAGGTGTGTATGTATAGTGCCACTATACAAAGGAAAAGGGAAAAATATTATTGTAGTAGCTTCAATATGATTAGTAAGGCGTATAGAATGGTATTGATTGAGCATTTATTTTGGCAACTTAAACACGTGGTGGTTGGGCACTCAAAACTGAACACACAAGATAGCAATCTCTATTTCCTTTTTCCATTAGGTTTGCATGAAGTTGACTCACATTCATATGCACTACCAATCCTGTTGTTACTGCAGATATGTATCCACACATGTTATAAACAAAACCTTGATAACATCTTTTAAGGCCCCTTCACGTGAAGTGACAGAGCGTGACAAGTTATAAAAGGATGCGTCTCGTCCAGTTTGTCACTGTTGGACACACTTTTGGGGTTACATTGATTTGTGTGTTGGTCTTACATCACTGAGGCGATGGTAGGACGTCCAGTCCATGTTGTGCTTAGCTCCGGAAGTTTTGGCCCTGGCCATCCGAAGGGCTCGGTCATTGATGGCCAGACTATCGAGAGTCAGAGCTGCCAAGTCCTTGACGTGAACGGAGTACTCCAGGTCCAGACTGTCCAACGTGGTCTTCAGCGTCTCCACCCTCCCGCGAAGTGCCATGATATCTACATTCCTTCCTGAAGGCGTCACAGCAGAAGGAAATTCATATCAGTGTAATCTGGTAGATGAATATATGAACAATATGACACACACACACACACACACACACACACACACACACACACACACACACACACGCACACACACACACACACACACACACACACACACACACACACACACACACACACACACACACACACACACACACACACGCACGCACGCACACACGCACACACACACGCAATATTTCATTTCATTACAAAAAAATTCTTTTGATAACTTTTTTTTTTCAACTCCGAACATTTGCACACCACAGGTACGACCAACGAAACCTTGTTGCGCTGTTATCGGTTTAGAAATATCAAGGTTAAACCGTCTAGTTTCGTGGGATCGGATTTTGTGGGAGAGGAAGGAAAGTTTGTAAGTATAGAGCTAATTCTGTGTAAAAGGGACTATTTACAATGGGTGTCTTTGAAGGATTTTTTTATATAATTATTCATTTAGTGCTTGTGGGCTTGTTGTTCGTGTGAAGTGTGTGTGTGTATTTCCTAAGAGAACTAAGTTGATTTAACTTCTTGCGTGTGTCAGTGAATTCCATTAAATTCTATTCACTTTTCTTATACACGACTTCTTGTGTATGCAGATTTGGGGATGGCGCGACGAGAATAGTGCTCAGTGTGGCTAATAAGACATAGAAGGAGAGATCAGAGAAACTTGGATTACCCACATTGGAAGAGTGGAGAGAAATATTTAACATGACAGTTATTTTTAGGAAAATTGATGGGACATAAAGAACATCAAGATCAACATCATCATTATCATTAATGGGAGCATACGCCGGGAAGCGCGTTGATTCACTCACACATTGGCGCCAGTCCCCTTCACGGTCCCTCCGAGCAAGCTCCCATGCAGTCGCCCTTCCCACTCCAAACAACTCTCGACAGGTTTGATTAACTTGCTCCAATCATGAATTCTGTGGGCAACCCGTTCGCGTCCTCCGTCAAACGCGCCACGTGCCCATATAGCCGGAGTTGACGTTCATAAGTTATACTGGTAACTGGCTTAGGCTGAGTCAAAGTAACTTCAATAATATCCCATGATTCTCCAAAGGCACTTGGTACCAAAGACATCGAGGCACTTCTTCAAGTCAGTATTCAATTTCCATGTCCCACAGCCATACAGCAAGACAGGGAGCACAAATGACTTGAAGAATCGGATCTTAGTCCTCCTATACAAATGTCGGCAATGCCATATACTCTGGTTGAGTGAGTCCACAACATCATGGGCAATGCCAACCCTTTGAAATACCTCACATAACTAGATTTCATTACCAAGGTATATGAAACCTTCCAAGACCTCAGTGTCCTCGCCACATTCATGGACAGACTGAACTGTGTTATCCAGCAAGCCCCCAAACGCCTAGACCTTGGTCTTTGTTCAGGAGTCGTGGAATCCAAGCGTCTCGCCTCCTTGTGTAGTACTTTGAGGTTTATAAACAGGACTTCCAACAATTCCGAAAAAAGGACAGATTCATCAACAACGACAAGGTCATTGACCTTAGTGTTGCCAATACATGCATACATGCTCCGTTGAAATGTATTGGGATGAGGACGCACCTTTGCCTCACTCTTGAATTAACAGGAAAGAAGCTAGACACGCCTCCTTCATACTTTACAGCACTCTGTGTCCCAAAGCATAAGCCAGACATCAAGTCAGTAATCTTTGCACGAATCCCACGGATCCGCAGAAGATCCTAGAGCACCCCACAGTACACAGAGTCAAGCGCCTTCTTGAAATCAACGTTAAGCTGTTAAAGAAAATCGCTTTGGCGCTCCGCAAGAATACGAAGCGCCAGGATCCGATCAGTTGTTGACTTAACTGACGAGAAATGTTCAGGCTTCTGAAACTTTAGTAGATGTGAACATCTGCAACAGATGGGGAAGCACATTACCTGGCATACTGAGCAGTGTAATACCGCTATAGGCCTGCCGGTCCCTTTTCTCCTCCCAGATAGTGATGACCAGACTCTTTTTCCAGTCAGAGGGAATGGTACCGGGCTGCCAGACAGCAGACAAGTCCGAATGCAACCCACAGATCATGGCCTCACCTCTAGCTTTCAGTAACTCCACACTGATGTTGCAGATATCAGTCGCCTTTCCCTTTCCACCCTTCAACTTACAACCTCTTTGACCTTTGCCAGGGAGGTTGGAGATTTGTCTCTTGGTGGATCGGCAACCCCTACTTAAACACCATCAAGGGAAAGCTGTCCACTTGGAGGGCCACCCATGATCAATTGCTTAAAGTAATCGGCAAAGGGACTACATCCAACCACGCCTGATACTAGCTCGCCATCAGCTGTTCGAACTGTGCTCCTCAGGATCACAGATTTGGAGCAGATTTTCTACAGGTCTTTGTAAGTTGGCCCGAGGTATTTTGCGTTAAAATGGCCCTAGATATCCTTAGATACCCTGGCGTAGTTCTCTTTATCTATTCTCATGAGAGATGTAGTCCGTCGTTTCTGAGCGCTATACTAGTCCAGGTCCCTAGCCAGTGAAGTCGTCCAAAACGAGAAGTGTCTCGTGACGGGCACTGGTCAACTATAGACTCAAGCTTGGCATAGAACATCTCTTCAAAGTTACACGGTTCAATAAAAGCATTTACTGTTATAAGAGAGATGAAGCCCAAGGTGTTCTTCAGCATCTGCAGAATCATATGCTCATTAATAGTAGTAGCCTTTACAACGGCGTGCTGTAGTCGGCGAGATATGCCTACAGCTACTCCCGCAAGGTGGGTCCCATCGATTTGGCCCTGCCAGAAGTATATGCAACCTTCAATACTGATTCACCACTGCCTATTATCCTCACCTCTGAGAGAGGCACTATACCCAGTCTAAACTTCCTAAGCTCTGCTGATGAAAATATAATAAGTCGTCATGGAAGCTTGTACGCACCCACCATCTTGACACAAGGAGAAGACAGCTGCGGACCGTGCGATGTTGGCCTTTGCGGTTAATTGCTTGACTCAGGGCGTGCCTAACTCCAGTCCAGTCGAATTGCCTCCTCGAGCTAAGAGGAGCCACTTGACCTGGCCTGAATAGAGGACCAAAGAAGCGTGTTGCTAGTCCCAGGAGGACACCACAGCATTAAGGCACCCCTCGGCCTCTAGGGCTGCCATTTCTAAGCCCTGCAGTGACCCATAAAGGGGCTAGATCGCCACTTAAAATTTCTTTGGAAGGATGTATTCCCATCGTAGAACGGAGATGAGATAGTTGCAGTGAGCCGTAATATGCTTTAAAGCGGTTGCCTAAAGATCCCATGGCACACAAGAAAACACTATCACCACCACCACCACCACCACCACCACCACCATCACCACCACCACCACCACCACCACCACCACCATCACCACCATCACCACCACCACCACCACCACCACCACCAACACCACAAACAATAGCAACAACAACAGCAACAATAAGAACAACAACAACAACAAAAACAACATCAACAACAGCAACAACAACAACAACAGTTGTGTACACCACGGCAGTGGAAGTTTTGTTAGCTAATCTTTGTTGTGTTTGAAGTGGCTTTCTCTCATTTCAACTACTCTGGCTTCACTCGAAGGAACAAAAAAATAATCAACAAAACCTTAATAAGGGGAGAAAGAAAGATCACTTTTGGCGACCAACAAGACAACTTTGAGTCACGCTTTGGCATGTAACGCAACCGACCTACCGACAGCTCGGGGCTCGGTCCAGAAGTCGTAGAGGTCTTCCATCATGAGTCCGTGGAGGCGGTGGAGATCATCCAAACTTCTGGGAGTCACTCGCAACACCTGGGCTCTACAAACAACATATGAATTAGGTCTTGTGTCCGAATAGAAGGCTAGAACAGGATGACGTCAACCCCATTCAGGCATTCATGAAGGTCATTTAATCTTGTTGAAAAAGGAGGGTGAAAGTTAACGTTTTATCAATTAGAAAAACATAATTTTAGTATATTGATATGGAAGAAATTATTCTACTGAAACTAATATTGCAGTTGAAAAAAAATCAGTTCAATTTATCCTTCCGCGCAGAGTTCTATAATGGAAAGTCGTTGTTCTGTCATTATTTCGGTTCCGCCAGGCTATTTGATCTAAATGAAGTTAATGTCTCAGTTCCTGATCTACTTGTTCTCTAGTACCTTTGGCTTATGCGTTTAGCCATCCTACCTCCAGACTATTTTATTTAAGTGGAAGAAAATCTTTCGACAGAAGATTAATAGTCATTCATTGGCCAATGCCAGACGACTTGATCTATTTATTCATATCCATCTATTCGTTTATCTATTATTATCTTATTAGTTCAAAGAGAGACCCTTAGAATCCAACTGATTTGGATTGATGCGTCGCTAAAACTCGTGCTTGCCAAGCTTTTTTTTTTATTAAACCCCTGACCTGTCAGACAGAACTACTCCTTCAAAAGAACGACCTTAGTATATATAAGTGACTCAAGAGGCCACCAGTCTTTCCATAGTGTCACAAAAGAAAGTGTATCTATAAGTTTATTTGGTATAATGGAATTTAATGACACCATTTCGTCTCGAAGTGGCCTAACCTATTCCAACCTAAGCTAACCTAAGCTAACCTAAGCTAACGTAAGCTAAGGTAACCCAACCTGACCTAACGCGACCTAACCTGACCTAACCTAACCCACTTCACCTCACCCAACCTAGTCTCACCTCACCTAACCTAATATAGCCTAGCATAGCCAATCATTTTGTTAACAGTAGTCTGCATCTGTATTCTTGGGGACAGTATTGCACCGAAGATGTGCTAGAATCAGTCACGTGATCAATACTAAGTTACTACAATAACTTATTGACTAAAAACTAGGGCAGTTTTATTATGTCCTTCGCAGTAAATCATCACTAAACTTGGTATTAAAAAGCCGACCTTGTAAATTCAGACAAAGCCTGTAATTAGATTCAATTGGATCTTCTTATTCTCTCCTTCATGTCGAAACGCAGACATGGCAAATTACAAATATGTATAAAGACTTTTATTGACGTGTTTTGACAGTCTGGGCTTGTTTTGGAGTGTAGGTAGAAACAACGAACCCCCCTCCCCCCCCAAAAAAAAAAAAAAAAAAATCCTTTTCCTAAGTGATCCGTCGGGAGGTGGTAATTGGAGGTTCCTATCCGTGACTTTCCCAGGGGAGTCAACTCCCTCTTTCTGGTGACAAAGCCTCTACTTTAACTCATCCTCACTGAGGGTGCAGTCCTGTATTCTGGTACGCGATCCCCGAAACGGGACCAGGATCTTGTCAAGAACTAAAGATCCTGTTAGTGTTAGTCTGCGGCTTTGAGTGTTGCAAGACTATCTTAGGAGACCTAAATGTCCCAATTCAGAATGGTTTAAAGAGACCAAGGAAAACTGAGAACAAGTGTGTCTCGTTTCCACGTATGCTCTCAGTCCGTCCACCTTACTTACCCAACAAGATCCTGGTGACTGCTGGGGCTGGTCGCGGCGCCGACCATCTCCGCCAGTGCCAAACAACTGAGAAATGCCAAGGCCTTCATGCTGAACAAGTGCATGGGCCAAATTTTGCGTTGCCCTTTTGTAGCTACGTCTCCCTCCTCCTGCCTCACCTCCATGCCGTGTATCTTCCGTGGTACCCTTGACAGCTGCTTGTAAACAGGCACTCCAAGCATGGCACATCATGCATTCCTGGGGACGTGAAAGTACTTTCTATTGTGAGAGGCTTAACCATCTTTCACAATGTCCAACTAGAAGAGTGGACGCGAAGCAAGAGATCATAGTCGAGATATCGAGTTTTATTCTGAAGCTCGGTGGGAGTTAATTTTTGCCAACGAATTCAAAACGTTTGACAGAGGGCCTATGGAAGTTTGTTTAATGAATCCACGCTCCTGTGTTCACCTGGGAACAACGGCCACTTTCTGATAAGATAAATGAGAGCGGTGCACCTCAAGGTTGCGACAAATTTCAAGTTTTCAAGGACGATGTCCAGGGAGAGGGTAAATTTCATGTTATGTAGAAACTAGAGAAATACTTATGATGAGAGATATGAAAAATGAAAACAATTAGCCTGTTTAAGAAGCTGATGAAACATTTAAAGACTATTCGGCAAATTATTTGTTTTGTTTACATATCCGATAAAGAAATTTAGGTTAATGAAAATGTATTGTACCAAAGGTCCTTTCTCCCTTATATGGCTGGTAACCGAATGAAAGCACAAATCTGATTCTATAACCGGCACCAAGCGATGCAACCACTCTCATGTTTCTACAATTTTTTAACGTTTTGTGCCTATTGCTTGGAGGCATGCAAACGTTGTTCCTGATTTCAAAAAGGGAGATAAATCGTCTATATGCAACTACAGGCCAATCAGTTTGACATTAGTTATAGGTAAAATGCTTGAATCAATAATAGTTAATAGACTCAGAGATCACATCGAGAGACATAATTTGATTCATGACTCACAGCATGGTTTCTTCATATAAAGCGTCAGATAACAATGATAGTTACGATGTCATTTACCTTGACTTTAGCAAAGCGTTCGACAAGGTGTCCCACCAGAAACTGTTAAATGAAATCAAGGCCCATGGCATAGGAGGAAAAATGTCAAAGTGAATTAGAGCTTGAATCAGTGACAGAACACAGCGGGTCACCGTAAATGGTGTAAAATCCAATTGGGGAGTGTTTCTAGTGGAATTCCCCAATGCTCAGTTTTGGGTCCCTTACTTGTTCATTATGTACATAAACGACTTGGACAATGGGATTAATAGTGATGTCAGTAAGTTTGTGGACGACATAAAAATAGGACGCCAAATTAGGTCAGGAGACGACGCCGAGATTCTGCAGGATGATCTTAAGAAATTGTTCACATGGTCGGTAAAATGGCAAGTGGACTTCAATATACCAAAGTGCAGCGTGTGGAAAGGAGGGCTATACAACCCCGAAAACAGATATAGCTTAGATAACACGTTTTTAGAGAAAACTGAGTGCGAGAGAGACTCGGGAGTTTTAGTGAGTCTTGACCTTAAATCCAGGACACAGTGCATTAGTACCAGGAATAAAGCTAACAGAACATTAGGTTTCATTGCTAGGACGGTTGCAAATAGAAGAGCAGAGGTAATTATCAAACTCTAGCATTAGTTAGACCCATCCTTGATCCTTGACTATGCGATACATTTTTGGTCTTCGTCCTATAGAATGGATATCAGTTTACTAGAACCAGTACAGAGGAAAATGACCAAAATGAAACATAGGCTCAGAAATTTACCTTACAAAGAGAGGCTTAGGCACCTTAAATTACACTCTGGAAAGACGCAGATTGCGGGATGATCTAATAGAGGTGTTCAAGTTGATCAAAAGCTATAACAAGGGTGGCACAAACAAGGTCACCATATTAAGACAACAGGGCAGGACTCGTAGTAATGGATTTAAATTGGACAAATTTAGATTTAAAAAGGAAATAGACCAGAATTGGTTTACTAATAGAGTGGTCAACGAATGGAATAGTTTTAGTAACCATGTGGTGAGCGCTGAAAATATCGGTTGTTTTAAGAAGCGGTTAGACATCTTTATGGATGGGGATGACGGGTGGTAATGGGCATGGAACTGCATAGTGTAAGCCTTATGATCACTTGCAGTCTCCTTCATTCCTATGTTCTTATGACTTCACTCTAGTGTGGATTGAAGGGTTTACTGAGTTACCATTTTGAAGCGAATAAGATTTTTGTTAAGATGACTATTTTATATCATTGAATTCTTTATGGCTGATTTAAAAAAATGAAATTTTATTTTCATAGGTAGACTTGATGATATGTCTAATGAAATTGGCATTGTATTTAGGAGACTGAGGTTTGTCATATACATCATGTACTGATGGTTGGACGCTTTCACATTAGGAACAATACACTGTTGTTGGTCAAGTCTGGCCTTTTCTATTTTGTTCATTATCTCTGCAGAAGAACGATATCATTTTGATAAGAGCTTGGGACATCGCTGATGCAGTAACATACTTTATCTTGTTGCTGGATTGGGTGTATTTTTTTAGGTCTTTAAGGATTCTCGTACGGATGTTTCTGTTCGGGAAAATAGCTTACGCTTAGGACGCTTTTTCCGTTTTCTTCCTTAGGTAATATAAGAGACGACCCTACTGAATTTGCAGAATATGTTTATTTGTTATATTGTTATTTATCTTAATTTTATTGCTAAACCATGGAATTCTAAATCTTGAGATTAATTTTTCCCCCTTAAGATCTTTCTTCATCTATAAAAAAATTATATTTTATATTGTTTGTTTTGTTATTATTTGTCCGTTTGTTTATTATTATGTGTTTGATTTTCATTTATTATTAGTTATGTCAATTTATTATTATTTACTACTTACCTGTTTGTTTATTATTTAACTATACCTATGCATTTATTTATGTATTTTATCTATTATTTACATTATTTTGATTTTTTATTTATTCATATATTTGTTTATTATTATTAGTTTTTTTTCGCATCCGATCTAGTTATGGACCAAAAGGTCTCCTGTCGGCATGCTCCGCCTTTGTAATACTTTGTAATCCTATGTAATATTTGCGGGCCAAATTGACGTAATTATAAACAAAAGTATCTTGGTTTTTGCATTTCTTCCCCTTCCCCATCCTATGGTGTGAGTAATTTGCCGCAGTAATCAACTAAGAAAGAGAGAAAAAAAATATTCCAACGAAAAATAAACACAAGGATACCAGAAACTCTTGCTTACTCGTATAATTTTGAAAAATTATAAAAAAGATAGAACCTAGTTGAACTTATATATATATATATATATATATATATATATATATATATATATATATATATATATATATATATATATATATATATATATATATATAAAGAGAAACATAAAAAAGAACTCGTGTATCAGCAAGGATACCGTGCAGCTTTATTTTACTTATCATTTTAGTTCTTACTCTCCATCTTCCCATAATCCGTGTAGTACTCCCACCGTGTTTCCTTAACCCCTCCTACTCATTTACGCGTTGTAGGTATACACGTGGCAAGTAACTTGTAGCAAGTAACTTGCACATTTGGCTTGGCTCTCAACTTGACCCTTGTGAGTGAGGCTAGAGAGAGGTCATTACTTATCTCGTAAACAGTGGTTTTTCCTGTTTCATTGTGGTGAGCAAATAAATATATTATCACTCAAACTCATGGAGATGTATTTTGTTTGGAAGCATTTTAGAATATATTTGGTGCATAATACACTTCATATGGTGGTGTGAGAAAGGAAAGGTAGACTAGGTATCGACTTCATCAATTCCCTGCCAATGGCACAAGTGAGACAGATGTTTGCCTAAAAAGTATTATCGAGTTACATCCTGGTCTGCCATGGACTCCACGGTTTTTGGGTATTTCCATAACCGAAATCATTCCTACTTCGACAATAAACACTGCTCAAAGGAGAAATAAAGGTCTATGAATTGGTTGGCAAGAGCGTCAACCATGAAGGGAAAAGAGCAGCTGTGTGGCAGGCAGAAGGCCCGATTAGCTGCCTGGTCCCGTCCCCGTCATCATCTCCCGGGAATAAAACTTACCATTCCATTTTTCTGTGTCAAAGGAAAAGAAAAGAAAAATCATAAAGGCACGATAGTCTGTCTGCCTGTGTACCTGTCTGGCTGCTGTCTGCCTGCCTGTCTGTCTGTGTTTTGTCTGTCTGTCTGTCTCTTATTTCTACATTATAGGTATGTGTGTACATGTTCTAGCACATGCGAACAGACCCCTCCCCCTCACAACCACTACTCCAGAGGTCCCAGTTCGAATCCCGCGTAGGACTGCAATAATTTTAGTATCACTGCGCTGCGAGCCGGCACTCCAACTATAGTGGGCGGGGAGTTGTGTGTGTGTGTGTGTGTGTGTGTGTGTGTGTGTGTGTGTGTGTGTGTGTGTGTGTGTGTGTGTGTGTGTGTGTGTGTGTGTGTGTGTGTGTGTGTGTGTGTGTGTGTGTGTGTGTGTGTGTGTGTGTGTGTGTGTGTGTGTGTGTGTGTGTGTGTGTGTGTGTGTGTGTGTGTGTGTGTGTGTGTGTGTGCTTGTAAGGTCACAGCATTACCCATAGTTCGATCATTTATGAGCTCTAAGCTCCCATCCAAGAAGGTGTAGCGAGCGCTACTCAGACTATGTATTCGAGTGAGCGAAGGTGGTGAGAAATGAATGTCTCCATTCGTTCTGCGACTTGCGACTTGCTAGGTAAGACCACCCGCTTGCGCGGGATCGGTTTTTGTGGGAGGGGAAGAATGTCTGTAGGAAAATGAAAAGATAGTAGTGTGTAAAAGAGGGGTTTGCCACCGGGCGATTGAGCGAGCGATTAGGGGCAGTTGGTGATCATGGCTCAGGAGAAATGGGCAGGGAACTCGGACGGCGGCGCCGACGGCCGAGATTAGAATCACCAAAAGTTGAGAAAATGGTAGAAGGCGTAGTAGTAGAGAAAGGTGGAAAAACGGAAAAATCTTTAGTGGGAGGTAAACTGAAATGAGATGTAGTATAAGAGAAGGTTAGAAAGGAAGCGAAATTTAGTCGAAGAAAAAGTACGTGTAGATTTTTGTGCGTGGGGTGTGGTTATGCTCGTGAGAGGTGTGTGTATGTATCTTACGGGAAATGAGTAGAGTTCACTACCCGCGTGTAGAGAGCGCGTTCCTGATTAGCCCCAGGTTAAGGCATAAGCGTCTCTGTTTAGCCCCAGGTTAAGGCATAAGCGTCCCTGTTTAGCCCCAGGTTAAGGCATGACCGTCCCTGTTTAGCCCCAGGTTAAGGTATAAGCGTCCCTGTTTAGCCCCAGGTTAGGCTTAAGCGATGAGCGAGCGATGTCCGAAGCGTAGTTAGGAGAGTGGATCCAATGGCGGTGCGAGGGTGGAAGGGGGGGGGGGGGTCAGGCGGGCGGGTGTTGTTTTATCTTTCTCCTTCCAAGCACAACTCTGAAAGCAGAGAATTACGTGATTTGGGAATTGTGTGTAAATGTCAGAAGTGTAAACCGCTCGCCAGCGTCAGCGAAAAGGCCAGGGCATGGGTGCGGGCCGGACGACAAGAGAGGCTCCCCAATTCCTCTCTCGCGACCAGCCGGCGAAGAGTTAAGGGCTCTGAATCAGAGTTGAGTTGTGGGCCTCTGCTAAGCGAGCGAGCAGGTGTGCATATATCTCTTTTCATCCAAGCACAGCTCTGAAAACAGAGGATTACGTGACTTGGGAAATGTGTGTATTTGTCTTTGGTGTAAACCTGCCTGCCGTCGCCAACGAAGAGGTCAGCCTTGGGCCAGACCGGCAGCAGCAAAGGAGACAAGTCTCCTCGACACCACCGGCCGGCGAAGATTGCTGGACGCTTGTCGAGAGAGCTGGAGTGGAGAGCGACGTCCGACCTCTGGTAGCGCTGTGTTGATTCTTACAATCCGTTCTATCTTTATTGTGTAAGTGACAGGCTTATATAGTGCTCCAGGATCACGCGACAGTCCGATCGCCCAATCAGCTATCGCCTCGTGACCTGAAGGGCTGCCGTCCGGTGCGTCCCTAACAATAGTCGCTGAGGTCAGCGAGGTGGCTTTTTCCAGTAGCCAATTACCTGTTAGCCTGCGTGGCAAAGCAGTCGTTTGTGGTGTGGCCGCCACAATATTCCCCCCTCAGTGAGAATGTTCCGTTGCGTACGAGAGGGGACGGCCCACCCTGGAGAATCGTACCGGAGGTGGGTCGTTGTCTTGTAGGTACGCTGGCTTGAGGCGGTCGTTGGAGACCCAGTCGTTGCTACCTTTGATGCGTAGCAGGAACGCTTTCTTCTTTCTCTGGGCAACTTCGAAAGGGCCAGAGTAGGGTGGGGTGAGGGGTGGCGTGTGAGCGTCAGTGCGGAGAAAGACATGCTTTGATGTGTGTAGATCTCGGGGGACGTATCGGTGCTCTGGCGACTTGTAAGTTTGTTTGCACGGGGTGAATTATTTGACGATACTTCGTAGGCGGCTGATGTCGTTGTTCGTAGGGGCATCGGGGAAGAATTCGCCGGCTACCACGAGGGCTTCGCTGAAAAACATCTCGGCCGCGTAAACGTCGGGGTCCTCTTTCGGAGTAGTACGAAGGCCGAGGAGGACCCAGGGTAGCTGAGTGCTCCAGGTCACGTCGTTGCAACGAATGAATTGAAATAATAAAATAAGACTAGGTGCACAAAAAATTCAATACTCTTATTAGTTTTTTAGTGTTTGACATGGGTGTTATTTCTTTCGCGTCTTAAGTATTGCAGGTGCAAATTTACTCTACCGAATACTATCCTTCTAGCTTTCACCTTGTATCCGGTTTTTCTATTCACCCAATAACATTTCGGCAGGAGAAGCTTTTTCTCTATTTCATCGATTCTGAGCTATCAAAAACAACCCTATTTTTTGTAGGACCCTCACGGGTCAAACTCTGGATCTTTTTCTTTTTAGACTAGGGTGGTAAATGTTCGGATAGCAAGATTTTATATAAACGTAACCTGGGAATTCGTGTATTTGATCAATCAATAACACAAAGGAGGAAATTTTCCCCTCAGGTTTGCTTTACATTAGTATGTACATATTTTTTTCATCGCTTTCGAAGTGATTTTTTTGGTAACTTAGAAACAATGAAATAAAATAGAAGAAAAATAAAATCTCCGGATTGCTCAACAAATAGACCACCAGGGCTAGAAAGAATAAACAAATCTCAGATTTATGGGATTACATGGTGTTGACCATATTTACTATCACTATTAGCAACTTACAGATAGTAGTGGCCGAAGAGCCGACTTCGTAGGAGGTTCCGTAGACGTTGTATAGGGCTGATGACGCCCCCCGGGGCAAGTGGTTCTGGTTTTGAAAGAAAGAAAAAAGAAATTGCAAAAGCGACAGATATGACTGGGAATGCGATAAATAAATGTCTGACAGCATTTGAGGAGCTCGTGTCACATGCCAGATCTCTCCAATCGTCAGGCAGACCCGTTGTGTAAAGCCACATCTGCGCAAGAAATGGAAGCATTGTACTCGATTAGAGTGAACCAGAGGGTAGTCACTATGGGCTGTTATTTTTATGAATTTTCTCCAACCCAACCCCGATGAGCGCTTTATATCATTAGAAAGTGGAATTCTACAAACTCCATAGACTATATTTACTGTATGAAAATTATTAATAGATTTCATATATAAGCCAGTAAGCCAAATGCACTTAAATAGAAAATCAGAGAAAAAATTTAATGGTAGAATGGCTTGCGAATAGATTAAAAAGACGGCCTTCAACATCAGGGCATACATTATAAATTTCTAGAAGAATTGGAATATCTTGCTCCTTCCTGATAATATTTAGCAGTGCCTCTATAAAATCTAGTGAATGGGCCGCAGTGAGGTGATCGAGGGAACGACTGTCATTTGCCACTAACTCCGATGGAAGTCTGAGTTTCTGTTGCCATCGACACCCTTACATCACAACGTACTGTTTGTGTCAGATGAGCTGATATGAAAATTAAAGAGAAGTGTTTTTGTCTCATATAATAATTCTACGATCTGATTGTTGGAATTCACTGAAATGAATATCAAGAAAACTTACTTATAAAGCTTGGGGTTGATGGATGGCATAAAGTAAAAGTCGACCTTGTTCAGAAAGTCGTAGCTGGCTGACTCGTCCACCAGCTTGCCCATCATGTACGCCACCACATGTGGTGAGGGAAATCCACTCACGGGGATGGATACCTTGGAAAGGAAAACTAGATCAGTGTCAGTAACAACCGAGTCTACTGACCCAGAGGAGAATGACAAAAATCATGGGCTCAGAAATTTACCTTACGAGGACAGGCCTAGGCACCATGATTTACACTTTCACACTCTCTGGAAAGACGCAGAGTGCGGAGTGATCTAATAGAGGTTTTCAAGTGGATCAAAAACTTTAACAAGGGTGACACAAACAAGGTCATCATATTAAAACAACAGGGCAGGATTTGCAGTGATGGATTTATATTAGACAATTTTATATTTAAGCAGGAAATAGACAAGAACTGGTTTACTAATTGAGTGGTCAACGAATGGAATAGACTTAGTAACCATGTAGTGAGCGCTGACACTATCGGTTGTTTTAAGAAACGGTTAGACATCTTCATGGATGGGGGTGACAGGTGGTGTAGGACATGGAACTGCCTAGTGTAGGCCTCATGGTCTCTTGCAGTTTCCTTCATTCTTATAAGAATTATTAATGAGGTCATACAAGTTTGCAGAGGCCCTGTTCTTTCTGGTCACAAACCTCGCCTGTCATAGCTGGTTGGATGGCATGATTTAGCAAAACCCAACAAATTCTGATTCCTTTTTGAAAAAAGAAATTATAAATATATATGATGTTATGCACATACCGGCAGGTAACCAGTCATACATACGTACAGTAGCAATCGGCTCTCGTGCAGACCTCAAGGATGGCAAGACAGAACTTTCATTCAAGATTACATTTACCGGATGAGCGAGACTGAGAACTCGCAGTTCTTTGATTGTCACCTTCCCTGAGTATGGTCACTCTTAAACTATTATTGTAACACTTTTCTTTTGAAAATGCCATAAGATACCTGCGCGTATATTAATACTCTATTTTCCAGAAAAAGATATGGGATTGCTGTCCTCCACTTGGTCTTGGTGATCACAAAACCTAATTTGGAAAGGAACGAGCGTAGCAAACAAACTTTACATTTGTTTGGGGTGGGGGTAATCGAATATATATATATATTTTTTTTTTTCTGAGAACTTTTACTATTCATCTCATTACTGATCATAGTTCGAAGATCTTTGATGTTAATCTCATTCCTGCCAAACATGTCTTGTGCCACGCTGCGCTTTTGTTCGGTTGAGGGGAAAATCCACATTAAGGTTAGAAGCAGAGATGACTGAAAGAATACAGAACCTCAGAGACAGGTCATAAAGTACCCATTCTTCACGATGTCATTTCCTGAGCTGAATTAAACAATTTGAATTTCATCAGAATAAAATCTACAGTGCTTCATCATAACGAAAAGACTGCAAGCACAAACTGTTGGAGTAAAACAAATGGGTGATGCTGTGTTATATCTCATCTCCGACAGTGGAAACAATGGGCTTGTGAGACCCTCCGTCGACAGTCGGATCATCTTCATGTTTCGACCCCAGAAAATTTTATCTATCAATTCATGTAATCATATATATGTGAAAAACTCTTGGTTTGATGTTTCGTTTCGTGTATAATTATTATTGTTAATGTTATTATAATTGGTAAGGCACCTGGGTTAGATGTGTGTCACGTGAAGTTTCTGACTAAGGGAGAAGTTATATTGGATTTACAGGGTGATATTATTTAATGTGTGCCTAAGAAAAGGAAGTATACCAGAGGACTGGAGGAATCCATTTATAGTTCCACTACACAAAGGAAAAGACAAAAATGTAAATGTGGTAGCTTCATAATGGGACCTTTCGCAGTCAGGCTCGTAGATGCCTATTAGCGCTAGAATTTTCAATTGTCTCGGATTCCACGAGGCAAAGGGGTGACTTAGCTAATTTGGAAACCGATATTAAAAAATATATATATATATATATATATATATATATATATATATATATATAAATTGCTGCATAAGTGTATTTGAAATTAAAAACATGACCTCTTTATGCTATAATTTTTACTTACTGGTGTGTGATAAGGCTTTGTTAATTTAACTAGGAGATAAAACTAAAAATTGGTAATTATTTTTACTGAAGTATGAGCAGTGAAAATAAGAGATGCTGATTTCGGTTTTTGCATTTTATCTGAGAGTGTTGAAAAATAATGGATATCACTGTCACATCCTGTATATGAAGATAATCAGTGAGATAAGATATAACAACAGTGGTGGCGGACGTACGAGGTGAGTTACGTTTGTGTAAACAATAGCCTCTTAGATCTGCTGGGAGCAATTTTCAAACAAATATGACTAATTTTACGTGTGCCGTGGCAGACTGCACGTCAGATTCAAGACAATATAAGTGAAAGACAAACCTTAATCGTACCGGAAAAATCGTAATCCTACCGTCTTCGATGCAAAATTATATTTTCTATACATTACATGGATTTGCCTATTGCTTGGTGTATTCAAATGAAAGGATATATCAGTATACGTCCATTGAAGTCGGTAGAAATTGACAAATTGCTTGGCTTGATACAATTATAGGCTGTTTTACGCATATCATCTGTAATTATAAATAGAGGCTCAAACAATGCTATATGCCGTTTGCAATCATGAAATTGATTGACTTAAATTTCAGACACAATAATGTACAACGACACACCTCTGTAAGCTTATAAAACTTGCCCAAAAAAGTATTTATTTTCCGGCAAGAATGACAAAATCTGGCGGTATCTGGTATCAAATCGCTCACTGCGAAAAGTCCCATTGTTAGTAAAGCGTATATACATAAATAATTATATACTTTAATCCGTAAATGCATAAGTGTGCGAATACATAAATACTTAAATTCATAATTACGTTAAATACATAAATGCATACATTAACACATAAATGCATAAAAAATGGTTACATGAATACATAAATACATAAATAATAACATACATAAATGAATGTATATATGAATGGGTAAATATATAAAGAATTTAATAAATCAACAAATGAAAAAATGAGTAAATGAGCAAACAAATAAATAATAAATCAATGATAAATTATAAATGTATAAAGAATTTAATAAATCAACAAAAGAAAAAATGAGCAAATGAGCAAATAGATAATAAATTAATGATAAATGAATAAACAAATTAATTAGCAAACAAATAATTCATAATAGAAACAAACGGAAAATTAAACAAATTGAATAAACAAGTAGATAGGTAAATAAGTAAATATACAAAAAAGACACAAACACACACGCAAAAAAAGAAGACTTGTTTGCAGACATTACAGCAATTTGTTGAGTTGTGTATCCAAGTGAATTTTAAGAACTGGAAATGTGCTACAGTCAATAGCCTTGGCGGAAAATTGACATGATTCATTGACAATGTTCTTGGAAAAATTTTTCCTCTTAGTTCTAAGTTAAATGTTGTCCTGAAAGCTTGTGAAAACATTCTCAAATTGAATGTTATTAATGCTTCTTAAAGTGTTGAAGACTTGTATCAAATCCCTTTTAATCTTCCCTATTTTCAAAGGGAAATTTGGTTTAGATATTTCATATTGTTTTCGTATGATTTGTTTCTTATATCGTCCCTCCGCCCTTTCCAATCTGTCAGTTTCTTTCATGAAATTCTGGGACCAAACGGAAACCGTACATTTCAAATGGAGAAGGAATGATGACTTGTGTAAGTGGTTGATGATAATGATGTGATCTTTAGAAGTCAAAGGATCATTCCTAGCATCTTATTTGATGGGAAGAGGCACTGCACTAAGCAGCTTGAAGAACAAAGCCCACTGTCAAAGACTATGAAAAAAAAGACAGGAAAGTCACTTAGTATAAACATGAAGCCATTTTTTGCAGTGTCGTGAGCGCCATCTGTTGTTGGATACCGGTACTTCGTAGCAGAAATTGTTGCCAATAGGTCGCTAGCAAACAAAATTATTACTTAGTTTTATTTATATATTTATTTATTTTGTTTTTTTGTATGCTGTAATTTTTTTTCTTACGCAATATTCATTATTACTATAAAGTATTTTTCCTGTATATATTGAAGATAAATATATAATATTGTTTTATGATTATTATTTTGTAAAAGTTTTACATAATATTTTTGGTTAATTTTTTATGTATATGCGAACAAATGTTTAATAATATATCTCAGGGTGAATAGAAAAGCCGTCCTTGTTTTTTTTTTCTTTATTTACCTTCTCAAAATATATACAATCCTGATTGTACATTTTTCCGGAAAAAATCATGAAACCCTACAACAAAAGAACTACAACAACAACACAACAATAATTATAATAATAAACAGAATTAAACAAAATACAACGAAAGCAACAAAAAGACAAATATCAAAATACAAATTAAAACAAACAAAATAGAATAGGTAAATAGCAAAAAATATAAAAAATATATATATTAACCAAAAAGTATTTAACAAACATAATGTACAAGTATATTGTCAGTGCTTACAAAATAAATCCTACAAACACTCAAACACACATATATATGTATCTAAGAATATATCTATATATATCTACATATAAATATACTATATATGTATATGTATATATATTATATATATATATATATATATATGTACTGTATATATTTATATATATATACATATATATATATATAGTTACGACTACAGGCTCGTCGTAGTGAAGATTTCATTCAGACGCACATGCGCTCATGTGCGTATGTATAACTCGGACTATGTCGGCCGTTCCCACGGTAGGCTTGGTGGACTTCTCGACATCCAACTGTCAGTAATCGACGTAAGAATACTGTTAAAGTGATGAATCATATATTTATGATGTATTCCATTCCTTTTGTACACTGTCAACCATATTCTATACATTACATATAGATTTATGTATGTATATTGTCTTGTGGATCTCTCTTGTCAATCTTACGAGTTGATTTACGTAAGATAAGAGAAATTACATATTCTCTTAATCTTCGGACGCCGGTGAGAAAGATCTGTGCCTACGTGAGGTATATCCACGTCTAAAGACTCTTAAAGTGATGAATTCTATTCATCGGATTGTATTTCGTTCCTTTTTGTGCTTTGACAAACTATTCCATACTTTGCATATGAATTTATGTATGTGTATTACCTTGTGGATCTATCTTGTCAATCTTAGGATTTGATTTACGTAAGATTAAAGAAATTGCATATTTTCGTCGTTCTCGGACGCCGAAACGCCGGTGTGGGCATTCATAGCTTACATTGCGTTCTGGTAGAAATTGCGTGTGAACCAATATTTTGGCAACTGCGTCCCTAACTTACATTTACGTACGTATAGATATTCATATAAAAACTATTAAGTTTCTGCTTATCTAAGATTGACAAGGTAACTTTATCAAATATTATTATCTATTCATTGATGTAAAGAATATCCGTGTATGTACTAGGAAATATTCCTAAACACTCTTGTTAATCGTCGCGTCTAGCGACACTTGGCATCTCTCCGGATCTTACGGAGAAGAGTCTATATATATCATTGCTTGTAACGGTCAAGGGGACTCTGTTTATCGGAGCCTCATTGCACTCGTGTCCACTACGTTGGACTTAGACATTATAGTCGTAGTTTCATCTCGACTTGTATTTTCTCAAATCTTTGAGGACTCTGCTTATCAGAGCCTCATTGCACTCGTGTCCACTACGTTGGACTTAGACATTATAGTCGTAGTTTCATCTCGACTTGTATTTTCTCGAATCTTTGAGGACTCTGCTTATCAGAGCCTCATTGCACTCGTGTCCACTACGTTGGACTTAGACATTATAGTCGTAGTTTCATCTCGACTTGTATTTTCTCGAATCTTTGTGGACTCTTGCTTATCAGAGCTCCCCATGTACTCGTCCACTTTGTCGGACTTAGACTTATTACGTAGGACTTAGTTTCCATTCTTATGGTCGATATTTCTCGACCTTACCACTTAATGTCTTTAAGACTATTTTTTTGTTATTGATTGTCGATATTTGATCGACACATATATTTACGTGTCTTGGCAATACTAGCCTTTTCTGTTCTGTGAATTTACGTGTTTCGGACATTGTACTTTTCGCTAGTTTTGGCGACTTCTATTTTTCGATCATTGTTTATTTGTATCTTTTTTAGAAGGAAATAATCATTCTAAAGCAGAACTCTAGTTTTGAACCTGGCCCTTCCCCATAGGCGTCACAGGGAGTAAGGGAATTAGACTGGCGACCTTGCCAGGATTCGAACACACACACACACACACACACACACACACACTTTCGTCGAATGGACGGCAAGAATTGACGTTCTGAAGAAAAAGTGAAATTTTCGTGGATCTCAACACAAAGGAAGTACCTATTTTATTTACAGGGGGGGGGGTTGCTCGTGGTGTAGAGGGTAAGTGAGGAAAAAGGAGAAGGGGAGGGATTACTGAGGGAAATGGAAGGAAATGAGGAAGGGGAAGACTTGGTCCAAGAGGCCAGGCGTCTTGTAAACAAACGAAGGACTGATGATTTTGGTGATGGGACTAACAAAAATTATAGATTAGAAACATAGATAAGAGCAGCTCGATAGAAGGTGAGGATAATAATTTCCAGGGATTTAATGCGGGGGGGGGGGCGGATACCAACCTCCCCCAACTGGCAAGACTAGAGGATAAACTTGAACAAATGACCGAACATTGGGAGATTAGGTTCGGTAGTATAGCAAAAATTGCTCAGTGTTGAAAGATTGGAAGAACTAGAGAAGGCAAACAAAAAATTAACTAATGAAATAGAAGAATTATAAAGACAGTTAAAAGAAGTAAAAGAGGAGAATGAAGAATTAAAAAGGAAGAATAAAGACAACAAAGAGGCCATAGCAAAAGAAGTACAGGGCTGGAAAAAAATCCAAGAAAACAGTAAAGTTGCATTTACTGACATAATCAAACAGCAAATGAAAGAACAAACCGAAGACTCAGTTATTAAAGTGATGAGACAGAAGGAGAATATAGTAAGAAACTTAGCAGATAAAAAGAAATGTATAATTATATTAGGAATGGAAGAGAAACATAACCCAGATAGAACCACAAGAATCAAAGAGGAAAATGAAAAAGTAAGCAGATTACTAGAATTAGTTCAGGAAGATGAACCTGAAATCATGAAGCAAATTGACCAATTAAGATTAAATTCAGGTCACAAACGACGGCAGAGAATATCTTATCAAAAACAGGGAAACTAGCAGCAAGTGAACAATATAAGAAGGTATGGATAAAAAGGGAAATGAATAAAGAGGAAAAAGAGGAGGGAAAAATGAAAAGACATGAAGCTAAGGGAAAAAACGAGAACAGAACAGTCAGAAAAAGAGAAATTCTATTGGAGAGTAGTGAATATGAAAATAAGGAAATACGACATACTAGAGAAAAACAAAAGGGAAACAGAGAATACAATAGAAGTGGCAGAAAACTAAGAGTGTCTTACACAAATGTAAATGGATTAATAACAGGATTGAATGAACTGAATGATTATCTGAAGGAAAAAGAACCGGACATAATGGGAATTGTAGAAACGAAATTAAAAGGTCCACTACCATCCAACAGTGTAGGACATGACGCATATAATTATTGGATTAGAAACAGAGAGACAAAGCAAGGGGGTGGAGTTATGTTCCTGACTAAGAAGGATATAAACGTGAGGTGTGTCACATATGGAAAGAATACAGTAGAGATGATTATGATCGAAGTGGAAGACAGAGATAAGAAGAGCAGAAAGTTTGTGAAAAATTATGTGCCTCCAAAAACAGCCTCGTGGTAAGAGAGTGAGCATAAAAGTATGTTAGAGGACACAAAGATAACATTAAATAAGATAATGGAAGATGGAGGAAGAATAGTTATGATGGGCGACTTTAATTGCAAAGAAATCTGCTGGGAAGAGATGACAGTAAAGGGTGGAGACGGCTCATGGGGAAATGTTCTACTCGAGATGATTATTGACCATACAATGACACAGTGGATACAGGAGAACACTAGGTATAGAAATGAAGAAGAACCATCGAGACTAGACCTAATAATCACATCTGAACCTAGAATAGTGGAAAAGATTGAATATAAAACACCAATAAGTAAAAGTGACCATATATTGATTGAACTGGAACTAAATGAGGAAAAATACATGAAAAGAAATGAACAATATAGAAAAGAAAGAATGTATGAAAAAACAAACTTTAATAAAATAAGAGAATTCTTTCAAAATGAAAACTGGGAAGGAATATACAAAGAAGAAACAACAGTGGAAGAGAAATAGAATATTTTGACAAAAATTTATAAAAAAAAAAAAAAAAAAAAGGAGTAGAAAAGTATGTCCCAAGACAAAAACAAGAAAAAGAATATGTAAAGTGCTGGTACAACAAAAGTTGTAGGGAGTTAAAAGACAAAAGAGACAAAGCTTGGACCAGATGGAAAAAAGACAAAATGCCTGAGAAATGGAAAATATATACTTGTTATAGAAATGAATATGTACAACCGTGCAGAGAGGAAAAGAGAAAATATGAAAAAGATGTCATAGAAAAATGTAAAGATCAACCAAAACTATTTTACAGAT
>NC_134777.1:35988646-36046146 GCF_046742065.1 Oratosquilla oratoria | reverse complement strand
ACACACACACACACACAAACACACACACACACACACACACACACACACACACACACACACACACACACACACACACACACACACACACACATATATATAATATGTATACATGTATGTATGTAAATATGTATGTATATATGTATGTATATATATGTATAAATGTATATATGAATATATTTATGTCTGTAAGTATATGTTTATGTATGTAGGTATATATTTATGTATGTATATATATATGTATGTATATAAAGATTAACATCCTTGTGAATAGGTTGCTTAAACTCGGCAAAGGAAACATGAACTGGGAGTAAAGTGTTTATTCCTGACGTTTCGTCTACTAAGCTAATTTTGTTAATTGAGACCTGATTGAAGTTAATCTATGTTCTAAAAATTGGGGGCTACAGATCTACAATTTTTAGAACATGAATTAACATCTATCAGGTCCCAATTAACAAAATTAGCTTACCCTCATTGGTTCCTGGATAAAGCCCTCAGCCAAGCCAGAACCAGTTTTTTCAATCGCCCTTCCACTAAGCCAAAAGAGAGACAAAATCCCCTAATCATCCCCTTCTCAGAGTCCATCAGTTATTTGTCCAAATTTCTTCCTAAACAGAAGGTACATTTAATTCATAATTACCCTAATACTATTCATAAAAAAGCTGTTCATGTTCACCAAAGGTTGAGAGAAGATCATATCCCAGGTGTTTACTTCCTTTCATGTAAAGATTGCAACCTTTCATACATAGCCCAGACGGGTAGAGACTTAAGGGCAAGATCGAATGAACACATGAGGTCGATTAAGTATGGCCAAGAAAATTTAGCCGTGTTTCAACACGCAAGTAAATTTTATCACCGGATGGACTGGGAGAAAACTGACCTAATTTATAAATCAGGCTGTGGTTTCAGAAGGAAAATGGTGGAATCCACATTAATTGAATATCTGCCCACGATGAATATTTCCAAGTGTTAATGGACCCCAGACATTATATCAGGACTATTCATCACCAAACATATTGTCAACAAGCTTCCTCCCCCTCCACCTGACCCGACCTCATGTCATCCTCAGGTCACATAGGGTTGTGGTAGTGACGTTTATTATTTTCCAAGTTCGCTTTCTTTTGTAAGAGGTTGCTATTTAAGATAGCATCCTCCTTCCAATTAGTACTACTGCAGAGGATTGCAGTTAGCAATCGAAATATATAGATTCGCTTACGCAACTCTTTCGTCCGACTGTGGTGTTAGTTCTGACTTAAAAAAGTGTACATTTTTCACTAGTGATATATATATATATATATATATATATATATATATATATGTATATATATATATATATTCATATATGTATGTATATATATATATACATATATATATATATATATATATATATATATATATATCTTTCAACCACAAATTTGAATTCCGTGCCATCGCAGTCGATATTGAAGAATCGCTCGATGGAGGCATCCGTTGGAAATTGGAATTAAAAGTAATTTGTGGTTGAAAGAAGATATTAATTGATCACTGGGAACCATTCAGTGTATATATATACATATATATATATATATATATATATATATATATATATATATATATATATATATATATTCTGGTTGAAATCAACTGCACTAGTTGCTTTAACAATCTTCAAGACTGTATTCTTTAATCTGGAGAATACTTTCCTATTAGCAACTGAGAGGGACTGGAAGTAGTCATTCATGACTCTCAAAAGAATATACGCAGTGTATGCCAACTGATATATTTTTGCATAGTAATAGTATTGAACAACTATTGACTCCACCGAAACTATAGTTTTTCGCCTCGTCGTGAGGCGTCTTCAGGGTGAGGACTGCTTTGTAGGATGCTCTGCTATATTGAAGGTCTTCCAACGAATAATGACCGCTGGTTGGATGGGCGGGCTTATAAGGCTCAGCCTGCCTAGCTCAGACGGAATACTGGCCTCTCATTGGCTGAGAGGTGCAGTATGGGATTTTGTCCGGGAGCCAAGGGGGTGGGATTTTGTCTGGGAGCCAAGGGGGTGGGATTTTGTCTGGAAGCCAAGGGGGTGGGATTTTGTCTGGTAGCCAAGAGGGTGGGATTTTGTCTAGGAGCCAAGAGGGTGGGATTTTGTCTGGGATTCAAGAGGGTGGGATTTTGTCTGGGAGTCAAGAGGGTGGGATTTTGTCTGGGAGCCAAGAGGGTGGGATTTTGTCCGGGAGCCAAGGGGGTGGGATTTTGTCTAGAAGCTCTGGCCTGATTTGCTGCTGCTCTGGTTACTGGTCCTAGGCGCTGATTAACTAGCTGGACATGTTTCATTTGTTCGAGGGGCTGCTGCTGTCTAAGGGCTTGTTGTTCCTGGAGGGGGTTATTCTTTACAGGGCGCGCGGAAGGGAGAATAAAATCGGCAGCTTGCTGTATGTTGATGGTAGGGCGCTGGCAAGTAATGGATACTGCTTCTGCAATCTGCAGCTTCCTGAAGGCAGACTCCTTGTGAAGAATTTCCGTTTGATCTAGCAGCTTCTGTAGAGGAGGCTTCATGTTGTGTGTTTCAGTGAAATGCTGGAAAATTGATCCCTGGTTTCTATGGGATTGTAGGCGACGTCGCAGTGTAGAGGAGGTCCTGCCAATGTATGTGCTGGAGCCGTCGCAGCGGCCCTCCTGACATGAAAATTTGTATACAACATTGGTGGTAGCCTCACTCGGGGCCCTGGGCGCCGGGCTATTCCTCATTATCAGGGAACTAATGAGGTTAGGTTTGCAGAATATTCTCAAGTCTATGATGGCATTTCTGTTAGTTGGGGTGACTCCTATCTTGATGATATTCCTAAGGGCATCACACTCCTCGCGGTACCGATCATGAAAAGAATTATGGTGGTAAACGGTGATTTTCTCCTTGGGAGGGGTGGGCAACTGGGTCGAGTCTGCAAACTGGTCCAGTTTTTTCTGTATGACTTTCTCGATGAGATGGTCTGCATAGCCGTTGTTGGTGAGGAGCTGGCGGATACGGTCGAGTTCTCTGTGGGTAAGGGCCCTCTTCACATAGGAAGATATCACGGATATCTTGTATGAAACAGGACATTCTCCCTTGGCATTGAGGCAGCGGCCCACGTTGGTGGCTTTAGTGTAAACCTTAGTCTTGAAGCCCTGTTCTTGTTTAGAGATGTCCACATCTAGGAAGGGGAGGCACCCCTCTACACTGCGTTCACAGGTGAAGGTCAGGCTGGAATTACCTTCAAGAGCAGTAATCATGTGAGGAACCTCTTCGTCGGTAGTAGTGGTGATGAAGATGTCATCGATGTATCTCGCGTATATTCCTGGAGGGGGGTTATTGTTGAAAGTTCTTTCTTCCACCTGGGCCATATACATATTAGCAAAAAGTACCCCAAGTGGGGATCCCATCGCCACTCCATCAACTTGTCTGAATAATTCCCTTTTATGGGAGAGGAAAGGGGCCTCCTTGGTACACATCACTAGCATGTCTCGCAGGACGTCTTCTGAGATGTCAAATACGGGTAGGTCACTTCTATAGACGCGGTCCATGATGATCTCGATAGTCTCATTTACAGGAACATTCGTAAAAAGCGATTCTACGTCTAAGGAAGCGATGTCGTGGCACGGTGGAGCTGTGCGAAGCAGGTCTATGAATTCAGAAGCTGAAGAAACTGAACGTCCCATGGGGACGTATGGAGCGAGGAGAGAGTTTAGCTTCTTGGCAACTTGGTAGGTGGGAGTGGTGATTTGTGAAATAATAGGTCTCAGGGGGTTACCTGGTTTGTGGGTTTTTACAGTGCCATAACTATAACCGGGACCATAGTCACCTATCACTGGATTAAAATACTTCGTCGAAGAGTTAGCTCTCTGGATGAGATGATTAATCCTCTTCTTCGCATTCTCAGTAGGATCCTTCTGGAGTCGCTGGAATTTTGCAGGATTATGAAGGATGGAGTCCATCTTGTTATTATAGTCAGCCTTATCCATGATGACGTAGACTGCTGACTTATCTCCTTTGCGGATGACGATGTCATCTCTCTGGCGTAACTCCTTGGCGGCTTCTTTTAAATCTCTAGTGAGGATCTGGCTTCTGTAATTTCCTCTGTCGCGTCCAGATTCTCCAATAAGGTCCTCTCTGATGGTAGGAGAAAGGGTTACCTTTCTCTCATTCTGCAGGGTGAGGAGCCGATCTATCAGGCACTCAATTTCGATTCTCTTACTTTCGAGATGAGGCCGGCGAATGAAATGGCAGTTAAGCCCTAAGTTTAGGAGTGTCTCTTGCTGACTGGATAGGGTGGTGGTAGAGAGGTTGATGAAACCTTGAGCAGGCCTCTCGTTTCTTACAGGTCCTCGGTGTAGTGTGGTGAGCTTCTTCTGGGTTCTGGTGTTAGCAATCCATTGTTGGTGATGTTCGTATTCAACAAGGTGCCCAGTGGCTGCTTGTCTTATATGCTCTTGGTCTGTGGCAAAAGTGGCCCACAAGGCGGCTTTTTCTTCATTGGCTTTTTGGAGGCGGTCTTGGGCATCTTGCAGTCTCTTCTTAAGGGTAATGGTGGTACTATTGCGATTACCTGTGTGTCGGCTATTAACACTTCTGGGGCACAGGTTTTCTCTTAGGCAATCCTGGTTAAAATCAACTGCACTAGTTGCTTTAACAATCTTCAAGACTGTATTCTTTAATTTGGAGAATACTTTCCTATTAGCAACTGAGAGGGACTGGAAGTAGTCATTCATGACTCTCAAAAGAATATACGCAGTGTATGCCAACTGATATATAGTT
Organism: Oratosquilla oratoria; assembly: GCF_046742065.1. Classification (NCBI taxonomy): domain Eukaryota; kingdom Metazoa; phylum Arthropoda; class Malacostraca; order Stomatopoda; family Squillidae; genus Oratosquilla; species Oratosquilla oratoria. The sequence goes on along the minus strand of NC_134777.1, from coordinate 36,041,378 downwards.
TTTCGCCTCGTCGTGAGGCGTCTTCAGGGTGAGGACTGCTTTGTATATATATACATATATGTATATATATACATATATATATATATATATATATAACACACAGGAACCCACAGTCGGAGAAAGAATAAACTTCGAATAGAGAATAATCCTATATTTCGGCTATCAACTGTAGCCCTCTTCAGGAAAGTACATAAGATAGAGAACAGAGGGGACTTATAAACTGCAGTAAGAAGAGATGTGGACAGTTGACCTCACTCAGACGCGGGGCTAACTGGGGTGGCGGAGGAGGGAGGGGGTGAGGAGAGGGGAGGATGTAACGTCCGCACGAGCTTATTTATTGCTGCGCGTGAGATAATGTCAGGGTACCACAGCCCTTTAGAAAAATAAATATTATGGCAATCCACAATTAATGCTGATTCGACTATTTTCCTCCTGAAACCACAGTGGGACTTGAACACTAACCTGGCCTTACCCCAGTCGAAAGAATGATTCTTATTTTTAACATGAAGAAATACAGCCGAATTTTCCTGCCCATACCTAATTGACCTTTTATGTTCTGCCAATCTAGTGTTCAAGTCTCTCCCGGTTTGACCCAAGTAAACCAAATCACAATCTTTGCAGGGCAAACAATAAACACCAGGTGACTCAACTTCCTTCGGCTTTTGTTGAACGTTCACAATTTGCTTACGTACGGTGTTGGGATAGTGATAAGCAATAGTGAGACGTTCACGAGGAAACAATTTAGTAGAAGAACTGATGGTATTATTGAATGGAATCTTTAAAATGTCCTTAAAGGAGCGGTGAAAATTTGAGGGGACGGAAGTTTTAAAATGGTTGGCCCTAGCCTTACTGAGGGCTTGGTCCAGAAACCAAGGAGGATAAGCCAACTTCTCAAGTTGACAATTGATCACCTCAATCTCGTGGTCCAGAAATTGAGGACTGCAAATCCTGAAAGCCCTCAAAAAAAGGCCAGAGGCAACACTTTTTTTGACATTGTCAGGGTGATTGCTAAAAAAGTGGAGATAACTGCCTGAATGGGTGGGCTTACGGTATACTGTAAAGAATAAATTATCATCAGTTCTTCTTAATAAAATATCCAAGAAAGGGATTTGGTGTCCTTCTTCCCATTCAACTTTAAATTTAAGATTCGGGGTCAATTGGTTCAATTTATCATGGAACACTTCAAATGGGCCCCAGCTGTCATCCCATGCCGAAAAGATATCGTCTACGTACCTGAGCCAAATCATTTCGGGCGGTTTGATGCTGGGCAAAAGGGTACACTCAAAATACTCCATGTACAAATTGGCCAAAACAGGAGACAAATTGGAACCCATACTGCAACCGAATTTTTGACGGAAGAATTGGTCTTGAAAGGAGAAAACATTTGAAGAAACACACAGGCGAACTAAAGCAAGAATTTTGTTGACAGGGAGGGGGAAAGAGTCTTGAAACGGTTGCAGTTTGGTTTCCAAAAACGTAAGTACATCATCAACATTAATTTTCGTAAATAACGAGGTAACATCAAGGCTGTGTGTTATCTACAAATGTGCTACTACATTTCTATTTAGAAATATATATATATATATATATATATATATATATATATAAGTAGATACATATATATGCATATAGATGTATATATAAAAATATATATATGTATATATATAAAAGTAGATACATATATATGCATATATATGTATATATAAGTAGATATATATATATATATATATATATATATATATATAATATATATATATATGTATGTAGATATATGTCTGTATATATATATATATATATATGTATATATATGTATGTATATATACATATATATATATATATATATATATATATAAGTAGATACGTATATATGCATATATATATATATATATATATATATATATATATATATATATATGTATATTTATAAAAGTAGATACATATATATGCATATATATGTATATATATAAGTAGATATATATATGTATATATATATATACATATATGTATGTAGATATATGTCTGTATATATATATATATATATATATATATATATATATACATATACATATGCACATATACATTTATCAACTATAATTCACTTCAATTCTAAGTCATCAACGTCGATTAACTCGTGGAGGTATACATGCAGAAATTGATACGTGGTGAAGCTAAGAACCTAGCTTGACCACGTATCAATTTAGAGTTATTCTATTACAGAAAGGGAAGCATTACAAAGGATTACAAAGGCGGAGCATGCCGACAGGAGACCTTTTGATCCATATCTAGGTCGGATGCGGAAAAAAAGAAAAATGGAGAGCTTTAGATATGATACTGGAATATCCAATCATAGTGTGGACTGATCATACAGCTATTCAGAACTTATTCAATTGAAAGGATCATAGAGGCAGATGAGTCATGTGGTTTACTGCATTTCAATGTTATGAGGTTCAATTTGAATACATTCCAAGTTGGAAGAAGGTTGCAGCAGATGCACTATCTAGAAATATTAGCCAACCAACGGCAGGGTTGATCAATTTTATCTGCAGTATTAATGAACTAGTAACATTAGATGAGGAATTGATAATAAGAGAACAAAGAAGAGATCATTTGCCCGCAGCAACGCGCGGGTAATTTGGTTAGTATACACACGTGTGTATATATATATATATATATATATATATATATATATATATATATATATATATATATACATATACACACATATATATATATATATATTGGTAGGAGGCCATGTTGTATACATGATTTCAAGAAGTCTACAGCGACAATGGCGTTGTTGAGCTTATATTGAAGTTTTAATTTGTCTCGTGCAACAAGTTTCTGTGCTGGTTCCAAATAGCTGAGAAGGTGTCCAAAAGACATTTGGTGTGGTTTTCTCTTTGTTTATTTTCTCCAATACGTATTTCGACCTTACTCGGTCATCCTCAGGGAGGGAGTTACAAAGTTTTGGTGATTACAAGGGTTTATATACAGGCCGTACATTGGCCGAACACTGGGAGAGGTCATTGTCTATAGCCGTGATCCGTAGCGTTGCGTACGTGGAAGTAGCAACTTTCTTGTGGATTGTGGAAATGGGTGTAATTGTTTGTGTTATGTGCGTCTATTGCTTGGGAGTGTGGTTGTGGGCATGAGTTGTATGTTAATGGAAGGTTTTTTGATGTAAATGTTCACTGCTTCGGCCATCTTAAGGCGAAGGGGGTCGTGAGCTTTGTAAATTATTTTAGTGTTTGTCTGGTGATGGTGGTTTTGTGTTCTTTTGTCATGTGTGTTTTGATGGCGCCATTCTGGAGGTGGTATGTGAGTCTTTTGGAAAGGGTCATGGAAGTCATGCCAATGTATGAGGAGGTGCGGTGCTGACAATCACCGACAGGGCAATCGAACTCATACACGACGTTGACTTCTTGTAGGGGAGGGTTGGGGGGCTGGCTGTTGTTCTTCATTACCAGGGTGTGTGTTCTAGAGGTTTTGTAGTATATGATTAGGCGTATCTTAGTGTCTGGGTTGATGGGTCGAATGTTACGTGTGATAATATTTCGAAGTGTTCTTTCGTCTTCTTTGTAGCCGGTGTTCATATGTCCTTTGTAGTACAGATCTAGTGTTGGTATATTGGTGTTTGTAGGTGTTGGTTGGGCGATAAAGGAGTTCATCTTGTTTTTGATGATGGATTCGATGGAGTGCTGTGGATAGCCGTTGTTGACGAGTAGTGTTGTTATACGTTGTAGTTCGTTATTCGTAGTTTTCCATGTACTGCTGTGGGAGAAGGCTCTGTTCACTAGTGATCGGATGACACTTTGTTTGTAGCGTTCTGGGCATTCGCTACTGCCGTTAAGACAGAAACCGAGGTTAGTGTCTTTGACGTAGACTTCAGTTGTGAATCGATCTACAGCTGTGCCTACTAGTATATCTAAGAAGGGGAGAGTGCCATCGTTGCGTTGGTGTTCATAGGTGTAATTGAGGGTTGAATGTTTCTTGAACATGTGTGAGAGTTGAGTTACTGATTGGGGATCTTTTGCGCTAATAAAGATGTCGTCAACATACCGGGCGTAGACGGAGGGCTTCATGTCAGGATGGTCGTTGAAGATTTTCTCTTCGATGGATCTCATATAGAAGTTGGCAAAGAGTGGCCCAAGGGGGATCCCCTTGCCACACCGTCAACCTGTACGCGCATTTTCCCATCTGGACCGTAGAAGGGGGCTTCCATCGTGCAGATTTCAAGGAGTTCTCGGAGGATTGCTTCAGGGATGGCGAGAGGTGTTGAGTTGGGCTTGTGGTAGATATTCTGGTAGATGAGGTCAATAGTCTCCTTACTGGCTCATTTGTGAACAGATTCTCGACATCTAGTGAGACTATGACCCCTACTAGGTGGAAGGATTCAAGGATGGTGAGGAATTCCTACGAAGATTTTAGGCTGTACGAGGTTTGGATGTATGGGGTTATCAGGAAGATAAGGCGTTTGGCAAGTTTGTAGGTAACTGTAGGTGTTTGGCTGGTGATAGGGCGGAGGGGGTTTCCAGGCTTGTGTTTTTTAACATTCCCGAAGGCGTGCCCAAGTTTGTAGTCTCCTTCGACTAGGGGTAGTTTGGTGGTGCGTGCTGTTGTGTCATTTTTTTCTGATGATCTTGTTGAGTTTCTTTCTGAGATCCCGGGTGGGGTTCGTTGTGATGATTTTGAACTTGATGGTGTCGTCTAGTATGGTTTTTATCTTTCCAACGTATTCTTCCTTGTCAAGTAGGCCGTACATGGAAAATTTATCTGCCCTACATATGACGATATTATCCTGCTCTTTCAGTTCTTTGGCTGCTTTCCGAAGAGGGGGTGTGAGTAGGGAGGTATTGTGGTGTCCTTTCGTTTATTGACTTCAGCACATATTTCAGATGTTAGGTTGGGGTTGGTAGTAATCTTTTTCTCTTTTTCTAGTTGATGTATATTGTCTAGGAGCAGTTCCATTTCAATTTTCTTGTGGAGATGGTAGGGCTTGGACATGTAGTGGCAGTTGAGTCCGAGGTTAAGGAATTCCACTTGCTCTTTTGTAAGCTCAGCACTGCTGAGGTTTATGAATTGATCCTTAGATCTCGGGATGGAGACTGGACCGCCGTATAAGTTGGCAAGTTTGCGGCCGACCCTTCTTCTGGCTTCTAGAATATGTCTATCAGACATATTTAGGAGTGCTGTTTCGATGGAGGTTTTGATGTTTTGCTGGATGTCTTCAGTGTTGTTCCATTTTGAGCAGGTATTATGATACTCTGCTCGCAGTTGCTGGAGTAGCGATTCCTTCGCATGTAGTTCTTCCTTCAAGTAGGATAGTCTATCTTGAGGGTTGATTCTCCGGCTGTTGGCCTGGCGACGATAGGTGAATTTTGGTAGGAGGCCATGTTGTATACATGATTTCAAGAAGTCTACAGCGACAATGGCGTTGTTGAGCTTATATTGAAGCTTTAATTTGTCTCGTGCAGCAAGTTTCTGTGCTGGTTCCAAATAGCTGAGAAGGTGTCCAAAAGACATTTGGTGCGGTTTTCTCTTTGTTTATTTTCTCCAATACGTATGTATGTATGCATATATATATATTTATATATATGTATATATATATATATATAGATATATATATAGATATATATATAATGTGTGTGTGTGTGTGTGTGTGTGTGTGTGTGTGTGTGTGTGTGTGTGTGTGTGTGTGTGTGTGTGTGTGTGTGTGTGTGTGTGTGTGTGTATGTGTGTGTGTGTGTGTGTGTGTGTGTGTGTGTGTGTGTGTGTGTGTGTGTACGCTTTAATATTTATACTCGTATATCTATGAGCAAAAAAAAAAAAAAAATTGTCGCAACGTTTTTCATGAGTTAATGGAGGCGGCCCTGACTCATTAAGTCGTCTGATACATCCAGATCTTTTATCCTTGCCGAACTGAATTTTGTTTAATATCAATTGCGATAAGGGAGCTTCACCACCATATTTTCCACAAGCTGCGCATTTCGGTATGTGGTTTGTTTACCTCCTGCTATGAAGCCTCGTTGACACTGGGCTAGTTTAGTAGCCTCTAGCGCTAAAAACGACTTGTGAAATACCCGTCTACTTGCTCAATATTAATGGAAAATTAGAAAACTTGACTCCAAAATATCCTCGTGTCAACACTTACCTACCGGGTAACGTGCGGCTAGCACTGGCGGCTATTAAACAAGCCCCGTGTCAAGGAGACATAAGCCCGTTGTTCCCGGTGAGGTGCCACGGAGTTGATTGAAGTAGTCTGGCGGTAGCCATAACCATAGGGATAGTGCCACCCGGTACAGAAGGGGTTCGCCGTAAAACAAATGATCACAGCGGAGCCACTAAAATTCACTTCGTACAAGTGTTAGAAAAACGAGATAAAGTAAAACTGAGAAGCTACACGCTTTATCGATAAAGCAGAAACAACTCTGATACTCGTGTGTTGAGCAAATAGAATAAAATTTCAGTCGATGCAATTACATACAGCACAGCTTATATCTAAAAGACTCGTTTGGACAGGTACCTAAGGAATACGCTGCAGTGCAGCATGTTATGGACTTTCCTGTTGGTTTCCAATCGCACGAAATAGCTAAGCTTTCATGAAAATGATTCAAAACAGAGATGAATTTAGACGATTCAACTTCGACACAAGCAGCTAAGTAATAATTCACTGATTTGCACAGAAGTACCGATAAATTAAGGAGAGAGTATCGCTGCTTACGCCAAAGATAACTGTCGTTGTGTAAATATTATCCGTTTGATTAGTATCCCTCCAGTTTGGTGGTATTTGGGAAATCCCAGCCGGTAATTGCCAATACATATCTTCTAATCTAACATAACTGCAGGGGTTAGAAATGTCTGGAAATCATGGCAATCTTAGCAATAGCGCCGTTTTAATTTGACGATATATCACTTATTAGTTGCTGATATTATTTGGTTTTGCATTTCGGTGTGATAAGGGATGAACTAAACGGACAGAGAAAGAGAATGAGAGAGAGAGAGAATAGGCATAAGAATACGAATAATAATAATAATAATAATAATAATAATTATAATAATAATAATAATAATAATAATAATAATAATAATAATAATAATGATAATAGTAATAATAATGATAATAGTAATAATAATAATAATAATAATAATAATAATAATAATAATAATAATAATAATAATAATAATAATAATAATAATAATAATAACAACAATAATAATAATAATAATAATAATAATAATAATAATAATAATAATAAGCACAAATGTTAGAACCTTCATGCTGAATGACGACTCGTAATTTTCTCTCCTCCTTTTATATAGATCGACTTTTACTTTCGTGGCATCCATAACAGCTGCGCGCGCTTGTAAACTTAGGAAATTCACAACGCCCTCGCCTGCCTGATAACCCGGACATGTCAAAGGCCATATCTTTACTGTTTTGAGATAAACCCAGATATTTTCCCAGGGTTCTGCATTATAGAATGTTTATATTAGTTACAGTACTTCGACAGATCTATTTGTCATGAGTCAGCCGTTACATGACGAAAGTTCAACAAATAAAGTTAACTTTATCATAGTTAAAAATTCACCAGTGTCCTGTGTATCACTGAATTCTTTGAAAGATGCATCATTTAGTGGCCAACTGTGTGCATCTTCGTCCCAGTAATTCTACGAGGGTAGTTCCAAAAGTAATGGTTCTTATTTTCTCATTCTGTACCAAGGCATTCGAGGGGATTGTTTATGACATTGTCATGATGACTGACCCTTCGCGCTCATAATATTTTCATTTCTCTGTTGCATTTTATTGACTGTGTGACACTCTAATAAAATAACCCCTGTCATTGATATGCATCAGAAGTAGAGATGCGTCATCGAATTCCTCCACACAGAAGTGGAACTAATCGACATTCACTGGTGCTTGGTGAGCGTTTCCGGAGCCGAGGCAGTTAATGTCAGTACGGTTAGGTGATGAGTTTGTCGATTCTTGAGTGGCGACAAAGATGCGAGTGACAAACCGTGCTCCGGGCGGCCATGAACAGGCCTTTGCTCATCGATGTCGAAAGTGCATTGATAAAGGGAATGGGTATGAGGAGAAATTATTTCCGAAGCTAAACTGTATGCTCGTTTTAATGGTGCCACTCCCGTCTTCGCAGCATTTCAGTTTTTTGAGTTATGAGTAAAATATTAAACTTTTGGAACTTTCCTAGTAGTATACATACGATTCATGTAGTCTTTTAAGTTTTGGACGTTTAAGGAGACCAGCATTTGCGGTGTTTGTGATTCACTAATAATGCTCATTTACTTTCATTTCTTTTCCCCCCAGAAAAATCATGTTTTTCTTTCTGCAACGACGACGACTTTTCGAAGACTTATGCCAGCATAATTTCCGTGATGGAATATTAGAATTCTATCCCTTTGTTACAGCAATTTTCCACTGAATAAGATCGTTTGGGATAACCCAGAAAAGTCTACAAAGTACATTAACGTACTCAAGAGACAGTCTTAACGGATTTGCTGCGGTAACGATCCTAAGCTGAATAAGGATTACAAAGGATTACAAAGGCGGAGCATGCCGACAGGAGACCTTTTGATCCATATCTAGGTCGGATGCGAAAAAATAAATCATTTTAATAATAAAACAATAAATAAAAACTATAATAATGTAAATAACAAATAAAATACACAAACAAACGCACAGGCACAGTCAAACAATAAACAAACAGGTAAACAGCAAACAATAACAAACCGACATACAACCAATAATAAATGAAAATCAGACAGACAAATGACAACAAGACAAAAGCAAATAATATAAGATAAATTATAATCATTACAGCATCTTACTTAGGTATTTATCTAACTGATTCTTAAAGCTTCGAACTGAACTACATTGCACTACCTGTGCAGGAAGTTTATTCCATTCATTTACTACACGGTTGGCAAAGTTGTTTCTACCTACTTCCAAATTGAATCTATTTCCGGATAGTTTGAGACCATTGTTTCTTGTCTGATTCTCATTCAATGTGAAAATTTGGTCACTTTTGATGTTGTCAATTCCCTTTAAAATCTTAAAGACCTGTATCAAGTCACCTCTGAGTCTACGCTTTTTTTAGGGAAAACAGATTCATGTTTAAGATTGTCTGGTGCTGGGCAGAATCAGATCTGCAAAGTGCATCTCCGAAACCAAGGAGTCAAACTGATGCCACTTGACGAATCTTTCCTTTCACGATAAAAGATATCGACGTGGTCCAAATGCATCTAATGTAGTCATCTACTCTTTATTTATTCATTTTAATTTTTGCCCACATGTTATCAGGTAAATATATACGTAAGAGTACTGTGGTCTTCATTACTCCCACAGACTATGACAATAACGAGTTTGTTTACCATTATATGAGAAGCTCCTGGCGATGAATCAGAAATGGACAACCATAGTGGACAGATCGCAACATCAGTGCATCCGTATGGGTCAAGTAGCGACCACGTATTATTTAAGATGTTTTCTTTGTAATGGAAGTGATCTATTTTGATCTATATTGTAAATAATTCTATAAATCCTGGACTTTATTTCCATTGTGCATTACTTGATTCTGCTGTTTGAATGAGCAAAACGTTGTAAATGCTGTATTAGGTCTTTGCACTAGCGTCGTCTGCAGAAATGCATGATGGCTGATTTTGAGGTGGGAAATTGGAATTCATTGTCATGAATTGTTTGTTTAAGACGTATGGGCGGCAGGCAAGTTGTGGCCAAACCCCAGTCCCGGGCGACAATTCATGGGGGTTGTATAATCGCGATTCCAGCGAACTCGCCATGACCCCATTGCCACGTAACATCACTGTGGGACATTAGTTGATAAAAAGGTAAAGACTCAGTTATCGTTAGTTTATATTGAGGCAAAGTTATAATAGTGTTTATTAATACATTCGCTCAGTCAGTCGTTACCTCATACTTATCACCTTCTTTGGTGTGAGCCGATCCCAAGGAACACCATTTGGAGGTGCTGAAGGAGCTGTTGGCTATACTCTGGAGAGAAAGCCTGACCGTCCTTGACCAGGGGAGGAGGTGTCGCCATATAAGGTGGTGGTAAGGAGCTTACGACAGGAGGCACGTAACTGCGGCCGAAACTGTCTTCCTTGTCCTATACGCTTGGACAGTTTGAGCAGGTGGCAGTCACTGCTGGGAATCACAGGGGAGTGCGCGATTCAAACGTTCAATTAAGCAAATGTGAGACCAGCACTCCTCCGATTACGCCACCAGCGCATACTCGTATAGATGAGAATTGATTTATAGATACTTTGTTGGAGTTTTGAAAAAAAAAAATATATATATATATACAGTATATATATATATATTTATGTATATATATATATATATATATATATATATATATATATATACAGTATATATATATATATATTTGTATACAGTGTATATATATATTTATATATATATACATATATATAAGTATATATATATATATATATATATATATATATATATTGCAACAACAACAATAATAATGATAATGATAATAACAATAATAATAATAATGATAATAATAGTAATAATAATAATAATAATAATAATAATAATAATAATAATAATAATAATAATAATAATAATAATAATAATAATAATAATAATAATAATAATAATACTAATAATATAATAATAATAATAATAATAATAATAATAATAATAATAATAATAATAATAATAATAATAATGATAATAATAATAGTAATAATGATATCAATAAAGGGGGGAAATCATACCTCTGACGTCACATTTCTTGTCGGTTTTATTTTTTGTGTAGATACAGGTGTCTTTATTTTTTTTTTCCTTTTTTTTTTTTTTATCGTCTTGGTGTCATGCTGATCATCATTGCACGAAACACGCAAGAAGTGGAGATCCACAGTAGGAATGTTTGTGGATTCAAGAAACTACTGTTTTATTGAGAAATTCGTCAAATATTTGCTCACGTTTATTCTTTATATTGAGTTATTTTTCTGTATTTGTCTTTCTATTTCCTCACCTTTATCTATCTTTTTTCTTGCATTTTATATTTGGCCGTGTTTTCCTGTGGGTTTCTCAAAAATTGTGACATGCAAAGCATGATAGTGGAATATTTAAGATATGTTTGTTTATCTCTTGTTGTGTCTTAGTATCGATGTTGTATTTTGGGAATCCTCATTTCTTCCTGAAATTAGCTCTAACATTAGTTGGAGGCTACAAAACTACCTATGGTCTTGACGGCCTCCAGGGTCTCCTGGCCTGTGGGGATGATCTGCCCGGGGGGCAGGAGGAAGCCAAAGTTACCGGTATCTCTAAGTTCGACGGTATAGGTGTACTTGATACCTGCGACACCCTTGGCCCAGTCGTCTGAACCGCCAGCAGCGGGATCTGCAAGGAGAAAGATAAGAGGGATGTCTACATACAATGATTCTTCCTGATTGATACCACGTGAAGAGGGTAAAGATGTTCATGTTTATACACACATACATATATCAAGGCTTTTTCCCCCTTACAGGGGAGGTAACCAAAAAGGAAAAGGCATAAAATCATTCCCACCCATTCCATCCCTGAATACAATCCACACCCCTCCACCCTCCCTCTCATCTTAGCACCTCATGGATGACGGGTCATCCCTGCACCTTGTCCACTGCCCTGGGTCAGAAGCAGTGTCGCAAGACACAGCACATCCACAGCAAGGCCGCTTCTTTAAATAGGCGACTCCCCCTCTCCGTCCCCCCATGCATAAAAGGAGAAGACGGGGAGAAATCCCTTTGGGCTGCGTCAAATCTTGCTCACACATACTACCTCACCCCCATCCCCCCGCCCATTCCACCTCATGCATCACAACATCATCCATATATAACCATTCTCCATTCACCCCTGTCTTCTGTCCTCTCCCGTCCTTCCTCAACAGACATTCCCCTCTTCCCCAAAGCCCCCTTCACCCCATCCATCCACCTCATCCTAGGACGTCCCCTCATGTTCACTCCCTCCACATCTGCCTTCCACAACTCTTTTACTAGTCTTTCTTCACTCATTCTTTCCATGTGTCCAAACCATCCTAATACTCTTTCATCAACCCTATCTCCCAACTCCCTTTCCACCCCCGTTCTTCTCCTCACCTCCTCATTTCTTACTCTATCTAGCCTAGTAACCCCCATCATACTTCTCAGACACCTCATCTCAAACACATTCAAACTCCTTCTCTCTTCCTCTCTTATGTTCCATGTTTCTGCCCCATACAGTGCTGCTGGCACAACCACTCCTTCATACAGTCTCCTCTTAGCATCCATTTCCAAATGTCTATTCCTCATTACAGTCTTCAATCCACCAAGGCATTTACTCGCTTCTCTCAATCTACTGTACATTCTACCTCCACCTTCACTCCACCTTTTCCTGCCACATTTGCACCCAAATATCTAAAACTATCCACTTCCTCCAGTCGCTCTCCCTTAATGCTCACTTCCAGTCTACTGCCACTTTCACCCCTTGTACATCTCATCACCTTACTTTTACCCACATTTATCTTCAGCTTTCTTCTATCACATACTCTCCCAAACTCTGTCACCAACTATTTCATGTTTATGGAAATGGTTATTATTATGTATTTTTTTTCTATTAAGTGGAGATAGTGACGGTCAGCATGGCTATAGAGACAAATTGCCTTTAAACATAGTCAGTGGACATTATTATATATTGTGACCGAAGAGGGGTATATTTTTCCAGGTAACTCGGCCTTCACATTCCTCTACCTCTTGTTATCCCGGTTAATCTGGCCGTGGCCAAATTAAACGTCCTTTCTTGGATGTTTACTCTGTGAGGGGAGCACATATACAACTATGCCGTGCCTCATTTCAAATGGTGTATGCTTTATCATACCTTACTTCATGTATGCTTCATTGATGGTGTCAAGAGATTTGTATGTATGATTCAAAGACTCTATTAAGCCATTGCAAAATGTCATGGTACGTAATAATTCCATGATGGATAACGCCAGAAGATTTGATTAAGCTGGAAGCCTTCACGTATCGATGGATTAACGAAAAGGCTCCGTAGCGGATATGATTTTATATGATTGGAGACAAAATAGGAATGCAGAATCGAGAGACAAATTTGAATTTGTATATCATATTGAAACGAAAAATGAACTCACAGATGGTGTTGGTGGATGATCCAACTTCGTAGGAGGTTCCGTAGAAAGCTGTTAGTGAATCAACGGCGTCACGGGCTAGGTCGTCCTAAAGATAGACGAGGAAGAGTAAGTATTAGTCTAGTTCTTCTGCAAGGCTGAAAAAGTATGCATTCGTTGCCGAATTTAGGTATGAACTAAACACGCTACAGCTTAAGGGCTCACCAGCCATGATGGACAAAATTTCTATTACGAATAATGTCTTGCCATTTCCATGGAAGAAGAAACCAGAACGATGTAATAGTAGGCTAGTGTTAAGTACTACTGAGCAACCAAAATGCGACCATTGCGCCCAAATCTTTGCCATACTTGTGAAAAGGCCTCAAGTGCCGCTAAAAATCTTAGTCGTCAATTCATTGGGACCCAGGCCTTAAATACTGTATGCTCCTCTAAATAACTCACGAGGTCCACCCAGTCGTCAGGTAGTGCGTACGTGTATCCCCAGGGATACATCCAGAGCTGGGAGAAGGCGTGGAACGTAAGGTAGACCTTGATCCTGTCGGCGTACTTGTTGAGCTGATCTCTCACATTCTGCATCTCGATTTCGGAGAAAGGTTCAGGTCCGGAATAGATGTCAGAGCAAGGATTGTTGGAAGTTCCCACCTCTGAAAGAAGGCACCTCGATTGCGACAGGACAGACTAACCAATAGGGATTGGCCATGACTACATAGACATAAGGAAGGTTTGAGAGACTTGTCAGGTGAACTTACCGTTCCAGTGGAAGTCCCAGTTCCTGTTGGGGTCGACGCCCTTGCAGCCAAAGACGCCAGTCTTGGAGCGAGTCTTACGCCAGTATCGATCCTAAATGGACATGAGAATTAAGGTTACGTCTGGACGTCACACTAAAGCGAAGAAAGCAGGGAGTCAACTCGCATGACATAGAGGAAGAGAAAACTTTGGGACTTACATTGGTATGGCTGTACTCGTAGCCGTCGGGATTAATGGTTGGCATGAAGATAAAGTCGACATGGTCAAGGAAGGGGTAGTCTTCACGGTTTTCCACCATCTGGGACATAATGTAAGACACAGTGGCGGTAGAGACCCATTCGCGGGCGTGGATACCTGGGAAGAAGTTGAAGGGTGGTCTGGTTTTAGAATAAACTTGCGCCTGTATACCTAAGCTAATCTATGTCAAGCCACCTACGCTAAATAGAATAAAATGAGTAATTCATTTTTGTGGTTGCCCATGTGGGATTCCTGGATTCATAAATCCTGTTCTGGTTAAAATAGTTTGAATTACTGTTTTCATAATGGCTGTTTTACTTCATATTGACAAAAATATATTTTTTCCTGTTATGTCTCTGATTTGGAGAGAAAGGCTGCAACCCTACATTATTTGGTAAATGCAAAGTTCTCTAAAGGTTGATTGAAACAGGAGTGATATGTCAATAAGGACTGTTTGGTATTGTAGAAATTTGCGGGAGAAAGGGCTCAAGTTACATACCACCATCAATGAAGACAATTGGTTTTCTGAAACCCCCATTTGAAAGCTTGAGCATCTTCATATCTCTCCCTTCATAAGATGTCCCAATGGTCTTAACTTTTACGATGTGACTGTAGGTCTCGGCCAGGTAGTCCATGTAGTCATAGAGCTGTGGAATTCAAGGAGAAAAAAAAAAAAACATGAGGAGACTCGAAAGCAGTCGGGTTAGCAATTCCATGTAAATCAAACTGACTTTATGGGAGTTTTGTTACTGTGTTGACTGGAAATACATTTCGTTGAGGAGTCCATCGTTTCTTAATGTTTTGATTCTAGGGACTTCTGCGATTATTTTCTTTGAATAAAGTCAGATGATTTAATTAGTTCGGAGATATTTCGAGTATTGATAGAGCTGAAAACGTCCACGAAGGTGTCATGGAAGCAATGCGGTGGTTAATCCTGAACACAGTAACGCACGTTATAGATTATATTATGGCAAAGAACAAGTGATTCTTTATAACTGTGGGGTCGGAATCTGGAGAGAAGTTATCTTGAGTGCATAACATCGCCTATCCTTTGCCGAGACAAGGCCTTATGATGTAGAATCAAGCAGAGGTGACGATTTTGATGGCTAGTGTGGGAAGAAATGTATAGCAAAAAAAAAAAAAAAAAAAAAAAGGGTCCTACGTCGTCAAGGCGGTGGTAAGCCGTCCAGTCCATGTTGTGTTTGGCATTTGTGTTCCTCCTCTTCGCCATCTCCAGTGCGCGGTCGTTGGCGATCTTGCTCTTCTCTGTCAAATCGCCCAAGTCGGGGATGATCACCGAGTACTCGATGCCTACCTTGGAAAGCGTAGCCTTGAGTACCGGAACCATCCACCTTTGAGCCATGATGTCCACATTCTTTCCTGGAACCGCGAAGGATACTTAATTTGGTGCAAAAAATAACCCAGGCAGATCTGGTCGTAGGTTAAAACTGCACTGCTCTTTAAAATTATTTGTTTCCTATTAGAAAGAAAAAGTCATCAACTGTATTTTACTAAGACTCTAACTGTTGTCCTGTAAGCCAATCTATAGAAATAGTTTTAATGGATGGGAGGGCATGTGAAACTATCTCTATCTTAGATATACTTTTGAGCGTGAGTTCCCATGAATTCTGGATCAACTGGTAACCCAGTAATGTAATAACCTTCCAAGTTACGGCAAACAAGACTAGGTCTGGGAATCTTGGTTCTATCGGACAAATACTATTTTCTCTCCCTAACACTTGGCCTATCGGGAATTAACAAACTCGTTAGCTATGCTATTGCGAACCCCTGACAGGTGCATGACGTCACGGTGAGTGGTATCGTAAATCGTGAGTTGGAAATGTAGGCAATACACAAGTCAACGTACCGACCGCTCGGGGCTCAGTCCAGAAGTCATAGAGATCCTGCATGAAGAGTCCATGAAGGTAGTACAGATGTGACGCTCTGGTTGGGTTCACCCTAATAACCTGTGCCCTGTAAATGGTGAAGAAAGTTACATAGACTATTCCCATTCCGTTGAGAGAAATATGACCTCTCTTTCCTTTTAGATCATCAGCGATAACCAACTCTTCTGTCCTTGGGAACAACATCGAGTCGAAGAGGTGGAGTTATGGAGATGACAAGGAAATTTAAGGTGGAGTACAAAGGAGGGATACCGTAAGTTGAAATTGATAAGCATCTTTTTTGGAGTCGAAATTAATCTCCTCTCATATAATGATCTATGATTGTGGGTAGTTGAACAGAAGTTCCTGACCCAGTGATGTCACGGTTGACGGGGCCGCTGGGGCTGGCTGCCGCCAGGCCCACGAGGACGAGCACAAGAGCCAAAACCTTCATGCTGAATGACGACTCCTCTCTTTTCTTCCCCTCTTTTTATAAGGAGGTTGTAGGGGCCTAGGGGTCACGTGGCATCCATATCGGCTACGCACGTACGATGACACAACAAAAATAGAGGTCTTTGGCGGTGAAGTGTGTCAAGTTCAAGAGCCTCTGGTGGGTCAAAAGCCTCTGTTAGGCTACTTTCATGCTCCGTGAATAATGGAGTAGTTTGAATTTTAAAAGATACTCAACTTGATGACGAACTATGTGCACGTCCAGCCTACTAACTCTAGATTGTTTATACCACTTACAGTGTTCTAGTTGTTGATATTTTATTGGTATGCATGTTTGAGCATTGTTCAGGTTTCATTTGTACTGCTATACATTTCACTCTAACCACTCTTTTTCGCTATTTCTAAAGTTAATTTTCTTTGCCTCTCACGCTAAGTGTTTTTTCAATGATACCAAGATCATCTACACATTTTCTCTCGCCTCAATGTAATATGACTGTATTGTTAAAATCGAGTAGGTTAATTGAGCAAAAGTGTAAACCATGCTGAATGCCATCTCGTATTATTGTTCCAATATAATTTACTCAGATCAAAATTAGTCTTATAGTTCTGTAGTTGCGTGGCTTTCGTTGTTCGGCCTTTTGTAATATAGGAAAAAGTTTTGCTAATTCCCATTCCTTCGGTGAACCTGGTTGTGACAAAATATTTTGAAAATAATTTCTGCACTTTATTCTCTGTCCCGTATACCACAGTAATCCTCACAGGAATCCCACGGATGCCTCCCCTTGCTAGTCATATAACATCCTTCTTCCTATCTCTCCTCACTTCTGCCCTCCCTTGGGAACACCTTCCTCCTATTCTCCTCCTCGGTTGTCCAACGGTAGCACAAATTCCTCGAACACACACTGGTAGTCATTAGTTCTGTAGTTCTGTTTGAATGCAGGTTTTATGTGTAGTGCTCTTCATGAAGGACTAATGACTGGTGCCTGCATGTGCTGGTCCTGGAAGATGGCCAGCAAAGCTGCCAATTTTCAAACTTGTCATCCACCTCCATCAAGAAGTGCAACCCTGAAATTCTGACACTATATCTCTGGACTAGGCCCAGGCGTGCATGCGGTCTATCTCTCTTTCTCTCTCTGTCTTTGTCTTTGCTGTCTCTGTCTGTCTCTATCTGTCTGTCTGTTTCTCTATGTATCTGTGGATGAAGCTCTAGGTGGGAGTGATCTGAATGTCGTTATATTTAAATTACGTGTGCCTGAACTTGAGGTAAAAAAAAAAAAAAAAAAAAAAAAACAGACGCACCATTTCTGAGCTGAGAAGAGTTGATCTTGCTGGACTGGTGTCAACGTTCAAGAGTCTTGGGACTCATTTCCTGATCGCTTTATGGCACAACAGACATAATTTGTGCCAAATAAAGTAGTCAAAGAAGAACGATTAAAGAAAGGAAAACATCTTATCGCCGCTATAAGCAAACCATAGCTGTTTTGCCTATGAAGATTACATCCACTTGCGTAGGCGGGTTAAAAGAATGACAGAAGCAGCAAAACGTGGTGAAGAGCAGAGGGTAGCTGCATCTTGGAAGACCCCAAGGAGTTCTTTAACTACGTTAACAACAGAAAACCATTTAGAAATAAAACTGGTGCTTTGCGTGACAGTCAACACAGTCATCTCGAATTATGACAAAATAAACAATGTAGATTTAATATATCTAGATTTTGCAAAAACTCTTGATACCGTCTCCCACGAAAGACTACTTACTACATTAGCTTCACACGGAATAAGTGGTAGCCTATTAAGTTGGACTAGTAATTGGTTGAATGATCGAAAACATGGAGTTGTTCTAAATGGCAAAACTTCTAGATGGAAAAATGTTACTTGTGGAGTTCCTCAGGGTTCCGTTCTTGGGCCACTTCTATTCATAGTATATATAAATGATATAGACCACGGAATGAAATCTATTGTCTCCAAATTTGCTGATGATACAAAACTATGCGGAATGGCAAATGATCACTTAAACCAATTAGATATTCAAGAAGATTTAGATAAACTACAGCAATGGTCTGAAAAGTGGCTAATGAAACTTAACACAAGTAAATGCCAGGTTATGCACATAGGTAAAAATAACAGTAAGTACGATTACAAGTTATTTGGAAATTCGTTAACAAAAGTGGATAGTGAAAAGGATCTCGGCATAATGATCTGTAACGATCTCAAATCATCTAAGCAGTGTATTTTAGCCTCCGAGAAAGAAAATAAGATTCTAGGACTGGTTGCGCGATCTTTTGACTTCAAAAGTCCATCTCTCATTAAGAAGCCATATAAATCGTTAGTTCGTCCACATTTGGAATATGCTGTTTCCGTATGGTCACCAAATCTCATTAAAGACATTGACAGATTGGAAAAAGTACAACGGTGAGCTACAAAACTGATTCCAAATATCAATAATAAATCATATGAAAATCAACTAAAACATATAAATCTGTTTTCCCCCAAAAAAGCATGGACTCAGAAATTACTTGATACAGGTCACATGAAAAGTGACAACATTTTTGCAATGAATAAGAATCCGACAAGAAATAATGGTTTAAAACTGTCAGGAAATAGATTTAATTTGGAAGTGTGTAAAAACAACTTCGCCAACCGTGTAGTTAAAGAAGGGAATAAACTTTCTGCAGAGGCAGTGCAATGTAGTTCAGTTAAAAGCTTTAAGATTCGTTTAAATAAACACCTAAGCAAGATGCTGTAATGCCTGCCATTTATTTTATATTATTTGTTTATTTGTTTGTTATTGTCTGTTTGTTTATTATTATTTGCTTGATTTTCATTTATTATTATTTATTTGTCAATTTATTATTATTTACTATTTACCTGTTTATTTATTATCTAACTATACCTATGCATTTACTTATTCATTTGATTTATTATTATTTATAGTATTATAATTTTTATTTGCTTATTTATTTATCGTTATTATGTTTTCTTTCGCATTCGACCAAGTTATGGACTAAAAGGTCTCCTGTCGGCATGCTCCTCCTTTGTAATCCTTTGACTGTGGTGGAACGCTTCAGAACACAGACTTTGAGATGACTGATACTCGTATTCTTAATGCACATTTCTCTTCAGTGTCCACTGAGGAAGTAGAGGAGTCAATCCCTGAACCAATTTTTGTACACCAGGGAGAGTCCATGGAGAATATTCAGTGTTCGAACATCGAAGTCTTAGCGATACTAGACAAACTTTGAGCAAACAAATCTCCCGGTCCAGATGAATTCCTGTCAAAGCTACTGCTGGAGGTTCGCGAGCAGGTGGTTCCTCACCTAGTGGAGATCTTCAATGAGTCTCTGCGGACAGGAAAGGTGCCTAGAGTTGAAGGTTCCATGTGGTATATTCTGGACTGGGAAACTGGCGAGTGTTGAATGGGATTGGACCTTTTCTTTTCGGGTTTCGGATCCAATCTACACAACCATTTGATCAGAGTTACATGTGATGGGGTTTTCCACAGTAAGAGATGAAGATTATTTACTTGAAATGTACACTGCGAAGCAAGGGATGGTCCACTGGTACTGTCAAGGACTAAATATCTGATTATTTCAGGTCGAGACGAGGACCAGTGAAGCGTTGTCGGCTGTTCCATGGCCTATTCGGCTTAAAGTGTGTGTTTGGGAGGAGTTCATTGCCCTATTGGTGAAGTAGGTTACTACAGGGCGGGGAAGGGTAGAAGCAGAGGGTTTTTTACTGAGTCTGAGAGGGCTGCGGCTCCTTCACATCAGCTGTTGGATGTGTTGTTTTATTTTTCTGGGGCCACGTAATGGGTGATATTGTTAGAACCGGCTCCTCAGCCAGATGGAGGAATGGCAGACTTTGTTTAGGACACCTTCTCCAGCCCATTTCCCATGCGGGGTGAGCAGAGCGGGTCCTTGAAAGGGTTGTTTAAGACGTACGGGGAGGCTGCCAAATTGTACTGCTGCCCAAATCCCAGTACCATACGACAAAGCGGACATGTATCGCTTCAGATTAGGTTGTAAAATGAGGCTCCCAGAGATAAACCTTCTCGTGGCCCCTCGTGGCCTCTCTTCACGCACTATCACCGTGGGATAATTTCACTTAGCTGAAGAAAGCATCACATTGAGAAAGGGTTAAGGAACTGTGATGAATTTTGGAACCTTTAGTCTAGTTAAGGCTTGGCAATTTTG
The DNA here is from genome assembly GCF_046742065.1 of Oratosquilla oratoria. Taxonomy (NCBI): domain Eukaryota; kingdom Metazoa; phylum Arthropoda; class Malacostraca; order Stomatopoda; family Squillidae; genus Oratosquilla; species Oratosquilla oratoria. The sequence goes on along the minus strand of NC_134777.1, from coordinate 36,020,705 downwards.
CTCATCTAAGCAGGTGTCGCCATATAGATAGAAGGGGTTTGATTTACTTATGCCTTGTAATGGTTTAGAAAAAGGAAAATAATACCTCTAACTTTAGTGGTGCTATAGGCATATTTCATGCCAGTTTTATTTTTTGTAAATATTCCCCTACAACTGATTGTTAATAATGAGCGTAGATTCGATGTAGATATTTTTAACTGGTCTAATATTTTCATCGAATTGTCGTCCAGCAGAGTAGTTTGATGACGATCATTGCACGAAACACGTTGGAAATGAAAAATCACACCAAGTGTGTTTGAGCCTTCAAGAAACTACTGATTTGAGGGATATTTTCCTAACTCTTCTTGTGTCATAGTATCGATGGCATCCTTTGGGACTCCTTATTCGTTCCTGAATTTAGCTCTAGCATCAGGTCGAGGCTACAAATCTGCCTATGGTCTTGACGGCCTCCAGGGTCTCCATACCGGTGGGGATGATCTGCCCGGGGGGCAGGACGAAACCAAAGTTGCCGGTGTCTCTCAGTTCGACGGTGTAGGTGTACTTGATACCTGCTACACCTTTGGCCCAGTCATCTGAACCACCAGCAGCGGCATCTGGTAGGAGAAAGATATGAGAAGTGTCTAAATTGGATCCCAGTGACAATTATTCTTCATGGTTTATACTACATGGAGGGGTGAATATGTTCATGTTTATGACTGCCACACATGGAAGTAGTTAGTAGCTTTTGGGAACTTTGGACACTGAAATCCTTTATTCATGAAGAAACAAAATTGCTTATATCACTGAACATAGGAGAGGACCTGAAAACACGTATGTATTCCAAAGAAAGTGGTATAAATTGAGTTTGTCACAATTGTGCATTCCAGAATAAATGAAATGTCAATGATCATGTGGAATTGTGTGACGCTCTGGGTCTTGCTGTCCACGTCAAGATGCCTGGAAAATGCCCTTGAACATAGCCAATAGGCACTTACAATGACATTATCATATACTTTAAGCTTTCAAATTGCCATGTCTTCACATTCCCCCGGTTATGCCTACCAGTGACGAACTAAACACCCTTTAATTTGTCATGGGTGTTTACACTGTTAGGATAGCATATTTACAACTATTATCGTATCTCATTGCACATGACAATCCATGCTGTAAAAACGTTATCGTACCTTAGTACCTGTGTGCCTGGCTGATGGTTTCAAGAAAGTTTTACACACTATCATATATAATTCAAAAACTCGAATAAATCATCGTGGGTATCCGGAGTGCGTAAGAATGGCTTTATAATTAATGCCATATCATTATAATACAGCAGAAAACCATCACGCCTCGATGGATTAATTAAAAGTTCCGGACCGGATATACCAGTATGTATGGTCGTAAACAAAAGTTGGCTGCAGAGGCCAGTATATATTAAGAAAATAATAGAAATCTTACAGCTTGTTTGCATGGAAGATCCAACTTCGTAGGAGGTTCCGAAGACAGAGGTTAGGGATTCAACTGCGTCTAGAGCCAGGTCCTCCTAAAAAAAAAAAAAAAAAAAAAAAAAAAAAAAAAAAATTAAAAAAGTATGCGTTCATTTTTGGACTTGAGCATAATATAGGCAAGCTATAGCTTAAACACATACCATGGTGGTTAGAATTTCTATTACGAATGATGTCTTGCCATTTACAGTACGTAGGCTAAGGAACCTGTGCGATGCAATACTTGGCTAGCGTTAACTACTGAATAGCTCAGATCTACTCAGCAACTAAAATGCGACCCCTCTGCCCAAATCTTTGGCATACTTGTGAAGAGGTCTTAAGTGCCGTTACAGAACTAGTCGTCATTTCATTGTGATTTAACTAATGTACTTTCACCCAAAGAACTCACGAGGTCCACCCAGTCGTTAGGTAGTGCGAACGTGTGTCCCCAGGGGTACATCCAGAGCTGGGAGAAGGCGTGGAACGAAAGGTAGACCTTGATTCTGTTGGCGTATTTGTTGAGCTGATCTCTCACATTCTGCATCTCGATTTCGGAGAAAGGTTCAGGTCCGGAATACATGTCAGAGCAAGGATCGTCGGAAGTTCCCACCTCTGAAAGAAGGCACCTCGATTGCGACAGGACAGACTAACCAATAGGGATTGGCCATGGCTACATAGACATAAGGAAGGTTTGAGAGACTTGTCAGGTGAACTTACCGTTCCAGTGGAAGTCCCAGTTCCTGTTGGGGTCGACGCCCCTGCAGCCAAGCACTCCAGTCCTGGAGCGAGTCTTACGCCAGTATCGATCCTAAATGGACATGAGAATTAAGGTTACTTCTGAACGTCATACTAAGCAGGAAGTCATCTCGCATGACAAAGAGGAAGAGAAGACTTACATGGGTGTGGCTGTACTCGTAGCCGTCGGGATTAATGGTTGGCATGAAGATAATGTCGATGTGGTCAAGGAAGGGGTAGTCTTCACGGTTTTCCACCATCTGGGACATAATGTAAGATACAGTGGCGGTAGAGATCCATTCGCGGGCGTGGATACCTGCGAGGTTGAAGGGTGGTCTGGTTTTAGAATCGACTTGCGCGTGTGTATAGCTCACCTACCATCCCACTCCCACGTAGTGAGAAGTCAGAAACCCCTGGTAAAGCAAAACCCTCTCAGTTGCGGGAAGCCGCTGTTTTCTTTTTTAGGCCGATATTGGGTCGCTTCCTTGCCTGGCCAGGGCTGTCGGCAACCAACGCGATATAGCCCGCAGCGGGTCTTGGTAATCAAACTCATGACCATTTGCCCATGAATTCGGCACGATATCCACTAGACTGCCGCGCGGCCTTTGTACCCATGTCGGATTCCTTGACTCGTATATTTTGTTGTGGATGAAATACTTGGCATCGTTGTTTTTATAACGGCCACTTTACGTGATAATGACCAGTTGATCTATATTTCCTGTCACATCTCTGATTTCGAAAGAAGGACTACAAACCTATATTATTTGGTAAATACCCTTCTCTAAAGGCAGTTTAAAACAGGAATTACATGTCAGTGAGGATTGCGTTTGATATTCTATGTATTTACAGGAGAAAGGACTCGTGCTACGTACCACCGTCAATGAAGACAATTGGTTTTCTGAAACCTTCATTTGAAAGCTTGAGCATCTTCATATCTCTGCCCTCATAAGACTTGCCAATAGTCTTAACTTTTACGATGTGACTGTAGGTCTCGGCCAGGTAGTCCATGTAACCATACAGCTGAAGAATTCAAATAGAGAAATACTGGAAAAATGAGGTATGACTCAAAGGTAGTCGGGTTTGTAATTTCATGCAAAGGAAAATGACTTCATGTAAGTACGTTGCTGTGTGGACTGGAAATATATCTCTTAAGAATTATATTTTTTAACGTTTTATTCCTAAGGACAGCTATGACTGTTTTGTTCTGAATACGGCTTAATTAGAACTTGGACATACAGATAGTTGATTCCTGCCAGCCTGTCCCAAACCCGGAGAAATGAGAATGACCAGCAGAAACAGAAAAACTCCCATGAAACACAGACTGGCTCGGAATGTAGACTGACCAAATCAACAGATCCGGAAAAAAAAACCGAGCTTTACGGACAATCAGTCTCACCAAAGGTAACCTAAACATGACAACAATCAGCACTGGGACATTGCGTAACAAGGAGGAGGGAATTATCATGACGACGGAGAAGAGACAGATAGAGATGTGAGATGAGACTTCTGAGGTGGGTTCAAAGATTTTGCACAAGAACTATCAACTATAATGCAGCGGGATTGATAGAGCCCAACATGGGGTCGCTGTTATGTCAGAAACAACAGTCGCCTTAATATCCTTCAGATACAATGGTTAAAGAATAGCCCTGTTCAAGTGTATGCACTTCAGCAGGGACACCCTGCAGAGGAAAAATATGGTTTTTATTGAGAGCTGCTGAAAATAAGAGACTCTGTACCTTACCTATTATAATTTTACGTAATTTCAATGGACAAAGTAAGAATAATTTTCTGCACACGAATTCAAATGTTCATCATGAATACTTATCATAAGCATAAATGAAACTGATATAGATGGAAGTCAACAAAAATAAGATTTTCCAAGATATGAAAAGTACTTCTTCCATCTCACTGGATTCAGACCATCAGATAAATATAACAAAAGAAAAAATTAAAAGGTGTATAGACAAACTCAAAGTTAATAAAACACCAGGGCCTGACGGTTGGCATCCAAGAATCTTAAAGGAAATGAAAAATGAGATTGTTGTTCCATTAGAAATTATTTTCAAGAAATCCATCATATCCGGAGATGTCCCAAGAGAATGGAAGCTAGCTAACGTTACTCCCATATTCAAAAAAGGTGACAAAAAGAAACCAAATAACTATAGGCCTATAAGTTTGACATCAATCGTAGGAAAAATAATGGAAACTATCATCAGAGATGCTATCGAACATCATTTAGAAAGTAACCGTTTGATAAATGATAGCCAGCATGGTTTCAGACGGAAACGTTCTTGCGTAACTAACTTACTCGAATTCTACAACACAGTTATCTCGAATTATGACAAAAGAAACAATATAGATTTAGTATATCTAGACTTTGCAAAAGCTTTTGATACCGTCCCACACGAAAGACTACTTACTAAATTAGCTTTGCATGGAATAAGTGGTAGCCTATTAGGTTGGACTAGTAATTGGTTGAAGGGTCGAAAACAGAGAGTTGTTTTAAATGGAAAAACTTCTGGATGGAAAAGTGTTGCAAGTGGAGTTCCTCAGGGTTCCGTTCTTGGGCCACTTCTATTCATAGTATATATAAATGATATAGACCATGGACTAAAATCTACTGTTTCCAAATTTGCTGATGATACAAAACTGTGCGGAGTGGCAAATTATCACTCAAACCAATTAGATATTCAAGAAGATTTAGATCAATTACAGCAATGGTCTGAAAAGTGGCTCATGAAATTTAACACAAGTAAATGCAAGGTAATGCACATAGGTAAAAATAACAGTAAGTACGATTACAAGTTATTTGGTAATTCGTTAACAAAAGTGGATAGTGAAAAAGATCTCAGCGTAATTATCAGTAACGACCTCAAATCATCCAAGCAGTGTATTTCAGCCTCTGAGAAAGCAAATAAGATTCTGGGACTGATTGCGCGATCTTTTGATTTCAAAAGTCCATCACTCATAAACAAGCTATATAAATCGTTAGTTCGTCAACATTTGGAATATGCTGTTTCTGTATGGTCACCGAATCTCATTAAAGACATTGACAGACTGGAAAAAGTACAACGGCGAGCCACAAAACTGATTCCAAATATCAAAAATAAATCATACGAAAATCGACTAAAACACATGAATCTGTTTTCCCTAAAAAAGCGTAGACTCAGAGGTGACTTGATACAGGTCTTTAAGATTTTAAAGGGAATTGACAACATCAAAAGTGACAAAATTTTCACATTGAATGAGAATCAGACAAGAAACAATGGTCTCAAACTATCCGGAAATAGATTTAATTTAGAAGTAGGTAGAAACAACTTTGCCAACCGTGTAGTAAATGAATGGAATAAACTTCCTGCAGAGGTAGTGCAATGTAGTTCAGTTCGAAGCTTTAAGAATCAGTTAGATAAATACCTAAGTAAGATGCTGTAATGATTATAATTTATCTTATATTATTTGTTTTTGTTTTGTTACCATTTGTCTGTCTGATTTTGATTTATTATTAGTTATATGTCAATTTATTATTATTTACTATTTACCTGTTTGTTTATTATTTAACTATACCTATGCATTTATTTATGTATTTTATTTGTTATTTACATTATTATAGTTTTTATTTATTGTTTTATTATTAATATGATTTTTTTTTCGCATCCGACCTAGATATGGATCAAAAGGTCTCCTGTCGGCGTGCTCCGCCTTTGTAATCCTTTAGCTGGCAAAACCCAAAATGTCTAGGGGTACAATGAAGACAAGATTTTTTTTGTTTAAAATTTGAGAAATCCAAAGTGTAAACCAGAACTACAGCTTAAGGTAAACCATGACAGACATCAACAACCAAAGAGACAGACAACAGGAGAGTTGGAGCTATTCTAAAAGCAGTATCATAAGGAGAGGAGAGGGTAAAATTGGCACAAAGATATCCTATGGAATAACACATATATACATATACCAGAGGCTTTTCCCCCCTACACGGGGGTAGCCACTCCCCTCCACCCTCCTCCCTCCCTCCCATCTCGGCACCTCCTGGATGACGGGTCATCCCTGCATGGAATAATAATAATAATAATAATAATAATAATAATAATAAAAGGTAACGCCATGAGGGGCAGAAAGGGTGAGACATGCTGTTAAGGAGAATATGAGAATGAAGAACAGCAGACAACAAAAGATTTATCATTGGCAGCCAGCGGGGAAACGACCTGTGGAAAGACCAAGAGCAAGATGGAGAGACAATATTTTAGATGCGATTGGAAGAGGAAGCTTATCAAGATAAGATCTGGTGAAGAAATTTTATCCAGGCAGTCTACTCGACAAGCTTAAGAACTTAACAGGCATCTGGTGAGGAGGTGAGAAAGATGATTTAAGTAGCTTAGGAATATTTCAAGTATTCATAGAGCCGAAGACGTTCAGGAAGGTATCATGTGTTTAACACGGTGGGTAACCCCTCAGTACAGTGACACATGTTGTGGAATACGTTCTGGCAAAGAACAAGAGATTCTTTGCAACCACGGCGGTGGAGTCTGGACAGAAATCATCTCAATTGCATACCATCGTTTGTCCTTTGCTGAAACAGGCTCTTATAAAGTAGGTCGTATATAAAGGCAGAGGTATTTTGATAGCTAGTGAGGGAAGAAAAATATATCTGAGAATCACAAAAGCGCAACAAAACTAGGTCCTACGTCGTCAAGGCGGTGGTAAGCCGTCCAGTCCATGTTGTGTTTGGGATTTGGGTTTCTCCTCTTCGCCATCTCCAGTGCGCGGTCGTTGGCGACCTTGCTCTTCTCTGTCAAATCGCCCAAGTCGGGGATGATCACCGAGTACTCGATGCCTACCTTGGAAAGCGTAGCCTTGAGTACCGGAACCATCCACCTTTGAGCCATGATGTCCACATTCTTTCCTGGAACCGCGAAGGATATTTAGTTTCGAGTCAAAAATAAGACATGAAGATACGGTTGTTGGTCAAAACTACAGTGCTTTTTAACATTTTTGTTTCCTATTAGAAAGAAAAGGCCATCAACTATATTTTACTAAGACTAACTGTTGTCTTATAAGCTAATCCACATTACTAGTTTTAGAGAAAGTGGGGGATGTAAAACGATCTTAGACACATTTTTGAGCATCAAGTTCCCGTGAACTCTGGATGAACTGTTAACCCAGTAATGTAGTAAACTCCAAGTTACGGCAAACAAGTCTCTAGCTCTGAGAATCTTGGTTCTATCGGACAAATATTGTTTTCTCTCCCTAACACTTGGCCTATCGGGAATTAACAAACTCGTTAGCACGGCTATTGCGAACCACTGACAGGTTCATGACATCACGGTGAGTGCTACCGTAAATCGTGAGTTGGAAATGTAGGCAATACACAAGTCAACGTACCGACCGCTCGGGGCTCAGTCCAGAAGTCATAGAGATCCTGCATGAAGAGTCCATGAAGGTAGTGCAGATGTGCCGCTCTGGTCGGGTTTACCCTTATCACCTGCGCCCTATAAAAGGCGAAGAAAGTTACATAAACTATTCCCATTCCGTTGAGAGAAATATGACCCTTCTTCAAGATTGTTCCAGATATTGCACCCTCTTTTACGCACACGTCATCAGTGATAACCAGAGCTTCTGTACTTGGGAAACTTATCGCGCCAAGGAGTTGGAGTCATGGAGGTGGTCAAGAAATTTAAGTAGTGTAATAAAAAAGAAAGTATATTATAAGTTGAAAGTGATCAGCAATATTTTTTGGGTGAAAAATATCCTATCAGAAAATGAATGGTTGCTTCTTATCCGGAGGGGTGCCACTGAAGTCTATGAAATGGTGACTCTGTGCAGTCAGTACTAAATGGAAAGAAATGTGAAAATTTAAGAGTAGAGAGGGAGAGGGAGATGGGGACTTGAGATGAGGAAGGGGTGAGGAGGGGGAAGGGGAAGTAATGGTAGAGAGTGAATAAGAATATCAATCCAAGATTGTGTTTAACCTTTTCGGGTGTGAACAGAATTTTCTTACCCAGTGATGTCACGATTGACTGGGCCACTGGGAAGGGCCGCCGCCAGTCCCGCGAAGACGAACACAAGTATCAGAACCTTCATGCTGAATAACGACTCCTGACCTTACTTCCCCTCTTTTTATACGGAGGTTGTAGGGACCACGTGGCATCCGTATCAGCTGCGGGCGTATGACGACACAGTAAACCTAAAGGCTTCTGTCCCGTGACAACGACGTGTATCAAAGAACTTATCTCTACTTCCTTGAGATGTGTCCAGGGCCTCTTCAAGACTTCGTGTCTTCGTGCACAGTGCATGACCGAATTCTTTGAAATTGAGATACACAATTTGATGACCAACGAAGTGCATGTTCAGCAAGGCAATTTTAGATCAGCGGGAGAGATGGGTAAGAAAGGGCAATGATAACAATGATAACAATAATAATAATAATAATAATAATAATAATAATAATAATAATAATAATAATAATAATAATAATAATAATAATAATAATAGTAATAGTAATAGTAATAGTAATAGTAATAGTAATAATAATAATAATAATAATAATAATAATAATAATAATAATAATAATAATAATAATAATAATAATAATAATAATAATAATGATAATAATAATAATAATAATAATAATGATAATAATAATAATAATAATAATAATAATAATAATAATAATAATAATAATAATAATAATAATAATAATAATAATAATAATAATAATAATAATAATGCATATATAAATGCATATACCAAGGGTTTTTCCCCTTTACAAGGGAGTTAGCCAAAGTCAAAAGGCATAATTCCACTTTCACCCATTTCATTCTCACCCCCTTCACTCCCATTCACCACCCGTTCCTACCTCCCTCCCTCTTTTCTTGGCTCCTCCTGGATGACAGGTCATCCCTGCAACCCGCCCATTGCCCTGGGTCGGAAGCTATGCAGCAAGACACAGCAAATCCACAGCAAGGCCGCTTCATTTAATCGTCGACGCCCCCCCCCCTCTGTCCCCTCATGCTACGTCAAAATATCATTCACACATTCACACATCAATAAGCATGTTGAAGGAGAGAAACGCAGTGGGAGAGACGGCGATAAAGTATGGTGAGAGTATGGAAGTGACTGTGGCAAAAATATATTTCAAAAAGAAAGAACACAAAGTAAACCACAAAAGTGGAGCAAGATCTACACAGGTGGACTGTGATGGAGATACCTGATGGACATTATTGACAGCAGAATAGTCGCAGGGAAGAATTTTTCCTAGTAACATTGAAGAGAATGAAGGGCCTGCTAATGATAAGATAGTGATCAAGTGAGGAGGACTGATGCATGAAATTCAGGGAAGGAAGTGAGACAGATGTTGGATGGTATCACCACAGCTGGCAAACAATAGCGGAAATGATTAGGATGACAGATAGAAAAGTGCCTCGGATGTCATCCAGGCAGAAGAAGGGTAGAGACTTTGTGGAGGAATCCAGAAATACAGGAAAGTATAAGGAGGTACTGGTTGGTGAAGAAGATGAGGAGGGGCAGTAGATGAGGAAAGCGAAGAGAAGTACGTGATGCTTTACTAAGTAAAGAGGTACCAAAAGCCAAGGAAGAAGCACATGACAAACCACAAGAAAAACTGCAAACCAAAGAATGGGGGAAAAGGGACTTGTGGTATCTTGTGGTTAGACAGAGGGACCGAACTGGAAAGGCTGTGAAACCTGTCAGAATGGTAAAGAACGTAAACGGAAACATGATGATAAATGAAGATGGCATACTAATAAGATGGGAGGAATACTTGGAAAAGCTGCTAGATATAGAACATGAGGAGATAAGGGTGGATGACGAAGAGACAGTAAGTCGGGAACTGAGAGGGAACTGAGAGAGGTTAGCAAAGATGAAGTAGGAGCAGATATGAAATAGATGAAGAAAGGAAAGGTAGTTGGGCCAGACAACATACCGGTTAAGACATGGAAAGGTGATCGTGGGGTTCTTGACCAAATTGTTTAACAAAAAATTAAAAGTAAAAGGATGCCGGAGGAGGGGAGAAAAAGTGTAATGATAATTATAAAAAAGGGCGAAGTGCAAAACTGTAGCAGCTACAAAGAAACGAAGCTGATCAGTCACACAATGAAGCTATAGGAAAACTTAGTGGAAGATAGACTGAGAAGAGAGATTCGCATATGTGAAGAGCAGTAAAGTAACGCCGACGACTGTGCTGAAGCTTTGACAGGTCCAGCAAGCTGGTAATAGATAAGAACCTACTTGCATAACTCAAGGACCTGTCTCTGAAGAACGGATATATATAATAGACGATAATGACAAACAGCAACGTAATAGGACACGAACATTAAATGAACTCAAAATAAAATGTGGAATAATAAACAGAACTGCCTACTACAAGGAAGAAGTTGTAGACATGATGGAGGATAGAAAACTTGACATATTGAGCATGGCGGAAGCAAAGAACAGAGGAGAAGAGAAGGAAAAAGAGCTTAGATAAGAACATATTTTCATGTAGAGTACAAGGAAACTGAAACAGGAAGAAATACATGGAGTGGCTATGGTCGTGGGGCCTCGCTTATCAGCTCATAGCCAAGGCGCAAAACTGGAAATAAAAAATGAAAATGAAGATTACCATTAATTTGAAAAAAGTACAATTTATTAAAAAGTATGTACCGTATCGAACTCACGAGCATATGGTCATAAGTTCGGTTCCCGGGACCCTCTGTAAAACTGGAAATGAAAAATGAAAATGAAGATTACCATTAATTTGAAAAAAGTACAATTTCTTAAAAAGTATGTACCGTATCGAACTCACGAGCATATGGTCATAAGTTCGGTTCCCGGGACTCGCTGCGGTCTTCCTGCGTTGGTTCCTGAAAACCCTGGCCAGGTAGGGAGGCGACCCAAGCATCGGAAAAAAAAACAGCGGCTTGCCGAAACTGACAGGGCTTTGCCTTACCAGGGGTTCTCACTTTCCACTTAGTAGGAGTGGTGTTGCACGCATTTGCATGTCTACAGTCTGCGTGAAATACCAGCCAGCATCATTGCACACGGAAGCACACACGCATGAAGAATCTTGTGGTACTGAGCCCGCTCAAGACCTCATCTCCCAGGTCGAGCAGGGTCAAAAGCAATTATCACCAACCAGCCCACGTTGTCCGTTTCGACTCCAACGGTCGAAGCATGATACCACAAGACATTAGTATGGCTCATTTATTTTCTTACCTATGGTTCTATGTCCACTTAGACATAGATTGTAATATGTAGACTAAGGATTAAAATTGTGTAATTTAACGACAAATATTTGAGACTTATCTCAACTCTAGTCAGGCCAAATTGGCTCCTTATAAATTAAACTATCGTACGTAATTCCTTGTTGGTAACTCATCCTAGTTCCCACTTACACAACCCGGTCATTTGGCCTGTGAACAGACTTGAAAAAATTGCATCAATAAAGCAAAGAAACTATCTCCGCTTTTCTCAACCGTCCTACTGAACTTCGCTTCCACGTCTCAAGGAACGACAACGCTACCAAATTTCTCCTTCTTTCAAAAAACGTTGGAAAATGTTGGTTTTGATCTTCGATGGATCACAACATTTTCTGTAAGAAAGAGAAATTTGTTAGCGTAGTCGTATCTTGAGGCATGGAAGCGAAGTTCAATAGGACAGTGAGCCGGTTGAGAAAAGCGGAGATAGTTTCTTTGCTTTATTGATGCAATTTGTCCAGGCTGTGTCCAATTTTCCAAGTCCGTCTACAGGCCTAATGACTGGGTCTTGTAAGGGGGAATTATATACAATAGTTTAAATTACAAGGAGCCACTTTGGCCTGACTAGAATTGAGCTAAGGCTCAAATGTTTGTCGTTGAATTACAGTGGGATCGTGATATATATATATATGTATATATATATGCACATATATATATACATATATATATATATATATACATATATATATATATATGTGTATGTACATATGTATTTATATATATATATATATATATAAATATATATGTATATGTATATATATATATATATATACACACCCAGAGGAGAAAATTCATTTCTCTATATATTCGACTACAATCAAGGGATTTTAATGCAAGCCTGGGGAGTAAGAGAAAAGGAAGTGAATCAGTGATGCATACTTTTGGAGAGACTCATAAACGACGAAGAAGAGAGACTAATTGGCTATTGTGGGAGAAATCATCTAAATATTCTCAACGTGTTTTATAAACACAGAGAACATCATAGGTACTGTACACCAGGTATTTTTTCCGTGGTTTTGCGGGGCTATTAACCACTCGGACCTCGACCTTGCAAGTGGTCAAGACGGTGTCCGCGGTATCATGCCACTCTTGCAGTGACAATAACCGGAGGAAGTTGATGCACACACACACACACACACACACACAGTGAAGTTACTAAGTCACCTCAGTTACGGGGTGAGCAGCGCACGGGAGTCACTACGCGGATTATACCAGGTATCAGTGGAACAATAATACTGGCCGGGTCGATAAAAATTCAGTCACTGATTACATTATATCACTGATAAAAGAAGCATAATATCATGTCAGGAGAGAGTTTAGATTCATATCATTGCCACTTTATTGGAGTTCTGAAAGTACCCAAGGTTAGCTCCTAAAAAACACAAATGGAAAATGATAAAGTCAGAACATTTAAAAGACAAGCAGACAAGAAAAAAATACAGGACAAAGATCACAGACTAGCTCGAAGAAAACGTGTAGGAGGATGAAAAACGATGGCCTAAGATAAGATATGCCATTGTTGAAATTGCTGAACAGGACTTAGGGAAGCGGTGGATAAGAGGCATAAAAAAACCATGGTGCACAGAAGATCAGAAGAAAGTGTTTAAAGAGAAATCTCAGAAACTCAGAACATGGCTAAGAAGAAAACACGGGAACTAGGCAACAATATGTAGGGGTAAACACAGAACGGAGGGAAAAGAAGAAGAAAAAAACGGTAAAAGAGAGAGTTAGAGATAGACATACTCTTGAAGAAGAAAGTCTTGAAGGCTCTAAATGAAATGTGGACGAGAGGAAACATTCCTGAGGAATGGAGGAAGACAATTAGGGTGCTCATATACAAAGGAAAAGGTGAACAGGCTACCTGCAAGAACTACAACGATATTTCACTTATAAACTATGTTACAAAATGTATGAAATGATTCTAGAAAAACAAATAATAAAAAATAGAAAATAAAAGATAAAGGTATTATAGAAACGAAATTAGGAGAGGAGTAGCTTGGGTATAGGTAGAATAGGAGTACCACAAACCTAATTTTCACTTATGATTACAATAACAACATCATGGGAATGCAATAGCTCATCGTATATCGCTTCCATTATCTAAAGAATGTTTTTGATTCTCTACCAAGAGATAACCTGTGGAATTGATTGGAGTAAAATGGTTTAATGTCAAATCAAGGGTTAAGCAGGGCAGCGTTATGTCGCCGTCACTCTTCATAATATGCATGGACGTAATAATTAAATGTTTTAAAGAAGGATATACTGTAGACAGAGGAAGGAGACGAAGAAGACATAAAGGTACATACAGATGACATTGCAATATGAGGGAAAAGTAGGCAAGAACTGGATAATGTGTTGACAGATAGAGGTTTAAGGAGTAAATAGTAGCGGAAATACAAGGAAACAAAGTTAAAAATATAAATGAAGAGATGTATCTAGGATGCGTATTTACACCAAAAGGAAATAACAAGCAGGATATCTCATATAGAATAATGGGCATATGGGCATATACCTAAAGGCCAAGAGAATTATGGTTGAAAGTATATTGACTTCAATATTAAGCATGATATAGAAACGTGGGCTATGAACAAGAAGGACAGAAACAGAATACAATCTGCAGAAACTAAAGTGTTAAGATTGATCATGGGTAAAACAAGAAAGGACAGAATAAGATATAAGAAAATTAGAGAAGACATGGAGTCACTCCAATGTTAAAAAACATTGTTGCAGCTCAGCTGAAGTGGTTGGGACATCTTAAAAGGATGGATGAAGACACAATTGTTGGAAGATGGAATTGGACGCCGAATGATACAAACAAAAAAGAACGACCAATTAAAAGATGGAAATATGCATCTGAGAAGAGGCTGAAGACAGTGGAAGACCTCAGAAGAGACCAAACAATTCAAGACGGGCAATAATGGAGAAAGAGGCAGGCTCTACTGACTGGGAACCGAAATAAGAAGCAAGTATGACATCATGCCAGGTAAGTGTACTACAGATGCGATGTTTGTTCGGATGATGCTGATGTTTTTAGTCCGTAGTTTACCGTCGCTTTTATCCTTTTGGGCAGTATTGCGCCACGTAGAATGCCAATCAGTGCCAGAGTGCATTGCGTGTTTATAGATCTAGAGAACGAGTATGACTGTGCACCAAGAGAGGAATTATATTGTAGCAGGAAGTCGGGCGTGGCGCAAAGAGAAGCTTGTCCAGGGTAGCAATGAGATGTTCAGTAGGGACGACGAATGAGTTTATGGAGGAAGTGAGACTACATCTAGGTTCGGACTACCTCTTTCTTGTTTGCAATAATGATGGACGGCCTGAAACATACATTCGGACTAGATGCTCGTTGGATTTTTCGCATGTCGATCATTTTGACCTTGAAACGAATACCTAAAAAAATTGATAGGGTCATATAGGAACTAATACCCACATTTCCTGAAAGTTTCATATCGGTTGATCCAGTCGTTTAATGTTGCCAATAAACAAAGATACTCGACAAAAATAATACCTCTCGCAGACACTGTCCAAACGAGGTAATAAAGCTAACGTATAACATATAACTTCCCGTTTTCATATAAAGTCATAACCAACATTTACTAGTTATGTACAAAAACTAAGTCTGCACAGCACAATTCCTTCATTCTCCACTGTAAACCCTCATTCCATGTTAAGTCCATTTTCTTATGTATAAAAATATATAATCATTGTTCTTCAAGTGGCATGGGATTCACACATTGTCAATCATTTCCCTTAAACTCAAGAAAAGATCCCTTCCCAATTGAGATTTCCAAAGGATCACTGAAAAATCTACTCCACAAGCGTCCAATAGTTGTATAATTTCTATCGATCTACTTTTCCGGGTTTACATTTCTTAATTGGATTTCGTATTTCTTCTTTTGTTATTTCTGAACCTGTTTCATCTTCAAGAAGTTGTGGCGGGCCTTCTTTAATCGGCAAACAGACATATCTTTCTCATCATTCATAGATATCTGAGGTTCCTGTCAGAATATTTACCTTTTCATGTTTTGAGAAGCCAGCTGACATCGCTTGCTTTTTCTTATAAAATGTTCTTGTTTTCTTTAACATGTCTGTTTCATTAAAATAATACATGTTCTGAATTTGAATAAAAATTTTAATTTAATCAGATATCCTAGGCACTGGAGCACGTTTGTATAACTATGCTTAATTTTTTGTATAACATCAGATCCTTTCTCTTTAGTAGTCTTCGCTGGTTGTTGGCGTCTAGATCTATGGTATTGTCACTTTCATCTAGCAGCCGTGGTCTTTATTCTGTTAAATTTTCTGCTGCTGCTTGACATTTTCCGATGAATTCATGAAAATATGCCATGTCTAGATTCCTAGTCACAGAAATTTCGAAAGCCTCCATGATGTCTGGGATAGTCTTGGCCGTTAGATGTTTATTTCTTTCGCAGCCCATTTCAGGGTATGCCTTGCAGACCGGCATACTTTTTTGAACCGATGGTTAATTATGATATCATCAATTTGGTTGTTCCATGGGTTGGTGGACAAATCACATATTTGTAGTAACTTGACTGTTACAACCACAACAATGACTAAATACTTCTCTTCTGTCAATCCTCTTTTGACGGACGGGCATAACAGAATTTTATATAGATACAACGCATCTACTTTTATCATCACATGTCTTCATATTATGTGATATTTTCCTGTATTTCTTTTTCTCCTGAATGATTAGGATATGGTCATCTTGGCCTACTTAAAATTTTTTAAGAAAAAAAAAAAAAAAAAATTGAAGCATGGATGGGGTAATACTAATTACCGAAGTTCCATTATTTTGGGAATTATATCATGGTTTATGAAATAACTCAATGAGATGCAAAATATACCTGGAAAAGGCGAGGTAATTACCGCCCTAAAATAAATAAAAAACATTAATTTCATCACTCAAAATTATTTTGTATAAGTGAATACAATAATTAATGTATCGCGAAAAACCTCATGTAATCTATTTTGCTGTTAGAAACCAGCAATGTCAAATGCCAATATTACTGTTTGTTTTAGACTATGTACATCATAACCGAATAATATTTGACTAATGCATACTTGTAAATATATTCAATTTCGTGATTTCAGTGACGCTATTTCGTGTAATTTCTTGTTGTTTTATACTAAATTACGAAATATTACAAATCTCAGGTTTTGGAGCAGCCGGCACGTACAGTATGAAGCCAAACTGTACGTGGGTGGTATGATTGTACGCATGTGATTGGTTCAGGTATTTGAACGCTTGTGATTGGTTAGGTTTCAATTTTGCGTTGTCCCATGTATCATAGATGTTTATTTTACGGAAGTACATTATTTAGAAATGTCACGAGTAAAGATTTACTTTTTCTTACAATTATCAAAATCACCATAAATCTATACTCAAGTAAAAAAATATATATAAAAAATTGGCACTTAGAAAAAAAGGTAAACGGTAGACATAGTATATGCTTAGTACAATATTCAAATATTTGTGTTACGTTACTTCACCGCATTCCTTATCCTCACACAAATGATTGTGAGGCTGTTTTAGTGTGTTGATGCCGTAGAATAATTGACGAAGTTTGGTATATTTGGCCTCACGGAGGTTGAGGCAAAATGCAGCCAATGGAAATAGATGGCAACTGTATTACCGTGTGCCAACTTTACGTCTATGAAAGATGTGTTCTTTAGAAATTGGTGATGCGACTTCATCTTCGATAGCTCAACATAACTGTGACATATATATTTATTGATTGAGATATACCTACGGTAGCAAGGCAGCTGTTATGGATCCTGTTATTTTTTTTCTTATCGTCCATATAAAACGAAGGACTATGGCTGTTGAATAACATCCTAAAAATTCGTTGTAAACAATTTGTAAACTATTCCCTCTCTCATCCTAACCATACCTTCCCCTATCCCACACAGACAGACAGGCAGGCAGGCAAAGACACAGACAGACAGACAGATAGACAGACAAACAGACATTCACACACACACACACACAGTCACGCAGACACACACACACACACACACACACACACACACACACACACACACACACATACACACACACACACACATACACACACACACACACAAACACACATACACACACACACACATACACACACACACACATTCACGCAGACACACACATTCACGCAGACACACACACACATTCACGCAGACACACACACACACACACACACGCACACACACACGCACACACACACACACACACACACACACACACACACACACACACACACACACACACACACACACACACACACACACACACACATAGCCACACAGGCACACATACACAGACACAAACAGGAACGCACAGACACACACAGACGGCCGGAAAGACGGACACACACATATATATACACACGACAACAACGATAACGATGACAATGATGACGACGATGACAACAATGACGACGATGACAACGATGATGACATTGTCTTTCGTCCAACTAAAATCGTCCGACATTGGCCAGAAGAAATGTATTCAGTCTGGGTTTTGATTTCGATGATGATTAAAATTAAAGCCTTCAGGAAACCAGAATAATGTCCTATATCCAATCGTAGCACATATAACGACTAGTTTCTGGTCCCTAGTTTGCTGTGTGTGAGGCCGAGGCAAACTAGGTATCCAAGCCCAAAGCGAGGAAGCATTATGATTGGTCATCAAGTTAAGACGGACTTTCCAAGTAGTCTCGGTGTTATTTGATTTGCAGTCACCTTTGGATGTGTGTGTGTGTGTGTGTGTCCGTATGTGTTCGAAATTCAGGGACTTGATTGTGTTGGCATTCCAGACCATCTAAATTTCTGGATAGGAGTTTGTGATCAACTTTTTGCTTTGTTCTGAGTGTTGGTCAGACCGACAAAGACACCATGAAGTAATTTTCCATCCGCCATCGAGAAGCTCAGACGATGTCACGGTGAGTACGGAACGACAACACAGACAGAGACACGGGCAAATGCATGTGACTTGAAATGTTTATATTGGTAGCATTTATTTTTCTAGTATAATTTTAATCTTAATCAATTTAGGCTTGACCTTTGCCTGATTTTGTCATGATCTCGCAGTTAAATAGAGGTTACCTTCGTGTTACTGTTTTTGGTGCTCATTATTAGTGATGTGTATGACTCGAATGACGTAATAGTTTTTGGTGTCGGGTAAATCAAATGACATCCTAAGCGGTTTTTACATGAATCGATATCATAAGCTGTCTGTATATCTTTTCACTGCATTTACTATAGCCTGCAAGCTATATCACACATTACCCATGTACACTACATACTGATATTATATGGTATCAGTAGCTTGTAAAGGCCGCTTCTTCCGTTAAACACAAATCACACAACTGCCTACACGAACAAGCTTGTACACTTCCAGGTTGCGTCGTTTGGAATACCGAGACCAAGCACTGATTGGGTGAGTGTTACTTCAGCATAATTGTTTATGGTTGAAATTACTTTTATATTAATGTACCACAGGAGAAATGGGAATGTGTAAATGTTCACATATTCATACTAACTCACGTACACATACAGTGTTCTCAGGATTACCGACAGATCCGGCCGTACAAACTAATTAGATCTCATTCATGAGGGGGTAGCAACTGTCAATCGCGAATCCAACACGTGAACCAGAACAGTATGTGAATCACCCACTCACACTCTCTCTCACATTTCTCTCTCTCATATATATATATATATATATATATGTATATATATATGTATATATATGCATATATATATATGTATATATGTATATATATATATATATATGTATATATATGTATATATATGTATATATATGTATATATATGTATATATATATATGTATATATGTATATATATATGTATATATATGTATATATGTATATATATGTATATATATATATATGTATATATACATATATGTATATATATATGTACATATATACATATATATGCAGACAAACCACATCTCATTTCAGTTTACATCCCATTAAATATTTTTCCGTTTTTCCACCTTTACTACTACGCCTTCTACCATTTTCTCAACTTTTGGTGATTCTCATCCCAGCCGTCGGCGCCGCCGTCCGAGTTCCCTGCCCATTTCTCCCGAGCCACGACCACCAACCGCCCCTAATCGCTCGCTCAATCGCCCGGTGGCAAAGCCCTCTTTTATACACTACTATCTTTTCATTTTCTTACAGACATTCTTCCCCTCCCACAAAAACCGATCCCGCGCAAGCGGGTGGTCTTACCTAGCAAGTCGCAAGTCGCAGAACGAATGGAGACATTCATTTCTCACCACCTTCGCTCACTCGAATACATAGTCTGAGTAGCGCTCGCTACACCTTCTTGGATGGGAGCTTAGAGCTCATAAATGATCGACCTATGGGTAATGCTGTGACCTTACAAGCACACACACACACACACACACACACACAACTCCCCGCCCACTATAGTTGGAGTGCCGGCTCGCAGCGCAGTGATACTAAAATTATTTAAGTCCTACGCGGGATTCGAACTGGGACCTCTGGAGTAGCGGTTGTGAGGGGGAGGGGTCTGTTCGCATGTGCTAGAACATGTACACACATACCTATAATGTAGAAATAAGAGACAGACAGACAGACAAAACACAGACAGACAGGCAGGCAGACAGCAGCCAGACAGGCACACAGGCAGACAGACAGACTATCGTGCCTTTATGATTTTTCTTTTCTTTTCCTTTGACACAGAAAAATGGAATGGTAAGTTTTATTCCCGGGAGATGATGACGGAACGCTTCATATAGTGTACTATCTCGTGGGACGGGACCAGGCAGCTAATCGGGCCTTCTGCCTGCCACACAGCTGCTCTTTTCCCTTCATGGTTGACGCTCTTGCCAACCAATTCATAGACCTTTATTTCTCCTTTGAGCAGTGTTTATTGTCGAAGTAGGAATGATTTCGGTTATGGAAATACCCAAAAACCGTGGAGTCCATGGCAGACCAGGATGTAACTCGATAATACTTTTTAGGCAAACATCTGTCTCACTTGTGCCATTGGCAGGGAATTGATGAAGTCGATACCTAGTCTACCTTTCCTTTCTCACACCACCATATGAAGTGTATTATGCACCAAATATATTCTAAAATGCTTCCAAACAAAATACATCTCCATGAGTTTGAGTGATAATAGATTTATTTGCTCACCACAATGAAACAGGAAAAACCACTGTTTACGAGATAAGTAATGACCTCTCTCTAGCCTCACTCACAAGGGTCAAGTTGAGAGCCAAGCCAAATGTGCAAGTTACTTGCTACAAGTTACTTGCCACGTGTATACCTACAACGCGTAAATGAGTAGGAGGGGTTAAGGAAACACGGTGGGAGTACTACACGGATTATGGGAAGATGGAGAGTAAGAACTAAAATGATAAGTAAAATAAAGCTGCACGGTATCCTTGCTGATACACGAGTTCTTTTTTATGTTTCACTTTATTATATATATATATATATATATATATATATATATATATATATATATATATATATATATATATATATATATATATATATATATATATATATATAAGTTCAACTAGGTTCTATCTTTTTTATAATTTTTCAAAATTATACGAGTAAGCAAGAGTTTCTGGTATCCTTGTGTTTATTTTTCGTTGGAATATTTTTTTTCTCTCTTTCTTACTTGATTACTGCGGCAAATTACTCACACCATAGGATGGGGAAGGGGAAGAAATGCAAAAACCAAGATACTTTTGTTTATAATTACGTCAATTTGGCCCGCAAATATTACATAGGATTACAAAGTATTACAAAGGCGGAGCATGCCGACAGGAGACCTTTTCGTCCATATCTAGATCGGATGCGAAAAAAAAAACTAATAATAATAAACAAATATATGAATAAATAGAAAAATTAAATAATGTAAATAATAGATAAAATACATAAATAAATGCATAGGTATAGTTAAATAATAAACAAACAGGTAAGTAGTAAATAATAATAAATTGACATAACTAATAATAAATGAAAATCAAACACATAATAATAAACAAACGGACAAATAATAACAAAACAAACAATATAAAATATAATTTTTTTATAGATGAAGAAAGATCTTAAGGGGGAAAAATTAATCTCAAGATTTAGAATTCCATGGTTTAGCAATAAAATTAAGATAAATAACAATATAACAAATAAACATATTCTGCAAATTCAGTAGGGTCGTCTCTTATATTACCTAAGGAAGAAAACGGAAAAAGCGTCCTAAGCGTAAGCTATTTTCCCGAACAGAAACATCCGTACGAGAATCCTTAAAGACCTAAAAAAATACACCCAATCCAGCAACAAGATAAAGTATGTTACTGCATCAGCGATGTCCCAAGCTCTTATCAAAATGATATCGTTCTTCTGCAGAGATAATGAACAAAATAGAAAAGGCCAGACTTGACCAACAACAGTGTATTGTTCCTAATGTGAAAGCGTCCAACCATCAGTACATGATGTATATGACAAACCTCAGTCTCCTAAATACAATGCCAATTTCATTAGACATATCATCAAGTCTACCTATGAAAATAAAATTTCATTTTTTTAAATCAGCCATAAAGAATTCAATGATATAAAATAGTCATCTTAACAAAAATCATATTCTATACAAAATGGTAACTCAGTAAACCCTTCAATCCACACTAGAGTGAAGTCATAAGAACATAGGAATGAAGGAGACTGCAAGAGATCATAAGGCTTACACTATGCAGTTCCGTGCCCATTACCACCCGTCATCCCCATCCATAAAGATGTCTAACCGCTTCTTAAAACAACCGATATTTTCAGCGCTCACCACATGGTTACTAAATCTATTCCATTCGTTGACCACTATTAGTAAACCAATTCTGGTCTATTTCCTTCTTAAATCTAAATTTGTCCAATTTAAATCCATTACTACGGATCCTGCCCTGTTGTCTTAATATGGTGACCTTGTTTGTGCCACCCTTGTTATAGCTTTTGATCAACTTGAACACCTCTATTAGATCATCCCGCAATCTGCGTCTTTCCAGAGTGTAATTTAAGGTGCCTAAGCCTCTCTTTGTAAGGTAAATTTCTGAGCCTATGTTTCATTTTGGTCATTTTCCTCTGTACTGGTTCTAGTAAACTGATATCCATTCTATAGGACGAAGACCAAAAATGTATCGCATAGTCAAGGATCAAGGATGGGTCTAACTAATGCTAGAGTTTGATAATTACCTCTGCTCTTCTATTTGCAACCGTCCTAGCAATGAAACCTAATGTTCTGTTAGCTTTATTCCTGGTGCTAATGCACTGTGTCCTGGATTTAAAGTCAAGACTCACTAAAACTCCCGAGTCTCTCTCGCACTCAGTTTTCTCTAAAAACGTGTTATCTAAGCTATATCTGTTTTCGGGGTTGTATAGCCCTCCTTTCAACACGCTGCACTTTGGTATATTGAAGTCCTCTTGCCATTTTACCGACCATGTGAACAATTTCTGAAGATCATCCTGCAGAATCTCAGCGTCGTCGCCTGACCTAATTTGGCGTCCTATTTTAATGTCGTCCACAAACTTACTAACATCACTATTAATCCCATTGTCCAAGTCGTTTATGTACATAATGAACAAGTAAGGGACCCAAAACTGAGCATTGGGGAACTCCACTAGAAACACTCCTCAATTGGATTTTACACCATTTACGGTGACCCGCTGTGTTCTGTCACTGATTCAAGCTCTAATCCACTCTGACATTTTTCCTCCTATGCCATGGGCTTTGATTTCATTTAACAGTTTTTGGTGGGACACCTTGTCGAACGCTTTGCTAAAGTCAAGGTAAATGACATCGTAACTATCATTGTTATCTGACGCTTTATATGGAGAAACCATGCTGTGAGTCACGAATCAAATTATGTCTCTCGATGTGATCTCTGATTCTATTAGCTATTATTGATTCAAGCATTTTACCTATAACTAATGTCAAACTGATTGGCCTGTAGTTGCATATAGACGATTTATCTCCCTTTTTGAAAACAGGAACAACGTTTGCATGACTACAAGCAATAGGCACAAAACGTTAAAAAAAATCGTAGAAACATAAGTGGTTGCATCGCTTGGTGCCGGTTATAGAATCAGATTTGTGCTTTCATTCGGTTACCAGCCATATAAGGGAGAAAGGACCTTTGGTACAATACATTTTCATTAACCTAAATTTCTTTATCGGATATGTAAACAAAACAAATAATTTGCCGAATAGTCTTTAAATGTTTCATCAGCTTCTTAAACAGGCTAATTGTTTTCATTTTTCATATCTCTCATCATAAGTATTTCTCTAGTTTCTACACAACATGAACTTTACCCTCTCCCTGGACATCGTCCTTGAAAACTTGAAATTTGTCGCAACCTTGAGGTGCACCGCTCTCATTTATCTTATCAGAAAGTGGCCGTTGTTCCCAGGTGAACAAAGGAACGTGGATTCATTAAACAAACTTTCGTAGGCCCTCTGCCAAACGTTTTGAATTCGTTGGCAAAAATTAACTCCCACCGAGCTTCAGAATAAAACTCGATATCTCGACTATGATCTCTTGCTTCGCGTCTACTCTTCTAGTTGGGCACTGTGAAAGATGGGGAAGCCTCTCACAATATAAAGTACTTTCACGTCCCCAGGAATGCATGACGTGCCATGCTTGGAGTGCCTGTTTACAAGCAGCTGTCAAGGGTACCACGGAAGATACACGGCATGGAGGTGAGGCAGGAGGAGGGAGGAGTAGCTACAAAAGGGCAACGCGAAAATTTGGCCCATGCACTCGTTCAGTATGAAGGCCTTGGCATTTCTCAGTTGTTTGGCACTGGCGGGGCTGGTCGGCGCCGCGACCAGCCCCAGCAGCCACCAGGATCTTGTTGGGTAAGTAAGATGAGAGCATACGTGGAAACGAGACACACTTGCTCTCCGTTTTCCTTGGTCCCTTTAAACCATTCTAAATTGTGACATTTAGGTCTCCTAAGATAGTCTTGCAACACTCAAAGCCGCAGACTAACACTAGCAGGATCCTTAGTTCTTTTAGACAAGACCCTGGGCTCGTTTCGGAGACAGAGTACCAGGATACAGGAATGCACCCTCAGTGGGGATGAGTTTAAGTAGAGGCTTTGTCACCAGGAAGAGGGGGTTGACTCACCTGGGAAAGTCACGGATAGGAACCTCCAATTACAACCTCCCAACGGATCACTTAGGAAAAGGATTTTTTTTTTTTTCTTCTTTTTTTTGGGGGGGGGTCGTTGTTTCTACCTGCACTCCAAAACAAGCCGAGACTGTCGAATTACGTCAATAAAAATCTTTATACATACTTGTAATTTGTCATGCCTGCGTTTCGACATGAAGGAGAGAATAAAAAGATACCATTGAATTTAATTACAGGCTTTGTCTGAATTTAAAAGGTCGGCATTTTAATACCGAATTTAGTGATTATTTACTACGAAGGACGTAATATAACTGCCCTGGTTTTTAATCAGTAAGTTCTTGTAGTAACTTAGTATTGATCACGTGACTGCATCTAGCACATCTTTGGTGCAATACTGTCCCCAAGAATAGAGACGCAGACTATTGTTAACAAAATGATTGGCTATGCTAGGCTATATTAGGTTAGGTGAGGTGAGGTTAGGTTGGGTGAGGTGAAGTGAGGTTAGGTTAGGTCAGGTTAGGTCGCGTTAGGTCAGGTTAGGTTACCTTAGCTTACGTTAGTTTAGGTTAGCTTAGGTTGGAATAGGTTAGGCTACTTTGAGACGAAATGGTGTCATTAAATTCCACTATACCAAATTAACTTTTGGATACACTTACTTTTGTGACACTATGGAAAGACTGGTGGCCTCTTGAGTCACTTATAAATCCTTAGGTCGTTCTTTTGAAAGAGTATTTCTGTCTGACAGGTCAGGGGTTTGATAAAAAAAAAAGCTTGGCAAGCACGAGTTTTAGCGACGCATCAATCCAAATCAGTTGGATTCTAAGGGTCTCTCTTTGAACTAATAAGATAATAATAGATAAACGAATAGATGGATAAGAATGAATAGATCAAGTATTTTGGCATTGGCCAATAAATGACTATTAATCTTCTATCGAAAGATTTTCTTGCACTTAAATATAATAGTCTGGCGGTAGGATGGCTAAACGCATAAGCCAAAGGTACTAGAGAACAAGTAGATCAGGAAGTGAGACATTAACTTCATTTAGATCAAATAGTCTGGGGGAAACCGAAATAATGACAGAACAACGACTTTCCATTATAGAACTCGGCGCGGAAGGATTAATTTAACTGAATTTTTTCATCTGCAATATTACTTTAAGTAGAATAATTTCTTTCATATCAATATACTAAAATTATGTTTTTCTAATTGATAAAACGTTAACTTTCACCCTCCTTTTTTCAACAAGATTAAATGACCTTCATGAATGCCTGAATGGGGTTGGCGTTATCCTGTTCTAGCCTTCTGTACGGACACAAGACCTAATTCATACGTTGTTTGCAGAGCCCAGGTGTTGCGAGTGACTCCCAAAAGCTTGGATGATCTCCACCGCCTCCACGGACTCATGATGGAAGACCTCTACGACTTCTGGACCGAGCCCCGAGCTGTCGGTAGGTCGGTTGCGTTACTTGCCAAAGCATGACTCAAAATTGTCTTGTTGGTCACCAAAGGTGATCTTTCTTTCTCCCCTTATTAAGGTTTTGTTAATTATTTTTTGTTCCTTCGAGTGAAGCCAAAGTAGTTGAAATGAGAGAAAGCCACTTCAAACACAACAAAGATTAGCTAACAAAACCTCCACTGCCGTGGTGTACACAACTGTTGTTGTTGTTGTTGTTGTTGTTGTTGTTGTTGTTGTTGTTGTTGTTGTTGTTGTTGTTGTTGTTGTTGTTGTTGCTGCTGCTGCTCTGCTGCTGCTGTTGTTTGTGGTGGTGGTGATAGTGTTTTCTTGTGTGCCATGGGATCTTTCGGCAACCGCTTTAGAGCATTTTACGGCTCACTGCAACTATCTCATCTCCGTTCTTCGATGGGAATACATCCTTCCAAAGAAAATTCAAGTGGCGATCTAGCCCCTTAATGGGTCACTGCAAATCTGTGATCCTGAGGAGCACAGTTCGAACAGCTGATGGTGAGCTAGTATCAGGCGTGGATGGATCTAGTCCCTTTGCCGATTACTTTAAGCAATTGATCATGGGTGGCCCTCCAAGTGGACAGCTTTCCTTTGATGATGTTCGAGTGGGGGTTGCCGATCCACCAAGAGACGAATCTCTAACCTCCCTGGCAAAGGTCAAAGAGGTTGTAAGTTGAAGGGTGGAAAGGGAAAGGCGACGGGTATCTACAACATCAGTGTGGAGTTACTGAAAGCTAGAGGTGAGGCCATGATCTGTGGGTTGCATTCGGACTTGTCTGCTGTCTGGCAGCCCGGTACCATTCCCTCTGACTGGGAAAAGAGTTTGGTCGACACTATCTGGGAGGAGAAAAGGGACCGGCAGGCCTGTAGCGGTATTACACTGCTCAGTATGCCAGGTAAGGTACTTCCCCATCTGTTGCAGATGTTCACATCTACTAAAGTTTCAGAAGCTTGAACATTTCTCGTCAGTTAAGTCAACAACTGATCGGATCTTGGCGCTTCGTATTCTTGTGGAGCGCCAAAGCGATTTATTTAACAGCCTAACATTGATTTCAAGAAGGCGCTTGACTCTGTGTACTGTGGGGTGCTCTAGGATTTTCTGCGGATCCGTGGGATCCGTGCAAAGATTACTGACTTGCTGTCTGGCTTATACTTTGGGACACAGAGTGCTGTAAAGTATGGAGGAGGCGTGTCTAGCTTCTTTCCTGTTCATTCAAGAGTGAGGCAAAGGTGTGTCCTCATCCCAACACATTTTAACGGAGCATGTATCATGTATACATGTATTGGCAACACTAAGGTCACTGACCTTGTCGTTGTTGATGAATCTGTCCTTTTTGCGGAATTGTTGGAAGTCCTGTTTGTAAACCTCAAGTTACTGCACAAGGAGGCGAGACCACTTGGATTCCACGACTCCTTGACCAAGACTAAGGTCTAGGCGTTTGGGGGCTTGCTGGATAACACAGTTCAGTCTGCCCATGAATGTGGCGAGGACACTGAGGTCTTGGAAGGTTCCATATACCTTGGTAGTGAAACCAAGTTATGTGAGGTATTTCAAAGGGTTGGCATTGCCTATGACGTTGTGGACCCACTCAACCAGAGTATATGGTGTTGCCGACATTTGCACAGGGGGACTAAGATCCGATTCTTCAAGTCACTTGTGCTCCCTGTCCTGTTGTATGGCTGTGGTACATGGAAATTGAATACTGACTTGAAGAAGTGCCTCGATGTCTTTGGTACCAAGTGCCTTTGGAGAATCATGGGATATCATTAAAGTTACTTTGAATGACTCAGCCTAGGCCAGTTACCAGTATAACTCATGAACGTCAACTCCGGCTATATGGGCATGTGGCGCGTTTGACGGAGGACACGAACGGGTCGCCCACAGAATTCATGATTGGAGCAAGTTAATCAAACCTGTCGAGAGTTGTTTGGAGTGGGAAGGGCGACTGCATGGGAGCTTGCTCGGAGGGACCGTGAAGGGGACTGGCGCCAATGTGTGAGTGAATCAACGCGCTTCCCGGCGTATGCTCCCATTAATGATAATGATGATGTTGATCTTGATGTTCTTTATATCCCACCAATTTTCCTAAAAATAACTGCCATATCAAATATTTCTCTCCACTCTTCCAATGTGGGTAATCCTAGTTTTTCTAATCTCTCTTTATATGTCTTATTAGCCACACTAAGCACTATTCTCGCCGCGCTATCCCCAAATCTGCATACACAAGAAGTCGTGTATAAGAAAAGTGAATAGAATTTAATGCAATTCACTGGCACACGCAAGAAGTTAAATCAACTTAGTTCTCTTAGGAAATACACACACACACACTTCACACGAACAACAAGCCCACAAGCACTAAATGAATAATTATATAAAAAAAATCCTTCAAAGACATCCATTGTAAATAGTCCCTTTTACACAAAATTATCTCTTTATTTACTTACAAATTTTTCTTCCTCTCCCACAAAATCCGATCCCACGAAACTAGATGGTCTAACCTTGATATTTCTAAACCGATAACAGCGCAACAAGGTTTCGTTGGTCGTACCTGTGGTGTGCAAATGTTCGGGGTTGAAAAAAAAAAGTTCTTAAAAGAAAAATTTACTGTTATGAAATGAAATATTCCGTGTGTGTGTGTGCGTGTGTGTGTGTGTGTGTGTGTGTGTGTGTGTGTGTGTGTGTGTGTGTGTGTGTGTGTGTGTGTGTGTGTGTGTGTGTGTGTGTGTGTGTGTGTGTCATATTGTTCATATATTTATCTACCAGATTACACTGATATGAATTTCCTTCTGCTGTGACGTCTTCAGGAAGGAATGTGGATGTCATGGCACTTCGCGGGAGGGTGGAGACGCTGAAGACCACGTTGGACAGTCTGGACCTGGAGTACTCCGTTCACGTCAAGGACTTGGCAGCTCTGACTCTCGATAGTCTGGCCATCAATGACCGAGCCCTTCGGATGGCCAGGGCCAAAACTTCCGGAGCTAAGCACAACATGGAATGGACGTCCTACCATCGCCTCAGTGATGTAAGACCAACACACAAATTAATGTAACCCCAAAAGTGTGTCCAACAGTGACAAACTGGACGAGACGCATCCTTTCATAACTTGTCACCCTCTGTCACCTCACGTGAAGGGGCCTTAAAAGATGTTATCAAGGTTTTGTTTATAACATGTGTGGATACATATCTGCAGTAACTTCATGCAAACCTAATGGAAAAAGGAAATAGAGACTGCTATCTTGTGTGTTCAGTTTTGAGTGCCCAACCACCACGTGTTTAAGTTGCCAAAATAAATGCACAATCAATACCATTCTATACGCCTTACTAATTATATTGAAGCTACTACAATCATATTTTTCCCTTTTCCTTTGTATAGTGGCACTATACATACACACCTACAGTCCGCTGGTATACTCCCCTCTCTCAGATACACATTAAACAACCTCACTAGCCAATACAATATATTTGCTCTTCCCTGAGTCCGACACTCCATGTAACACAAATCTAATCCAGGTACTTTATCAATTATGATAACGTTACCAATAACACTCAGGTAGGAAACGAAACATCAAACCAAGAGTTTTTCTTTTCCCACAGATTTACGATTACATGGAGTATCTGGCCAACAACTACGGTCACGTTGCGACCGTGGAATTCGTAGGTAAAAGTTACGAGGGTCAAGACATGAAGATGCTCCGACTGTCGACAGGAGGGTCTAACAAACCCGCTGTTTTCGTTGACGGAGGTGAGACGTAATTCAATATCGCCGTTTAGCTTCACTCAAGCGGTCTCTGTGTATGTAATATTTTCGTTATGATGAAACACTGTATATTTTATTCTGGTTAGATTAAGATGATTTCATCAGCTTACAGAAGGACATTGTGGAATAGATTTTCTATTTCCTCTTCTTGAGATTCTATATTCTTTCAGCAATCCCCGCTTCTAACCTTAAAATATATTTTCACTCTTCCGAGCACAAGCGTACTGTGACAAGTAGAATAGCATAAATAGAATGTGTTTGGCGATAACGAGGTTGACATGTATGATCTTCGAATTATGATAACCAGTCAGATGAAAGGAATGGGGTGATTTTTTTTTCCCAAGATATAACCGGTCCTTCGATTCCCCCAACAAACATAAAGTTAGTTTGCTACGCTCGCTCCCTTCCAAATTAGACATGAGTTAGTTAGCTCCAGTGGGAGGATTGCAATTCCACCTTTTTTTTTTTTTTTTTTTTTTTTTTTTTTTTTTTTTTTTTTTTTTTTTTTTTTTTTTTTTTTTTTTTTTTTTTTTTGACGACAGTATTAACAGACCCTCAGGTATCTGACAGCGTTTTCCAGCAGAAATGTTGCAAATGTGATCTTGAATGAAAGTTCTGTCTAGCCAGATATACATGACGCCACATACGTTTATAATTTCTTTTTCACAAATATATGTAAGCGAAACTGTGGGGAATCAGATTTTATCACGCTGTGAAATGTGTTGTAACAGGTGAGCTTTGTCCGATGGGCTTCTTGTCCGAGAGGTCGGGGCCTCTGTAAATTTGTATGACCTCATTAATGAATCTTCTAGGGCACTCTTTACTGGGTCACCAGACCCGGTTGTTACTGGCACTGATGTAATTTTCTGTTTGAAGGCATCCATGCCCGTGAGTGGATCTCCCCCGCCACCGTGGCGTACATGATGGGCAAGTTGGTGGAGGAGTCGGCCAACTACGACTTCCTGAAGAAGGTCGACTTTTACTTCATGCCATCCATCAACCCCGATGGATACGAATACAGTCACAAAGCTTCATATGTAAGTTTTATTTACATTCACTTTTCTGTTGCGTTCATAGTTCCATAAAAAGATAAGAATGATTTACAGCAAAGCCTTCATGAAAATCATGAAAAATAAATCCTTATTCTGATAAATTACGTTACAACTTGACGTGTACTAGACTGAAATACACAAGACCATCATTTCTCGGCCAAATTAAATCTAGGGTGTCACTAAATTGATGTATAAAACAGTGTAAGAAGAAACAAAATAGTAAAGTCAAACACAGAATGTCAGCAAAACGTTGCGTTCTTTTTTATATGAATGATCAACAGCCTACACCTTTGCGACAAATTACTGTCGTGATCATAACTTCTTGCAGTTTGACTAAGAAGGTATATTGTTATTAGACAATTTGCCCTGTAGACCAGCTCAAATCTATAGAGTACGAAAGAAAGTCCACACCCCTGATCAGTCTAAATTCTTATGTCAATTTTATTTTACATGTACAGCTTCCCAACTTTTTTGTCAATTTTGCTGATTTAAGAATTCAGTGATGTTCAACAATCAGAATGTAGAATTACTGCTTGAAACAAAAACAGTTCACTTTACATTCCGTGGTAACTGTCTGGTAGAGGAAACAACGCTCTATCACTAGATCCGTATAAAGGAAGTGAACTTTTTTTTCCAGACCAGACACTGGCGGAAGACCCGATCAGATACAGACAACACGCTCGGGTGCAAGGGTGTCGATGGCAACAGGAACTGGGACTTCCACTGGAACGGTCAGTGGAAGACGACAACCTTTCTCTTAACCTGCCCACTGTGGCCTATTTACTAGATTTTAATTCGAGACACTGGCAAACATATAGTTGAGAGTGCAAAAATATCCCATTACTTCTAGAAATCTATAAAGTGAGCCATGATGTTGAAGGGTTGTTTTAGGTCCCTCCTTTTAAACCTTTAGCAAACCGTGGCAAATGTTTTCTACCATTAGAAAATATAACTTTATCTTATTTTCTTATTAAGTGTATTTGGCTCATTGGCTCCTCTGTAAAACCTATCTCTAATTCTCATTTAGTAGGAACAACCACTCACATTTAATGACCCAAATTTTAGGGATCTGGCTGGAGTTCTCCTCCTAGGTCTTCTCTTCCTTGGCTTCTCATAGGATGAGCATACAGAGAACA
>NC_134777.1:35956146-35983646 GCF_046742065.1 Oratosquilla oratoria | reverse complement strand
TCATCATCATCATCATCATCATCATCATCATCATCATCATCATCATCATCATCATCATCATCATCATCATCATCATCATCATCATCATCATCATCATCTTGCATAAATCTTTCTTCCTTGGCTTACACCTAGAATGATTACTGTTGTTCCATATACATGACACCTAATTCCAGTCTTTAAAAAAAAAAAAAATCCTTCTGTATCCTATGGCGTTTTAAGATCTATCAGACACGTTTGTATTCGTGCACTGATTCTCATACCGTCTACGCATATTGTTCTCGTCAAATATCTTCTAGATACACGCCAAGAGGCTTTTTCCTCCTTGCAAGAAGGCCGAGTCAAATCATCCACCCCAACACCCTTTCGTCGCCCCTCCTATCGTAGCCCCTCTGCAGCCACACCACCTGGGTCAGAGGCAACACATCGAGCCTATGGTTGTGTTATTACTGAAACATATTACGAAAACGAAAACGAAAATAAATTACGAACAATGTGAAATGAGTTGAAGTGCATGCTGTGTACTTCACAACTGCTTGATGATTTCACAACTTTTCATTTCATGTATTTACTTTCTACCACCCCATTCAATTTTAAGGATAGCAAGTGAATGAAGTTTGTCTTTGATATCTTGAACAGATCCCGCTGCCGGAGGTTCAGACGATTGGGCCAAAGCCGTGGCGGGCGTCAAGTATGCTTACACCGTCGAGCTGAGGGACACGGGTGAATACGGCTTCCTCCTGCCCCCGTCACAGATCATCCCTACGTGCGAGGAGACCTTCGAAGCTCTCAAGACCGTGGGGAACTTCGTGGCAAAAACCTATCAGGAATAGGCGAAGAACAGGTACTACAGCCTCGAAGAGCAGAAGGACTTTATCTTGCACTATGACCAGATGTTACGAATAAAGAGTTTGATGAATAGCATGACATTTGATCCTTTGAAAACAGCAAGAATATTAATGCTGAAGATATTAAGAGGTGCCACACAACTTGTTGATTGTTACCTCGAGTTTCTCCTACCAGTCGGCAAAAATCCTCAGACTCTTCCACAAATCCCTCAGTGAAATATTTCACTGCTGCCTGCGTTGTGTAAATATGGGGCGGTTTGTAAGTCATTGACTGAACACTGCTTTTGTTTAAAAAAAAAATTGTGGCAAGACCAGGAAGAGTGATTATGCTCACTACATCTGGAGTCCAGTCTGAGTTTCTTTGTCTTGCAATTAATTCATCAACATATGTTTTAAGTGCCAAAGTAAAGCTCTATAGATCTAAATCTCATTAGTATTTTTCGACATTTGTAAAGTCGTTTCACTTTCAACCTACTGACATCAGCCAGAATAACTCAGCATCAAAGATCGAAAATCAATAATCAAATATCGATACAGATAACGCAGTTGAAGGTAAGAACTACTGATTCAGTGCTATCACTGGAGGAGCTAAAATTACGCTGCTACTTCAATCTTACTGACGTCAATTGAGACATAAAAGACCTGATGGAAGAGACAAGTGTGTGTGTGTGTGTGTGTGTGTGTGTGTGTGTGTGTGTGTGTGTGTGTGTGTGTGTGTGTGTGTGTGTGTGTGTGTGTGTGTGTGTGTGTGTGTGTGTGTGTGTGTTTGCAGGTCTTATGAAGTCTTATAATTGTTAGACAAGTCACTTGTAACAGTAGATTAATTCCATTGGCAGCAAGTGTTGAGTGATGAAAATTTTTAACAAAGTAGGACAAGAGGTTCTTGCACATTGGAAAAAATATCAAACCAAAAGAACAGAAAGAGGAAAAAATGACAAGGGAATTTTCAATAAGATGTTTATCAGGAAGAAGTACCGATTTCAGCAATTTGTAAATCAAAGGAATATCATGAGGTAAAGAGACCAAATGATAATCATTACTAAACCACCCTCTGACATATGAGAATAACTGAGTCAACATAATCAACTTAACTCCATATGGGATATCGATTGCATTTAGAGACTTTAGCAACACCTCTATGAACCAGAGTCACGCAGCAGCATTTTATGAGCAAAGACTAATCTCCAATCAGAGAAAAATACAAATCACTTTTAACTTCTACTGTCGCTACTTTTTTTTTTCTACCCTGCTTAAACAACTTTTCCACCAGCTCTCTCTATGACTCCACCTCTATGGTGCGATATTGTCCCCATGGATAGAAGCGCTGGTATCTGCGACGAAATAAAAACATCATCTTGAACTGGGGCAGTAGCCGAACAGTAAACACCTGGTTCCTTTCACGGTCTCTTCTATTCACTTCTACTCAATACTTCCTAACCGGCCCTGTATCCATACCCATATGTAGGTGATATGTATTGATGTACATGAACATTCATTGCACATAGACTTCTCTCTCTCTAAAGAGAAGGCACTTCTTTGGGATGTTATGACGACGTCACCAAAATATCCGGTGAGGGTCTGGTTGCCTCGCTTTGAGCGAAAGTCTAAATGATAAGCTTGGCACATTCTTTTACGTGTACAAACTTGGAAGAGACAAAGCCTCGACTTTGTCCAACAGAAGCTAAATTATATGAGTTAGGCTCATTGGTTCCTCTCTGCAGGATATTAATCTACAGCCTCTCAGTCACCACAGTTATTGTTCTACCTACATTGTATTCCAGATAGATTAACCAGCGTCTAATTTACCCTTACTGGATATAGTCCAAAATAATAGAAGCTTTCTGCTGAGCATGAGAATATTGTAGAAAATCATCTTTTCTTTCCTAATCATGACAACATGTTACATAAAGTTGGTGACATCCCAAATGTAGAATAGAAACAGCTGTTTTCTGTCGATAAGACCCTAAA
The DNA here is from genome assembly GCF_046742065.1 of Oratosquilla oratoria. Lineage (NCBI taxonomy): Eukaryota > Metazoa > Arthropoda > Malacostraca > Stomatopoda > Squillidae > Oratosquilla > Oratosquilla oratoria. Next base: position 35,980,833 of record NC_134777.1, on the reverse strand, counting down.
CTGACAGATAGATACCACACCAACCACTTCTACCATACCTGGTGTACTTAATGACAAGCAATTTTGGTCTCAACTTCAACTTGATAGGTATTGTAGTCATTGTGGTGGTTTCTAGAGGGGACGTCATTTCAAAATGTGGTCAAGCAACTGTGTGCAACACCAATACACACACACATATATATATTCGTGAGCAACAGTCAAGGCGATTTTAGTCGAAGAGGTTCCTGTACAACCAATGTATAGTTACCTCGGGTTACACTATGAATTACTCTATAATCCATCTCCACCTCCACTATTCCATTCCTTGCTACATGTGACCCTAAATACATTAAGCTCTCAACTTCCTCTAGCCTTTAGCCCTATAAACACCTCCAGCTCACCACCACCTTCACTCCTTGTATATCTCATTTTCTTATTTTCATTTCTCTGATCTCATTCCCTACCAATTGCTTCAGTCTATCCTGACTTAGCCACACGAGCAGTGTTATCCGCAAACAACAACTGGCTTACCTCCCATCTTTCTACATTCTTACTCACCAATTCCAAACATAAGCGTAGCACCTTCACATTTGCATCCCTCATCAACCCATCCGCATACAATGAATGCATAAAAGATTAGATATATTATCAAAATGAATGAATTAAGATATGTTTGAATAGATAGATTAGGGTACCAAACCAATATCAGAACCTTCCCTTTCGTCGTAACACTATTATTGCTATTTTCTGATCAAATAAGGCATAAAAAAAAAATTATTCTTAAACATCTTTGTGGCTTAAACTTAACTGAACTATGATCATTAGTTGCAATGTTAGACAACTTCACTTATCATACATTCGCTGGATCAGAAACTGAAGACAATATGCGTAAGGTTCAGTAAGACGTTCTAGTGTCTCTTTGACTGCAGTATAATGTACCCAACGGATTCGGGGCAAGGATAACTGGTTGGTAAAAATTTTCCTCAACAACAGAAACCAGTGCTATATTTCGTTTGGACCTAAAAGAGACGCAATATAAGGGATCTGAGAAATCTTTCTTACTTAATTTCTCACGCGGACAAACCATTTAGTTTTTGTTGAGGGCAAAATTTCAAGATTTCTTGTTTGTTTCTTTCTTTCTTTCTTTCTTTCTTTCTTTCTTTCTTTCAATAGAAGTATTTGACTCACGCTGGCCTTTGTCAGATTACGCAGTTTTTTCAACACGCTATATTCCCGCAATTAACATAACTATGAGAAAAAATCATCGGCCACTTTATGTGAAGCAAGCAAATAATAATGATGGTGGCGATAATGACGATGATGACGATAATGACGATAATGACGATAATGATGATAATGATGATCACGATAATGACGATGATGGCAATGATGACGATAATGACGATAATGACGATGATGACAATAATGTCAATGATGACGATAATGATGATGACGATGATGATGATGATAATAACGGTGATGACGATAATGACGATAATGACGATGATGACGATAATGACGATAATGACGATGATGACGACAATGACGACAATGAAGACAATGACGGTAATGGCGACAATGACAATAATGACGATAATGACGACAATGACAGTAATAAGGACAATGACGATAATGATGACAATGACGATAATGACGACAATGACAATAATAATGACAATGACGATAATGATGACAATGACGATAATGATGACAATGACGATAGCGACGACATTGAGGTACACTCAAGGAATCCCCCGAGAACACGTATGCGAGATCCTAGGTGAGCTTTGCAGTGACGTATTGATTTCTTTAGTCCAATTGTCTTTAACTTTATATTTAAGATCCTCCACAAAGGGCGTGGACCAGTTGAATTTTCTCCTCAACCCTTTCCCCAATCAGATTCGTTGTTACAAGTCCATATGCAATATTGTTTACTTAAGCAATCTCGAATCTCTGCATATTTCACTTGGGTTACAAGCACTAAAAGTCAGCAAGTACTAAAAGTCAGCCTCCGGTCAAAGCGGAGAGCAAACTTATGCAACTCACTCGCCTTCGGATATTATATTTATAAATACCTAATCCATAAAAAATAAACACCCGTCTCCCACCCCTATTTCTACCAATTTTTCTACCAGCCTCTTACAAATAATAACAATAATAGTAACACTAATAGTAACAATAATAATGATAATAATAGTGACAATACTAATGACAGTAATGATAGTAATGACAGTAATGATAAAAATGACAATAATGGCAATGACAATAATGACAATAATGACAATAATGATAATAATAATAATAATAATAATAATAATAATAATAATAATGATGATGATGATGATGATGATGATGATGATGATGATGATGATGATGATGATGATGATGATGATGATGATGATGATAATGATTATAATGATGATGATGATGATGATGATGATGATGATGATGATGATGATGATGATGATGATGATGATGATGATGATGATGATGATGGTAATAATGATAAAAATAACAAGCAGGTCTGCAGATAAAACATGGCACGTCACTCCAACAACTTTACCTAGAGTCCTACGTATGACCAATAGCATTGTTTTTTTCACCAATTCATGTCCAGGATTCACCCTCTTAACTGAATAAAGCTGTTTGGCGTTAGCTAGAGTAATAATGAGAAGAAAAATAAATCATATTGCACTATCAAAACAGATGAATAAATTAATCAATCAATACATAAATACATAAATAAAAACATAAATAGATACATAAGTAAATAGATGAATAAATGAATAATAGGTAAATGAATATATATACAAGATATAAGAGATAAATAAATCAATCAGTGAATACATAGATAAATAAATAAATAAACGAGTTTCAAATGTGATGACACGGTGGCTATTCAATCAAGATAACCTTAATCGATCCACCCCCTGTGCACTAACTACATAATAAATTATGCAAGCATCAAGGACAACAGTGCGACTTTAACGTGCCAGCTAAAACCCATTTTATAAAAATAAACAGTATTCTGCAACCATTTTGCACCGTAATCAGTTCTTGTGGGCTGCGTTCTTAAAAGCGGTGTCTGGTCGTTTCGCTACATTGCCAGTTCGCTACCAACCAGTTCGCTACATTCTTTGGTCGTTTCGCTACATTTCTTCGGTCATTTCGCTACATTCTTTGGTCGTTTCGCTACATCCTTTCGGTCGTTTCGCTACATTCTTTGGTCGTTTCGCTACATCCTTTCGGTCGTTTCGCTACATTCTTCGGTCGTTTCGCTACATTTCGCTACACTGTTTTTATTCGCACTTGAGATACGAATATGATAAAAAATACAATGTGTGGAGGTTTATAAAGTACCTGTAACCCATTGGACGTTTCGCTACATGGCCAGTTTGGTAGCGAAACGACCAAAGAATGTAGCGAACTGGTTGGTAGCGAACTGGCAATGTAGCGAAATGACCTGTAATTCTTCGGTCGTTTCGCTACATTGCCAGTTCGCTACCAACCAGTTCGCTACATTCTTTGGTCGTTTCGCTACATTTCTTCGGTCGTTTCGCTACATTTCTTTGGTCGTTTCGCTACATTTCTTCGGTAGTTTTGCTACATTTCTTCGGTCGTTTCGCTACATTGTTTTTTCGCATTTGAGATAGCGAGCGCTAACCGCGGCCAAACTAAAGCGGAATGCACCCAGCTCTGGTAATGTGCATGATAAGTCACTGTTTTATGATTATCTACCGGATAATCTGCCTGACGATTGCATAAAACAAGGGCAGATAAATATAATTTTATCTATCGCCAAATTGCCTCATTAGGCAAATTCTGCTTCCGTAGCCTACAAAATTACTTTATAAATTTGCACACATCGCGTTTTCTATCGTATCCGCATCTCAAATGTGAAAAAAACAGTGTAGCGAAACGACCAAAGAATGTAGCGAAACGACCAAAGAATGTAGCGAAACGACCGAAAGAATGTAGCGAAACGACCGAAGAATGTAGCCAAATGTAGCGAAACGACCGAAGAATGTAGCGAAACGACCGAAACAGTGTAGCGAAACGACCAAAGAATGTAGCGAAACGACCGAAATAATGTAGCGAAACGACCGAAGAATGTAGCGAAACGACCGAAGAATGTAGCGAACTGGCCATGTAGCGAAACGACCGAAGAATGTAGCGAAATGGTTGGTAGCGAACTGGTCATGTAGCGAAACGCCCAAAGGGATACAGGTACTTTATAAACCTGCACACATCGTATTTTTTATCATATTCGTATTTCAAATGCGAAAAAAACAGTGTAGCGAAACGACCGAACAAAGTAGCCAAATGTAGCGAAACGACCGAACAATGTAGTGAACTGGCCGTGTAGCGAAATGGTTGGTAGCGAACTGGCCATGTAGCGAAACGACCAGATACGCGGTCATTTCGCTACATTGTTTCGGTCGTTTCGCTACACTGTTTTATTCGCATTTGAGATCCGAATATGATAAAAAATACTTTGTGGGAGACAGAAGAATTTGCCTAATGATACGATTTGGCGATAGATAAGGTTAACAAATTAACTTAGAAATGAAAATTGATAGCTTACACTTCAAACGGGTTGAAACAACTTTGATTGCAAAGAAAAAAAATTGGTCTGTTGCAAAGAAAAGAAATTTATTTGTCATCGCAAAGAAAAGAAATATTTTTGCTCTAGTTTGGAAGGACAAGCACCCGTTAAAGTACAATATGCCTGTTTGGACACTACTACAAAGTTTTTAGGGCCTATACCGGTATCAAAACAAATCCTACGGAATAAAACTAAGATGGGCCTAAGCGAACATAGGCCTAGCGGGCGGACAGCTTGATTGGCCTACCGTGAGTTCAAGCAGGGAAATATGTCCTTTCTAGACAGGCTGAGACATCTACTTCAGGCTCTCAGTCTCGTTGTCAGCAACGATATAGGAAGGGATGGGAAACAGACCCTGCTTTGAAGCCGTGGCTACAGGAAACACCTGAACAGTATAAAGCTGGGTGTAAAATTTGTAACGTTACCATGACTGCAGAGCTAACAGTGCTAAAAAGTCATGCCAAAGGCAAAAAAAACACTTCATATTGCAAGGGTACAACGGACAAGCAGGTACCAGTATCAACCTTCTTTAAGAAAAAACAAACCACAAAAGATCCTGTGGATATGGCAGAAATAAAGCTGGCAAGTATTCTACCTGCACATAATGGGCCTTTTAAGGTAATGGATCACTTGTCAGAGGTCTTGAGAGATATTTTGAGTGACTCCAAGATAGCACAGGAATTTGCTATGAAAAGAACTAAAGCAACTGGAGTTGTAACTAATGTCATAGGAAAGTCCTACAAAGAACAACTTGCTCACAAACTAAGAGAAACAAAATTTAGCGTTCTTACGGACGAATCTACTGACGTTGGTTCCATAAAAACATCTTGTGTTGTAGTAAGATTCTTTGATCATGATCCTGAGTGTGTTGAAAGTAAATTCTGGGAGCTGTGTGAAGTTTACAATACACCCAACCCTGAAAATGTCGGAAAAGGAGCCACTGCTAGTAATCTCTATAAGGGATTGATGAAAAAAATTGAGAAACATGAAATCTCAGTTACACAAATGATAGGTTTTGGGGCTGATGGGTGTAGTGTAATGATGGAAGCTCACAGTTCAGTTGCAAGTCGCTTCCGTAATGAATGCATTGGTCTTTTTTTAATCAAATGTGTTTGCCATTCTGCTCACCTCTGTGCCAGCGAGGCTTGTAATGCTTTACCTAGAAGATGTAAGGATTTAGCAAGAGAAATGTACAATTTCTTTAAGTGTAGTAGCAAGCGCCAGAGTGAATTTGTACAATTTCAGTCTTTCATTCACTTGAAGCCCCACAAGATGATATACACATCACAGACGAGGTGGTTGTCATTGGTTGCTGTTGTTCAGAGGATCTTGGAGCAATGGGAAGCTCTTCGGTTGTTTTTCTCAGACATGTGGTTATCTGAGAAGCTAGTTGCTGCTGAGCTAATTTTCAACTCTATATGACCCTTTCATTAAGTTGTACTGCCACTTCCTAGATTGGATTTTGCCAAAGTTCACTACTTTTAATAATTACTTTCACTCAGATAAGCTAGTGATAACAGTGCTCCATGAAAAAGTAAGTGTTCTTTTTAAGGATATTCTCCTTACAGTACATTCAGGGAGAGAGAATATGTAATGAAAACAGAGCTTTGTTTGATAGATCCAAATAGAAATAATAAGCATCTCAGTGATCCAGAAATATATCTAGGTGTAAGTGTTACAGGAAATTCAAGACTCCCGTGTAACAGCAAGAAAATCTGAGTTGCAGGATTTTTTCAACGCTGCCGCAACTTTATGTCTGTTGCTTGCTGTGGAATTAAAAAAGAGTTGATTTCAGCGACAATGTCATCTCAAAACTGAATTGTCTAACTCCAACTAATGCTTTATCATTGAGTTTTAGGAAGTCAGTTCCTTCTTTGGTACCCCTAGTAACTGCATTGCCCCTTGTTATACCTCCAGAAGACAGCTCATTATTGCAAAGACTGACTGGATTATCGATGGCGAATATTGCCACTGGAGTGTGACAACTCAGCCTTGAATAAAAAGGAGAGTGATAAGTTTTAGGCTGCATTATTAAAAGATAAACCAAACTTAACAGAACTTTTACAGTGTGCACTCTCTGTTCTTAGCCTACTCCATTCGAATGCAGAATGTGAGAGTTTTTAGTAAAATTAACCTTTTCAAAATTAAGGCAAGAAATAGGTTGAAGACAGCAACTGTAAATGGGGCACTGCTAGCAACAGAATGTATGAAGTCTATTGGATCATGCTGTAAAAACTTTAACCCAACAAATGATATGTATTCTCTCTAGGCAGCCAAGGAACTATACAGTAACACCTCACATTCTGACTCATGTTATAAGTATTTTTTTTGTAATATAATAATAATGATAATAATAATAATAATGAATAAATAATTTTGCACTGCGCTTCCCAGCTGATGAGGCCTTGAGCACAGTTACACACACACACACACACACACACACACACACACACACACACACACACACACACGTGTGTGTGTGTGTGTGTGTGTGTGTGTGTGTGTGTGTGTGTGTGTGTGTGTGTGTGTGTGTGTGTGTGTGTGTGTGTGTGTGTGTGTGTGTGTGTGTGAAAAGGACCGAAACTGATGAAACGTATCTTCCGGCCTTTTTAGGCAATCGAAGATACGCATCATCAGTCTTGGGGCACACAGATACGACCGACCAATATCACAAATATTTTTTACAGGCCTGAAAATGCCTAAACCATGGAGGTAGTGTTACCTGGGCAAGGGGGCATCAACCTCATAAGAACATAAGAATGAAGGAGACTGCAAGAGACCATAAGGCCTACTTTAGGCAGCTCCGTATCCATCACCACCTGTCATCCCCATCCATAAAGTTGTCTAATAGTTTCTTAAAACAATTAGTGGTTTCAGCGCTTACTACATGATTACTAATTTATTCCATTCGTCGACCACCCTACTAATAAAAAATTCTTGCCTATTTCCTTCTTAAATTTAAATTTGTCCAGTTTATAACCATTACTGCGAGTCCTGCCCTGTTGTTTTGACATGATGATCTTGTTTTCATCACCCTTGATAAAGCCTTTGATCCACTTGAACACCTCTATTAGATCACCCCGCACTCTGCGTCTTTCCACAGAGTGTAAGTTAAGGTGCTTAAGCCTCTTTTGTAAAGCAAATTTCTGAGTCCATGTATCATTTTGGTTATTCTTCTCTGTACTAATTCTAGTGAATTGATATCCATTCTGTAGGACGGAGACTAAAACTGTACCGCATAGTCAAGGATGGGTCTAACTATCGCTAGATAGTTTAATTACCTCTGCACTTCTATTTGTTACCGTCCTAGCAATGAAACCTAATGCTCTGTACCCAGGGTCTTCCTCCAATCTCGGGTCGCGTCGTCAGACCCTGGAGACACAATCGGTTGAACTGCAATATTCTTGCAATATAAACTTTAATTAAAAGATATTCCGTTTAAAGCTCGAACCAATCAGGTTGCAATATTCGACTTATGTTGCCAGGGCTAACATTTAGTGCAAACAGTAAGCCTACGGCATAGGCGCGGCCTATCATATTACAATTACGTTTATTGAAACTGAACAATACACATTATTTTGTGATAAGCACATTTCGAATAAAAGAAAGAGAAATTAATAAAAAATAAGAATTATTCATCCCAGTTTTAAATGATTTAGGTCCCCCCTAATTCCAACTGAATCTGAAAATGACAAATATTTCATTTTAGAACTCCCGTTCATTTCACGCACATGGCATATATATTAGTGTGTCATGTGCGTGAAACTAAAGTGGAACTCACCTAGGAACGCGCCCAGCTCTGGTAATGTGCATGATAAGTCACTGTCTTATAATTATCTGCCCGATAATCTGCCTGACGATAACATAAAACAAGGCCTGAGGACAACAAATTAATTTATCGCCAATTAGGTAAATTCTACTTCCGGAGCCTGCAACAATACTTTACAAATTTGCACACATCGTATTTTTTATCATATTCGTATCTCAAATGTGACAAAAAACAGTGTAGCGAAATGTAGGGCAACGACCAAAGAATGTAGCGAAACGACCAAAAGAATGTAGCGAAACGACCAAACAATGTAGCCAAATGTAGCGAAACGACCGAAGAATGTAGCGAAACGACCGAGACAATGTAGCGAAACGACCGAAGAATGTAGCGAAACGACCGAGACAATGTAGCGAAACGACCGAAGAATGTAGCGAAACGACTGAAGAATGTAGCGAAACGACCGAGACAATGTAGCGAAACGACCGAAGAAATGTAGCGAAACGACCGAAGAATGTAGCGAAACGACCAAGACAATGTCGCGAAACGACCAAAGAATGTAGCGAAACGACCGAGAAAAGTATCAAAATGGTTGGTAGCGAACTGGCCATGTAGTGAAACGAGAATTACTTTATGAACCTGCACACATTGTATTTTTTATCATATTGGTATCTCAAATGCGAAAAATACAATGTAGCGAAACGACCGAAGAATGTAGCGAAACGACCGAAAGAATGTAGCGAAATAGTTGGTAGCGATTGGCCATGTAGCGAAACGACCAGATACCATGTGCATGATAAGTCACTGTTTTATAGTTATCTGCCCGATAATCTACCTGGCGATTGCATAAAACAAGGCCTGATAACAACAATTTTACCTATTGCCCATTAGGTAAATTCTACTTCCGTAGCCTACAAAATTGCTTTAAAAATTTGCACACATCGTATTTTCTATCATATTCGTATCTCAAATGCGATAAAAAAAAAACAATGTAGCAAAATGTAGCGAAACGACCGAAGAATGTAGCGAAACGACCGAACAGTGTAGCCAAATGTAGCGAAACGACCGAGACAATGTAGCGAAACGACCGAAAGGATGTAGCGAAACGACCGAAGAATGTAGCGAAACGACCGAAGAATGTAGCAAAACGACCGAAAGGATGTAGCGAAACGACCGAGCAATGTATCGAAATGGTTGGCAGCGAACTGGCCATGTAGTGAAAAGAAAATTACTTTATAAACCTGCACACATTGTATTTTTTATCATATTCGTATCTCAAATGCGAAAAAACAATGTAGCGAAATGACCACATCGTATTTTTTATTATATTCATATCTCAAATGCGATAAAAAAAAACATTGAAGCGAAATGTAGCGAAATGACCAAATAATGTAGAGAAACGACCGAAAGATTGTAGCGAAACGACCAAACAATGTATCCAAATGTAGCGAAACGACCGAAGAATGTAGCGAAACGACCGAAAGGATGTAGCGAAACGACCGAGCAATGTATCGAAATGGTAGGCAGCGAACTGGCCATGTAGTGAAACGAAAATGACCTTATAAACCTGCACTTATTGTATATTTATCATATTCGTATCTCAAATGCGAAAAAACAATGTAGCGAAACGACCGAAGAAATGTAGCGAAACTACCGAAGAAATGTAGCGAAACGACCAAAGAAATGTAGCGAAACGACCGAAGGATTACAGGTCGTTTCGCTACATTGCCAGTTCGCTACCAACCAGTTCGCTACATTCTTTGGTCGTTTCGCTACCAAACTGGCCATGTAGCGAAACGTCCAATGGGTTACAGGTACTTTATAAACCTCCACACATTGTATTTTTTATCATATTCGTATCTCAAATGCGAATAAAAACAGTGTAGCGAAATGTAGCGAAACGACCGAAGAATGTAGCGAAACGACCGAAAGGATGTAGCGAAACGACCGAGCAATGTATCGAAATGGTAGGCAGCGAACTGGCCATGTAGTGAAACGAAAATGACCTTATAAACCTGCACTTATTGTATTTTTATCATATTCGTATTTAAAATGCGAAAAAACAATGTAGCAAAACGACCGAAGAAATGTAGCGAAACTACCGAAGAAATGTAGCGAAACGACCGAAGAAATGTAGCGAAACGACCAAAGAAATGTGAGAAGAAAGATGGATGTGTTGGCTTAGAGTGAAACTGAGCTGAAAGGGAAGGGCGAGTGTAAGTTTGGGAGTGTAAGTGGGAGGTTATCAGGAGTGAAGAGAAAGCGAGGGAGGGAAGGGGTGGCTATACTAGTAAGTGAAGAGATAGGTAAACGTGTAGTGGAGTGGAAGGAGGTTTCCTCAAGGATAATGTGGATGAAGATGAAACTGGGAAAGGAGATGTGGGTCTTTGTAAGTGCATATGGGCCTGACAGTGAGAAGAGCGTAGAAGAATGGGAGGCTTTTTGGATAGATTTAAATGAGTGCATAAAGGATTTAGGGAGAAATATCAATGTAATAGTACTGGGAGACCTTAATGCTAGGGTAGGAAATGGTCCAATTGATGGAGTGGTTGGGAAATGTGGAGTTCCAGGAAAGAATCGTAGTGGAGAGTTGATGGTGGAAATGTGTCTAGAGAGGTGATGATAGCAAATACAGTGTTTTGGAAGAAAGTCAAGCATAAGTACACATGGGAGAGGGTGATGGATGGAAGGGTGGTAGATAGAGCGTTAATGGATTATGTAGTGGTAAATAGGATTATGATAGGAAGAGTTAAGGATGTACATGTGCTAAGGGGAGAGGGTGGGGGGATATCAGATCATTTTTTGGTGGAAGGTAAGTTGAGAGTGGAAGATAGATGGAGGAAGAGGAAAGGGACAAAAGGTAGGGAGGTGCTTAGAGTGAACTCCTTAAATGAAAAGAAAAAGGAGAAGGAGTACAAGAAGAAATTGAGGGAGGAGTGGGAGGGAGTGAAGGATAGAGTGGAGCTAGGTGTGGAGGAGGAATGGGGATGGTTCAAGGAGGGAGTCACAAAGTGTGCAAAGATGGTGTGTGGAACAAGAAGGAGAGGAGGAAATAGAAGGAAGGTTAGTGAATGGTGGGATGAGGAAACAAAGAAGGTTGTAGAAGAGAAGAAGCGAGCTTTCACAGATTGGTTACAAAATAGGACAAGGGAGTCATATGAGAGGTACAAAGAAAAGAAAAGAGAAATAAAGCAAAAGGTAAAGGAGGCAAAGAGGAGAGCAGATGTGAAATGGGGTAAGAGTATGACAGAAATTTTTTAAAGTAATAAAAAGATGTTTTGGAAAGAAATTAAGAGAGGAAGAAGAGGCGAATCAAGTAGAGAAGAAAAAGTAAAAGGTGCAGATGGAGAGATGATAATGGAAGAGAAGGCAGTAAGGGGAAGATGGGCAGAATATTTTAGGGAGTTGCTAAATGTGAAGGAGGATAGGGAGGGAAAGATAGCTGCAGTGGGAAATGCTAAGAAAAGGACCGTGATGAGTGAGGAAAATGGAGGAGAAATAAGGAAGGATGAAGTGAAGGCAGTTGTTAAGATGATGAAAGCAGGTAAGGCACCTGGTCTGGATGGATGCCATGCACAATGTCTAAAAAAAAAAGGAGGTACAGTGATGGTGGACTGGCTGGTGAGGTTATTTAATGTTTGCTGGAGAGAGGGTGGAGTACCGGAGGACTGGAGGAGTGCCTGTATAGTTCCACTTTACAAGGGAAAAGGGGACAAGTGTGAATGTAGTAGTTTCAGAGGGATTAGCTTGTTAAGTGTAGTTGGGAAGGCTTATGGGAGAATCTTGATTGAGAGGGTTAGGAGAGGAACAGAGGGAGTAATTGGTGAGGAACAGTGTGGATTTAGGACGGGTAGAGGTTGTGTAGATCAGATCTTTGTGGTAAGACATATGTGAGAAAACTACAGGAAAGGGGAAGGATTTTTTTTGGGCCTTTATGGATCTGGAAAAGGCTTACGACAGGGTAGACAGACAGGCACGGTGAGAGGTTTTGCGGATATACGGGATAGGAGGAAAGCTTCTAGGAGCTGTCAAGAGTTTTTATGAGAGTAGTAGAGCTTGTGTCAGGATTAGAAATAGAGAGAGTGAGTGGTTCGAGGTAAAGGTGGGACTTCGTCAAGGATGCGTTATGTCGCCCTGGCTGTTCAACTTATACATGGATGGGGTAGTGTGAGAGGTAGCAAGTCTGGGATTGGAGATGGTTAAAAAAAATGGAGAAAAGTGAGAAGTGAGCCAGCTGTTGTTTGCGGACGACACTGCGCTTGTGGCAGGATCGGAGGAGGGATTGAGGAAGTTGGTGACAGAGTTTGGGAGGGTGTGTGATAGAAGAAAGCTAAAGATAAATGTGGGTTAATGTAAGGTGATAAGATGTACAAGGGGTGAAAGTGGCAGTAGACTGGAAGTGAGCATTAAGGGAGAGCGACTGGAGGAAGTGGATAGTTTTAGATACTTGGGTGCAAATGTGACAGGAAAAGGTGGAGTGAAGGTGGAGGTAGAATGTAGATTGAGAGAAGCGAGTAAATGCCTTGGTGGATTGAAGACTGTAATGAGGAATAGACATTTGGGAATGGATGCTAAGAGGAGACTGTATGAAGGAGTGATTGTGCCAACAGCACTGTATGGGGCAGAAACATGGAACATAAGAGAGGAAGAGAGAAGGAGTTTGAATGTGTTTGAGATAAGGTGTCTGAGAAGTATGATAGGGGTTACTAGGCGGGATAGTGTGAGAAATGAGGAGGTGAGGAGGAGAACAGGGGTGGAAAGGTGGTTGGGAGATAGGGTTGATGAAAGAGTATTGGGATGGTTTGGACACATGGAAAGAATGAGTGAAGAAAGACTAGTAAAAGAGGTATGGAAGACAGATGTGGAGGGAGTGAACATGAAGGGATGTCCTAGGATGAGGTGGATGGATGGGGTGAAGGGGGCTTTGGGGAAGAGGGGAATGTCTGTTGAGGAAGGACGGGAGAGGACAGAAGACAGGGGTGAATGGAGAATGGTTGTATATGGATGATGTTGTGATGCATGAGGTGGAATGGGTGGGGGGATGGTGGGTAAGGTAGTATGTGTGAGCAAATTTTGACGCAGCCCGAAGGGATTTCTCCCCATCTTTTCCTTTATGCATGGGGAGACGGAAAGGGGGGGTCGCCGATTTAATGAAGCGGCCTTGCTGTGGATGTGCTGTGTCTTGCGACACTGCTTCTGACCCAGGGCAGTGGACAAGGTGCAGGGATGACCCGTCATCCAGGAGGTGCTAATTTAAGAAGGAAGAGGGAGGGTGGAGGGGTGTGGAGTGTATTCTGGGATGGAATGGGTGGGAATGATTTTATGCCTTTTCCTTTTTGACTACCTCCCTTGTAAGGGGGGAAAAGACTTGGTATATGTATGTAGTATTTGAGCATTTGAGTATTCAAATATTTAGAATTAAGTATTAGGTATTTATCTATTTATCTACTTATCTGGTTACCTATTTACCTATTTATCTATTTATTTATTTATTTTTCTATTTATATACCTATTTTCATTCGGCCTCATTATAGACCAAGTCGTTCTTCGGTATTGTGACTAAGACTTGTTCAAATCAATGCCGGACGTAATTCATGAGCCGTCAGACTCGGAATAAATTGAAACACTGAGATTTTTTTTCCACATATGTATAAAAATATATATATACTTTTTTTTAGTTTCTGCAGATATATTTTCAACGAAGGTCCTGTCTCACAATCAGTTCACGAAGGTAAAAAGAAGAATCATGTAATCTCTGTCAGACTCTCACCCAAAAGGGAACCGGACCAGCTGACAATCGCTAGATAAGCGGCGGCAGCTGCCTAGCGGATTGGTGGGACCGGATCTCTCCAAAGCTCCATATCGCCTCTCCTCGTCGCCCCCTTCCTTATTTCCCAGCCTAAAAACTCACACATATGGGAAATATATAACAAACTATCAAGGATATATGTGCGTGCCCACGTGTTTATATGTATATATATATATATATATATATATATATATATATATATATATATATATATATATATATATATATATATATATATATATATATGTGTGTGTGTGTGTGTGTGTGTGTGTGTGTGTGTGTGTGTGTGTGTGTGTGTGTGTGTGTGTGTGTGTGTGTGTGTGTGTGTGTATGTGTGTGTGTGTGTGTGTGTGTGTGTGTGTGTGTGTGTGTGTGTGTGTGTGTGTGTGTGTGTATGTATGTATGTATGTATGTATGTATGTATGTATGTATGTATGTATGTATGTATGTATGTATGTATCTATGCAAATATGTATGTATGTATCTATGCTACTATGTATATATGTAAGTATACAGGTATGTATGCAACTATGTATGTTTGCAGATATGTATACATGTCACTGGTGAGAAATGTAGTAACACATTTGTAAATCACAACTAACACCACAGTCGTACGAAAGAAAGAGTTGCGTAAGCGAAACTATATATTTCGATTGCTAACTGCAATCCTCTTCAGTAGTACTACTTCGTACTACTGAAGAGGATTGCAGTTAGCAATCGAAATATAGTTTCGCTTATGCAACTCTTTCTTTCGTCCGACTGCGGTGTTAGCTGTGATGTATACATGTATTTATGTACACAGGTATGTGTTCATACAAGCAAATATATACACAAACATATATGTATGCAAGTATGTATGCAAACAGTAGATATGTACGTATATATGCGCATATATATCCATGTATGTCTATTTACCTATTTACATACCGAGAGATTTTTCCCCTTACAAGGGAGGTAGCCATATCAGAGGCACGTCGTAGCTATCCACACCCATTTCACTCCCTTCCACCACCCCCTCCATCCATCCCATCTCAGCTCCTCATGGATGACGGGTCATCCCTGCATCCGCCAACTGCCCTAGGTCAAACACAAGGCAGCAATACACAGTACATCCAGAGCAAAGCCGCCTCACTTAATCGGCGACCCCCTGTCTCCGTCCCCTCATGCAGAAAAAAAAAAGAAGACAGGGAGAAATGCCTTCGGACTCCGTCAAAATATCATTCACAAATATGCACCTCCTACCCCCCATCCCACATCCTTCCCTTGATTGTATAATAGCATCCATACACGGTCATTCTCCACTCATACCTATCTCCTACCTTAGCCTTTCCTTGCTTAACAGACATTTCCCTCTTGCTCAGCGCCCCCTTTACCCCATCCATCCATCTCATCCTCGGTCGTCCCCTCAAGTTCACTTCCTCCACTTCTGCTTTCCACACTTCTTTTACTAATGTTTCATCATTCATTGTTTCCATGTGTCTAAATCATCCTAATAATCTTCCATCAGCCTCCTCGTTTCTCACTCTATCCAACCTAGTAACCCCTACCATACTTCTCAGACATTTCATCTCAAACACATTTAAATTTTTCTTCTCTGACTCTCTTAAATGGGACCTTTCGCAGTGAGCAAATTGATACCAGACACCGCCAGATTTTGTAATTCTTGCCGGAAAATAAATGCTTTTTTGGGCGAGTTTTATAAGCTTACAGAGGTGTATCGTTGTACATTATTGTGTCTGAAATTTAAGTCAATTAATTTCATGATTGCAAACGGCGTATAGCATTGTTTGAGCCTCTATTTATAATCACAGATGATATTCGTAAAACAGCCTATAATTGTATCAAGCCAAGCAATTTGTCATTTTCTACCGACTTCAATGGACGTATACTGATATATACTTTCATTTGAATGCACCAAGCAATAGGCAAATCCATGTAATGTATCGAAAATATAATTTTGCATCGAAGACTTAATTTTTTCGGTACGATAAACTTTGCCTTTCTCTTATTTTTTCTTGAATCTGACGTGCAGTTTGCCACGGCACACGTAAAATTAGTCATATTTGTTTGAAAATAGCTCCCAGCAGATCTAAGAGGCTATTCTTTACAAAAATGTCGTTAACTTCGTACGTTCGCCACCAAAGGATTACAGAAGATTACAAAGGCGGAGCATGCCGACAGGAGACCTTTTTGTCCATATCTAGGTCGGATGCGAAAAAAAATCATAATAGTAATAAAACAATAAATAAAAACTATAATAATGTAAATAACAAATAAAATACATAAATAAATGCATATTATTGTTGAATAAAAAACAAACAGGTAAATAGTAAATAATAATAAATTGACATATAACTAATAATAAATGAAAATCAGATAGACAAATGATAACAAACCAAAAACAAATAATATAAAATAAATTATAATCATTACAGCATCTTGCTTAGGTGTTTATCTAAATGATTCTTAAAGCTTCGAACTGTTGTTATTTTTTTATCTCACTGATTATCTTCATATACAGGACGTGACAGTGATATCCATTATTTTTCAACACTCTCAGATAAAATGCACAAACCGAAATCAACATCCTCTTATTTTTACTGCTCATAGTTACTTCAGTATATATAATTACCTATTTTTAGTTTTACCTTATAATTAAATTAACAAAGCCTTATCACACACCAGTAAGTAAAAATTATAACATTAAGAGTCATGTTTTTAATTCTAAATATATTTATGCAGCAATTTATGGCGTATCTTTTTTTAAATATCGGTTCCCAAATTAGCTAAGTCACCCCTTTGCCTCGTGAAATCCGAGACAATTGAAAATTCCAGCGCTAATAGGAATCTACGAGCCTGACTGCGAAAGGTCCCATTCCAAGTCTCTGCTACATAAAATGTCGTCGACACAACCACACCTTCGTACAATCTCTTTGCATCCACTTCCAGTTGCCAATTCCTCATACCACTTTTTAACACCCCCAAGGCATTTACTTGCTTCTCTCAATCAAAGGATTACAAAGGCGGAGCATGCCGACAGGAGACCTTTTGATCCATATCTAGGTCGGATGCGAAAAAAAAGATCATATTAATAATAAAATAATAAATAAAAAATATGATAATGTAATATAACAAATAAAATACATAAATAAATGCATAGGTATAGTTAAAGAATAAACAAACAGGTAAATAGTAAATAATAATAAATTGACATATAACTAATAATAAATAAAAATCAGACAGACAAATGATAACAAAACAAAAACAAATAATATAAGATAAATTATAATCATTACAGCATCTTACTTAGGTATTTATCTAAATGATTCTTAAAGCTTTGAACTGAACTACATTGCACTACCTGTGCAGGAAGTTTATTCCATTCATTAACTACACGGTTGGCAAAGTTGTTTCTACCTACTTGCAAATTGAATCTATTTCCGGACAGTTTGAGACCATTGTTTCTTGTCTGATTCTCATTCAATGTAAAAAATTTGGTCACTTTTGATGTTGTCAATTCCCTTTAGAATCTTAAAGACCTGTATCAAGTCACCTCTGAGTCTACGCTTTTTTAGGGAAAACAGATTCATATGTTTTAGTCGATTTTCGTATGATTTATTTTTGATATTTGGAATCAGTTTTGTGGCTCGCCGTTGTACTCTTTCCAATCTGTCAATGTCTTTAATGAGATTCGGTGACCATACGGAAACAGCATATTCCAAATGTGGACGAACTAACGATTTATATAGCTTGTTAATGAGTGATGGACTTTTGAAATCAAAAGATCGCGCAATCAGTCCTAGAATCTTATTTGCTTTCTCAGAGGCTGAAATACACTGCTTGGATGATTTGAGGTCGTTACTGATAATTACGCCGAGATCTTTTTCACTATCCACTTTTGTTAACGAATTTCCAAATAACTTGTAATCGTACTTACTGTTATTTTTACCTATGTGCATTACCTTGCATTTACTTGTGTTAAATTTCATTAGCCACTTTTCAGACCATTGCTGTAATTGATCTAAATCTTCTTGAATATCTAATTGGTTTGAGTGATCATTTGCCACTCCGCACAGTTTTGTATCATCAGCAAATTTGGAAATAGTAGATTTTAGTCCATGATCTATATCATTTATATATACTATGAATAGAAGTGGCCCAAGAACGGAACCCTGAGGAGCTCCACTTGCAACACTTTTCCATCCAGAAGTTTGTCCATTTAAAACAACTCTCTGTTTTCGATCATTCAACCAATTACTAGTCCAACCTAATAGGCTACCACTTATTCCATGCAAAGCTAATTTAGTAAGTAGTCTTTCGTGTGGGACGGTATCAAAAGCTTTTGCAAAGTCTAGATATACTAAATCTATATTGTTTCTTTTGTCATAATTCGAGATAACTGTGTTGTAGAATTCGAGTAAGTTAGTCACGCAAGAACGTTTCCATCTGAAACCATGCTGGCTATCATTTATCAAACGGTTACTTTCTAAATGATGTTCGATAGCATCTCTGATGATAGTTTCCATTATTTTTCCTACGATTGAAGTCAAACTTATAGGCCTATAGTTATTTGGTTTCTTTTTGTCACCTTTTTTGAATATGGGAGTAACGTTAGCTAGCTTCCATTCTCTTGGGACATCTCCGGATATGATGGATTTCTTGAAAATAATTTCTAATGGAACAACAATCTCATTTTTCATTTCCTTTAAGATTCTTGGATGCCAACCGTCAGGCCCTGGTGTTTTATTAAATTTGAGTTTGTCTATACACCTTTTAATTTTTTCTTTTGTTATATTTACCGTACCGAGTAAGTTTACCCCAGACTTTTCACAGGTTTCAGTTTGGAGTTCACCTTGAGGTGTTTCGTTTACGAATACCGAGCTAAAATAATTGTTTAAGATATTACACATTCCTTCATTTGAATATTCAAGTTGACCGTCAGCAGATAATAGTGGACCAATGTGATTCCGAACAACCTTTTTATCTCTAATGTAACTATAGAATTCTTTGGGATTCTCTTTGGATTTCTCAGCGATGTTCATTTCGTATTGTCGTTTTCTTTTTCTTATTGTCTTTTTTAAATCTCTCTGTATTGATACATAACTTTCATAGTCATTAGATACACCCGAGCACTTATATTTCTTATAAGCCTGTCTCTTTTTAGCAATACTTTTTTCAGTTTCTTTGTCGAGCCACTTTGGGCGAGCCTGATTTGGGGGACGTCTTTCCTTAAAAGGAATGTAAGTTTGAATCATCTTAGTGAGCGTATTTTGAAATATTTCCCACATCTGATCTACAGGTCTTTCGTTTAATTTTGCCTCCCAATCTGTAAGCTGAAGCTCCTGACGTAGTTCTATGAACTGAGCTTTACTGAAATCGGGTATTTTAGAAACACAAGTATCTATTCTAAAATTGTTTAGGAGTTTGAATCTAACTAGATTGTGATCGCTATTTGCAACAGATTCACCGACTTCTACATCAGTTACCATGCTTTCGCGGCTAGTGATCAAAAGATCGAGTAAGTTTCCATATCTTGTGGGCTCTTTTACATGCTGAATTAAGTAATTGTCACCAAGAAAATCAAACAAGCGACTACCTATATGGCCATGTTCAAGGGTCATCCAATCAATGTCAGTAAAATTGAAATCACCCATTATCAATAAATCCCGGTTGCAGAAACTAGACAGTTCTTGAAATAACAGTTTGTCGTCTGCTAATGATAATGTCTTTGGCCTATATATTACACCTATATTAATTTTTTGTCCATTTGTTTGGGTTAACTCAACCCACAAACTATCATATGCATCCTGTTTCACTTTCTCTAAAACACAAGCATGAACATTGTTTTTAACGTACAATAGAACACCCCCACCTTTTTTGTGGTTTCTATCCTGATGAAAGTGTTTAAATCCCGCAATATTAAATTCAGCTTCGAACTCTGTACCATTTAACCATGTCTCAGTTATTCCTATCATATCGAGATTTTCGCTTTTGACATACGCCTGTATTTCTTGAAATTTGTTTCTAATACTACGAGCATTAAAGTACATGGTTTTAAGAAACTCGTGATTATTTCTTTTTGACACATTTTGAATTTCAATATCATATCTTACATTATCATTTTGTTTTTCATTTATACCTTGCTCTATATTATTATTTGGTCCTTCATTGACGTTCAATGCCTCATTAACATTTCCCCCATCACGGACATCTGGTCGATCACGGTCATCCGATCTCTTTTGTACATTTTGTCCCCCTACGTCACCGTGATTCACGCCGGCCTCCCGTCGTTCAGAGACATTATGTCCGGCATCCCTTTCTAAAGTTATATTTTGTCCTCCAGTGACATTATATCCTACCGTGATATTTTTTCCTCCATTATAATTACATCCCATCGTGATCTTTTGTCTTCCACTGTCATTACATCCTATCATGATATTTTGGCCTTCATTGACATTCTGTCCGGTATCCCTTCCTAAAATTATATTTTGTCCTTCACTGACATTATATCCTACCGTGACATTTTCTCCTCCATTATCATTACATCCTATCGTGATATTTAGTTCTCCACTATCATTACTTCCCATCGTGATCTTTTGTCCTCCACTGTCATTACATCCCATTGTGACATTTTGTCCTATGACATTACATCCTAATGTGACATTTCGTCCTCTAACGACATTATATCCACTGTCATTACATCCTATCATGATATTTTGGCCTTCATGGACATTCTGTCCGGTATCCCTTCCTAAAATTATATTTTGTCCTTTACTGACATTATATCCTACCGTGATATTTTCTCCTCCATTATCATTACATCCTATCGTGATATTTTGTTCTCCACTATCATTACTTCCCATCGTGATCTTTTGTCCTCCACTGTCATTACATCCTAATGTGACATTTTCTCCTATGACATTACATCCTAATGTGACATTTCGTCCTCTAGCGACATTATATCCTAAAATTATATTTTGTCCTATACTAGCACATTGTTCTACATTAATGCTATATTCTACACTGTTTCCCCAAGTACATTCTATTTCCCCTTCCCTTTGGGCTTCTACCCTAAAAAAGGAGCTAATTCATTACAAACTCCCACAATGAGGTTTGTAAGAACATCTTTGCCTCTGCGGGTAAGGTGGATCCCATCAGAAGCGTAAAGGTCATGGCGCCTAGAAAAGAGATACCAAGGATCAAGAAAGTGGTATCCCAATTGTGTACACAACTGCGATATCCTATCATTGATCCCTATGGCTCTACTGTTCCAACACGAACCTGCGTAGATCCTCGGGAGGATCCCACAGACTACGTGACGGCTCCCACGTTCCTTCATCTCTTGAAGGAGGACCTTGTAATTCCGAAGAAGCTCCTCTGATCTCACCCCACCTACATCGTTACTTCCCGTATGAACAATCGTAAACGTGTTCTTCCGTCCTTGCTCCCTGATGGACCGGGTACAATCGACGATCCCACGGCCCGGTTGACATACAAGCTTGCAACGTCGCTTAGTCTTCCTCTGCAGGATGTCGTCATAGCCTCGCACCATGGAGTCCCCCACCACCAAGAACTCCTGGTTTTCAGCCACTTCATCCTCCAGTAGAGCAAAACGATTGGCTAGAGCCAGCGGTTGCTCCACAGGGCACACGTCCACCGAACGCGGGCTCGACAAACGGGACCCCACGGAGCGCCACTTGCTCATGGCAGTGACAGTAGGGGAAGAAGTGGAACGCTCTTTGGATTGTGGGGAGGGTTCACTCTTCTCACGGAGCGCACTCCTGAGAAGACGAATTTCCTCCTCACACATCCTGAGACGGACCTCTAGGTTCACGCAACCTTCACAAGCCATTTCGCTTCCCCTTCAGTAATAAAAACGGCAAAGAGAAAATGCAAATCAACAACAAAAAATCAAAGCGGTCTCTAATAAACTAAATACGCGAAGCTTACTCTGCTTACCTTATACTATTTCTCCTACCTTTGGAGTACAGTAACAGAAAAATGTTTTGAATTTAAACAGAACACTACACTTTATCTTATATCTGTAACTGTATAGCGCTATACGTATACAATCACAAAAACACAACACAACCACTTAACACTATTCGGAGATATAAATTTCACAGGTATTCGTTAGCTGGTGTCTGTGCAGAAAAACAAGGTCTCTAGCTGAGGTCACGAGTGGACTGAGCTGAGGTCACGAGCGGACTGAGCTGAGGTCACGAGCGGACTCCTGCCTTTCCTGCCACATGTGACCCCAAGTACCCAAAGCTATCCACTTGCTCCAGCCTCTCTCCTTTTAGACTTCCTTCCCACATATTGCCGCCCATTACCTATGTACATCTCATCACCTTACCTTCCCAAAATCTGTCACTAACTCCCTTAATCCTTCCTCTGATCCTACCACAAGCACAGTGTTGTCAGCAAACAACAACTGGCTCACCTCCCATTTTTTCTCCATTTTCTTTAGCCATCTCCACCCCCCCTTCAATTTATCCTCGCCTTTACCTCACGCACCACCCCACCCATGTACACATTAAACAGCCATGGCGACATGGCACATCCCTGACGGAGTCCCACCTTTACCTCAAACCACTAGCTCTCTCCACTTCCCATGTAGAAAAGTATATGTATGCATATGTATATTATATATATACATATATATATATACATATATATACATATATATATATATATATATATATATATATATATATATGCAATAAAAGCACTTGAGACGTGTGTTCTACAGATGCAAGCTATTCATTATGAAAAGAAACAACCGGAGCAGAGCGCTTTCTTATATTAAATCTTCAGTGTAGAAATACATGAGTTTTACATTGGTCAAACGGCAAAACGTCTATTTGAATTAAACATCATAAAATATGTGGAAAAGATGGGAATGATTCAAGTGTTATTTTTAAACATCTCGGCACTTTTAATCACCCTATCGATTAGGATAATACTAGTGTTATTATTTTCAACAATAACACTATCGAAAGAAACATTGAAAGTAGCTTATTCAAATCCACAGATAATTCCAATTTCAATCTTAACCTAGGACTGTATAGAATAGATCATTATATTTGTAAATATGTTCCAAATGTAAGAGTTCAAAGACATTTGACCTTCATCTTCTAGCATGGGGAGATTTCCACATTCCTATGATATTTTGTCACTACCTTCTTCTCTCACCGTTGACACAGGGATCCCTTGTGTCCATATCTCCTTTTTTCCTTACTATATGTTTGTTTATACTTTCTTTGTATTTCTGTACTGAAGATGTAATACACAAAAGCGCTCTTCTCCAGTTCTTTCTTTTCATAGTAGTTACCTTGCATCTGTAGAACACGTCTCTAGTGTTTTTATTGTATATATATATATATATATATATATATATATATATATGTATATATATATATATATGTGTGTGTGTGTGTGTGTGTGTGTGTATGTGTGTGTGTGTATATATATATATATATATATATATATATATATATATATCTATGCGTGTGGGTGTGGGTGTGTGAATATATATATATGTATATATATGTATATATACATATCTGTATATATATGTATATATATATAGACCTATATATATAAATATATATATACATATATATATGTATATATATATATATATGATATATATATATATATATATATATATTATATATATATATATATATATATACATATATATGTAGGTAGGTAGGTAGGTAGGTAGGTATAAATAGCCGCCATAAGTTTGGACGTGATAATGCTGACGTCAATACTTATGCCACAAATTGGAAGTCCCTACCTACCCCACATCAGCGCTGTGGCAAACCCAGGAAATTCGTACCACGCACTTTAAACGTTATTAAGTGTGAAATAGATAAGTCTTCTTGTAAATCTGCTAAACAAATTCAGCAGGAAATCCCTAAGTTATTAGGTGGTGTGTCTATTCGCACAGTGCAACGCTGCTCCCCCCACCAACCTTGTAACGTAACAACCAGAGTTGCACTGAACGCACTGTAATTCTTGTATTTTCAAAGATTTTCTTCACAGAATGCCCTGCCTTAAACAGGACCACTATAGCAGCATTCTTGTCACGTTTGATTTCACGTCCAATACCTTTAGCCGGCAACACAGACGCCAAACCACTGAGAATTTACGTAAAATGGAAGGCAAAGCGCAGAGCTCCAAAAACGTAATCCTCCCTCGTTCTGTCTTCCCACTGCCTGAGCATCTTCAAACTGCCTAGTTTGGATAAGTTTGGCCATGTTTAAAACATCGGCTCCCTTTTCACTTAGTATAAAAGAGCTGGACCTGGGATAACCGAAGCAGAGCAGAGAACTCAGAGAATAGAGATCGCAAAGGTCAGAAGTCGGCATAAGTCAACAGAAGTCATAGCAGAAAAAAAAGAAGCTGAAACCCAAGGCCCATTTGAGTCTATGTAGAATTATCTACAGATCGTCGATTTACGACAGTTCCACTACATAAGTCCTTTGGACCCTAATTACTGGCCGCCTTCAACTAGCA
>NC_134777.1:35921146-35951146 GCF_046742065.1 Oratosquilla oratoria | reverse complement strand
AAAGAATTAGAGGTTAGGATTAAACAGCATAAAAACAGCATAAAAAAGGGCCAAGAATCTAGTGCATTTTTTAAACATGTTTGTGAATTTGACCATCCTATTGACTGGAAAAATGCTTCAAAAATTATACAATGTAAGAATATAACAGAAAGAAATATCATAGAGTCTGGAATTATCAAATGCAATTATGACCAACTCATCAATAATAGTTTAGGATTATATAAATTAGATCCATATATTGTCAGTAATATAAATAGTACATATTTTAAAAGTTAATGTAATAGTAATATGTTTCCACGACCTCACCGAGTGGCCCAACCTGAGCTTTCAGGCTTCGGAGAGGAGGGTAAATGTCTCTCTTGTCCTACTTATACTCTGTATCTCCATTTTTTGTTCTCATCTTTCTGTACTCCTTGATAATGTGAATATATCACGAAAGCGCTCGGACTACGTGTGTTTTTCCTTTTCCTAGTGGACTCTGCATATATATACATATACACATATATATACATATACATATATATATACATATATATATATACATATATATATATATATATATATATATACATATATATACATATATATATATATATATATATATATATATATATGATTTTTTTTTTTTTTTTTTTTTTTTTTTTTTTTTTTTTTTTAATAAATTTATTACGCCCGTGGGCGGCAAACAATAGTACATCTATCACAGCATTGTGTTAGAGGACATGTCATATATTATATACATTCTTTAAATGGAGACATAATACAATAATCATTCAGGATTCCCCGAAATGGTGATGGCGGGATAGTGGTACTATGTAAGTGTTTACATATAATCATCATGCCCCGTCTCCGGGGAATATTGTCTGTCACTATGGGTCACTGGAGACAATAATACCAAGGGTGTTCGTATTACGACGGTTACGCAGCCCGTACGGTGATCACCGTGGCATATCATCCGTCTGGGAGCCCCGTCACACAAGTCGACTCCCAAGTCCGAGCCGAGCACTGACATATATTGTGCCTTCGTACTGGTCTTGCGTCGGCGTTACTTGTGGCGGTTGGGTAGGAGGTGGTCGTATGGGGATATCGGTAGACCGTTCCGCATCTTTCGGTGTGTTGACATGGCATGAGTGGCTGCGTGTACTCGTATCTTGTTTTAAGGTATGATAGGGTGAGCATTGCGCGTGACGTCCATGACGTAGGTATAGGCTGCCTTGGTAAGATGGTCCACCGATTAATAAATTCATTGCTTCTGAGGGCGACAAACAATAGTATATTAATCATATTGTTATGGAAAGAGATACATAAGGAGGTATGATTGGATTTAACAATCAAAATCCCCCAAAATGGGGGTGGCGAGCTAGGAGCGTATCTAAGTTGTCGTCACTATGTAAATATTTACATACAGTTATCACGTCTTGTCTCTGTGGAATACTGTCTGTCACAATGGGGCATTGGAGACAGTAATGTTCAAGAGTGTTGGCGTTAGGGCGGTTACACAGCCTGCATGATGAGTAATGTGGCATATCTTCCGCCTGGGAGATTTGCCACACAGGTCGATATCCGAGTCTGAGCCGAGCACTGACAACATTGTGTCTCCGTACCATGAGTCCGCGTCGGCGATACTTGTGGCGGCTGGGTAGGAAGTGGTCGTGGTGTTGAATGGAGACACTGGTGGCTCGTTCCGCATCCCTTCGGCGTGTTGTTATGGTGTGAGTGGCTGCGTGTATTCTGTTTTTGAGGCATGTGAGAGAGGGTACTACGCGTTCGTTATCTAAGACGAAGGCACAAGCTGCTTTGGCAATACGGTCCACTGTGTCGTTGCCAGCAAGGTCGACGTGTGAGGGCACCCATATGAGAGATACGGCCATAGATGCTTCATGAACAACGGCGAGTTGGGTCAGTATGGCCTGTACAACACGATAGTAGTTGGGTCTGGGTGAGGAGAGGGCGTGTAGAGCTGGTTGGGAGTCACAAACGATCACACCATTTACGTTATAGTCTACAAGATATGTTACTGCGTCGAGGATTCCGTGTAGCTCACAAAACGTGGAGCTTGATGTGACAGGTAACCTGCGGCCAATCCATCCAGCTTCCACAGGTGGCTGTAAGGTGGGTGAGTACATGGCACACGCTGCTCTTCCATCAGCCTGTACTGAGCCATCCACGTAGATGACATGCGCTGCGGGGATCTTTGAGGATACGCTGTCGATGGTCTCTAGTGCTAGTTGCTTTTGAAGTGCAGGAAGGTCATCTTTGGAGGTTGGTGTGAAGGTGACGTTAGGGAGGGAGATTCGCCACGGGGGCAAGTCGGGTTCAACCGTTTCTTCAGGGACGTGAATGTCAAGGTTTCTGAGTGTGTTGCACACTGTAGTGACGAGGTTGCGGCCTCCTGGTCGAAGTGGGAGGCGGGGTGCACTGTCAGGTTCGAGCGACGCTCTGATGGTAGCAGTAAAGTTTGGGGACAGATAGGGCGATCGGAGGCATTTTACAGAGAGAATGGCCATGTTAGCATATATTCTCTCTACAAGCGAGGGTAGACCAAGTTCACTTTGCATGTTAACGATGCGAGTCGAAGGAGGGCAACCTAAGATAAATCTCATTACTCTATTTTGGAATTTTTCGAGAGGTTCCAAAGCTCTCCTGGGAAGTTGACAAAGGGCAGGTGATAAGTAGTCAACGAGTGATCGAAGAAATGTGGTGTATAGAGTTCTGACCATTGGTAATGAAGCGCCGGTGGAATTTGTGGCAAGCCACTTGATAGGGTTAAAACGGGCCTGCAGACGATCAAGGAGATCATTAACAAGGGGATGGATACGTTGTCGAGTCGGTATGGCTGGAGTGATCCGGGCTGGTACTCCAAGGTATGTGTACTGTGTGCAATGAGGGATAGCATCACTTCCCATGTTGAACGTCGGTAGTGCTTGGAGAGTACGAGATGAAAATATTCTGCTTTTCTCAGGGGAAATGATGAGACCACAAGCGGTAGTTGACGTGTAGAAGCCATTTAGGACGAATTGGAGGTCAGCGGGCGAGTTGGAATGGATGCAGATGTCGTCCGCGTAGCAGAGAAGGGTTGTACCGGGAACGTTAGGAAGAAATGAGAGTAAGCGGTGCATCAAGACGTTAAAAAGAAATGGACTTAGTACGCCACCTTGCGGGGTACCGAGTTTGAACTGCTCGTAGGAACTGCACACACCTCGAAAGAGAACACGTGACTTCCTGTTACTCAGATAACCTCGAATCCATCGAAGGAGGTTTCCTTGCACTCCGAAGGTAACCAGCTGGTCAAGAATTATTTCATGGTTGGCTACATCGAAAGCACTTTTGAGGTCCAGGAAGGCAACTACGCTGGTGGGAGAGAGGCGGGTGTAGAGCTCAGTAAGGCAGTGGTGCGTACTTCGACGTGGGAGGAAACCATACAGCTGCGGCGAGAGTTGACCTTGTAGACGATTCATGAGCCGGGCAAGGATGATACGTTCAAGCATCTTGCTGAAGCATGAAGTTAGGGAAATGGGCCTGAATTTATCAGTACCTGGTTTCGGTATCGGGACAATCGTGCTTAAAGTCCAGGCTGCAGGTACATGTCCACGTAGGAGGCAGAGGTTGAAGAGGCGAAGGAGGGGGTTTCCAGGAACTTCCAGTAGGAGTCGGAGCACTTGGTATGTAATGCCGTCATCCCCGGGGGCAGAAGTTTTTGTATTAGCCATGGCTAGTCGTAATTCATTCTCCGTAATCGGGACGTCGTCTTCTTCATCTGGGTGGAGAAGTGCAGCCATTAGATGGAGATTACGGGTGTTGCGACGAGTGGAGAGTGCCTCTTGGATATGCGTAGGAAGATTGTTAGTCTGTGACTGTGATGACCATAAAGTAATGAGGTCCTGGGCGTAGGCGTCTGGACTGTGATGGAGGGCGCTGGGAGGTTGCTTCTTAACGACCCTTTTTACAAGGCGCCACATGGTCGCGATACTAGTCTGGTGATTTATGGAATCAGTGTATTTCTGCCAAGACTCTGTGTAGGCACAGTTCTGGAGGGCGACCATATTATCCCGTGCTATTTGGTACTGATGTAAAGAATCAGGTGTGGGTTGCGTCTGAAAAGTATGACCAGTAGTCTGTGTAGCTCTCTCCGCTTGGATAATACGGTGGTCCAACGTCCATGAGTGAGGTACACGGCGGCGTGGTAGGTGAGCTTTGGTTACATAGCGGCTGTAGAAGTCGTGTGTGGTATTCACTAAGGACGTGTATAGTGCGTCGGGGGATAGGAAGTCAAATGTGGGAAGGAGATTAGAGATGTACGAAATATACGTAGGGCAATATTTAGGAGGAATGGATATACGGGTCCGGTGATGAGGAGTAGTAAACCGAGAAGGAATGGAGTAGACTAAACAAAGAGCAAAATGGTCGGACAAGAGAGAAGGAAATGATTGACAGGCGACAAGGGATGGCACGAGGCCAGACGTGATGATGTGGTCAACTGTGCCTCCACGTGCATGTGTGGCTCCACCAGTTTCCCATCGTGTGAGTCGGTACCGATGTATGTAGTTGAGTAGAGGGATTCCACTACGGTTGGGGACAGGGGAGGCATCACCAAGAGCAGGATGTCGAGCGTTGAAATCCCCCATATAAATCACTCCACGATTTGTAGGTACTGGGAGGGCAACAAGATTTATAACACCAGGGGCAGAGTATACGTTGCAAAGTCGAAGTTTACCATTGCCCACAGTGACTTCAATTAACTGAAAGGTCATAGTAGTATCCCTGGAGCATCGAAGGAGCTTGTGTGGCATGGATGCGTGGACGTAAGAAATGAGGCCATTCCTGGCTGGATGTATGTACGAGACATAGTCTTACAGAGTAGGTGCCGTGTCGCATGGCTGAGCACCACCGGGAAAGGCTTCTTGAATAAATATTATCTGGGGGTGATGGCGATGGACATATGTCTTCAGTGCAGTGAGTTTCGTGTTATGGCGTATTCCGAAAGCATTCCAGGAGATGACGTGAAGCGATACGAGATCAGAGAATCTTATTACTATGTGCTTTGCGAGATCCGGAAGAGGTTGGTGTTTGAATGTGGGCGCTGCCAGGCGGAGCATGGGTAGAGGAGTTCAAAGGCGACGAGAGCTTCTCTAGATGGGAGGCAACTGTATCAAGTCGCTCTGTAAGGGCTGTGACAGAGGTGATAACAACTTTGTGAGATTCAACTAGACTGGCAAGTGTGGTTGCTGTGGTAGCCTGTTGGTTAACTAAACTTTCGATACGGGCATCTATGGCATCGAATCGCTTCGTGAGGGCTGAACAGCGGGATTCGAGAGATGCAACAGCTTGGCGAAGAGCTTGTACTTCAGCAGAGTCCGTGGTGCTGGGCGTCGTGAGAGAGGTGGCTGGAAGTGGTGGTGGTAGTGATGATAGTGGTGGTCCAAGTCTTTGGGAAGTGGCCGTGGGTGTTCGCTTAGTACAGCCATGCCAAACGTTGACCCCTGGTTTATGGCATCGGGGGCACTTCCATCGGGATGTGTCTGGTGGTGGGGATATGGAAAGTTCTGAGGTAGATGCGGAGTCGTCGGACGTGGTGGGTGGAGTGGGTGGGCGGTGAGGGCAGGAACGAGTGTCATGATTCTCCGCGCACCAGGCACACTTTGCGGGAGCGGAACAGTATCTTGAGATATGTTTGAAGCCCCAGCATTTATAGCACCA
Organism: Oratosquilla oratoria; assembly: GCF_046742065.1. NCBI lineage: Eukaryota > Metazoa > Arthropoda > Malacostraca > Stomatopoda > Squillidae > Oratosquilla > Oratosquilla oratoria. Next base: position 35,945,449 of record NC_134777.1, on the reverse strand, counting down.
TGGAATTTCATCTTTCATTTTGCGAAGCTCACAGGGAGGGAGGAAAGGTAGGAAGGGGAACTCTAAGGTAGGCGGCGGTGGTTCAAGTAGGCTCCACGTGATGACTAGTCGGTTGATTGGCGTCCCATTTTGGACGAATCTGCGAGCTGTATGTATCCCTGGATATTCCTTGGCATGAGAGGCATCGATGCTGACAGGGTATCGAGTGAGGAGGTACGTAGGGAATTTACGTGGTCTTTCCGTGGAGTCCTGGATGACTAGGCGTAAAGATAATATTTCCCCACTCGTGATACTTTTAATGATGTCTGGTCGTTGTCTTGAAACATAGACGAAACGAGATGTAATAGCTGACATCTTCACCTCAGCCAACTCACGATCGAGACGGAAAGACTTGGCAACGTTGGAGAGCCACCGAAGTTTCACGTCACAGCTTGAGTTGTCAGGGAAAGTTAATTTGACATATTTCTCTCTGGGAGCAAAGGCAGGAGCCTGTGACGGCGAGGTATAGGACGAGATTGGGGGGGTAGGGGTGGGAGATGGTGTGATATCATAAGCTTGTGGCTCTGTCATTGGATTCTTCTTCGATGATTTAGCAGCAGGAGAAGGTGGTGGGCTGCTATTATTGGAGACTTCATTTAGAGTGCGTTTAGCGGGGGTAAATGGTTGTGGTGCAGAGTTGCCAGATGCAGGAGAATTCCCTTGAGCGTGATGGTTGTAAGTCGTAAGTGGGGGCCATATGTTAATTGGATTTTCATCGTCACTCATAGCGAGATCGGCTTCAACGATGGCAATAGCCTGTGGCCCTGAGTAGTCCATGATTACCACACGTTAAGATTATTCACAGGAGTTCAGGATTTATGAGGCAGTATGCGGGGAGAGCGATTCATCCATGTCGTCACAAACCTCTTACTGCGCATGCGCAGACTTGGCCGCCCCTGACCAGGAAGGTCGGAGGGATAATGTTTTCAGTTATAGACTAAATTAGTTAATGTTCACACACCGTGATGACAAAAAATGGTAGAGGTGGTCTTATAATATCTCACAGCACACAACGAAGGGTTGGAACACAATAACACTGCCGGAATTCTAACAAAGAGCACGGAGCTCAAAACTGTAGGACCGGTCACACGCCATATTTGTTTTCCAATCCTATATATGAGAGAGAGAGAGAGAGAGAAATGTGAGAGAGAGTGTGAGTGGGTGATTCACATACTGTTCTGGTTCACGTGTTGGATTCGCGATTGACAGTTGCTACCCCCTCATGAATGAGATCTAATTAGTTTGTACGGCCGGATCTGTCGGTAATCCTGAGAACACTGTATGTGTACGTGAGTTAGTATGAATATGTGAACATTTACACATTCCCATTTCTCCTGTGGTACATTAATATAAAAGTAATTTCAACCATAAACAATTAAGCTGAAGTAACACTCACCCAATCAGTGCTTGGTCTCGGTATTCCAAACGACGCAACCTGGAAGTGTACAAGCTTGTTCGTGTAGGCAGTTGTGTGATTTGTGTTTAACGGAAGAAGCGGCCTTTACAAGCTACTGATACCATATAATATCAGTATGTAGTGTACATGGGTAATGTGTGATATAGCTTGCAGGCTATAGTAAATGCAGTGAAAAGATATACAGACAGCTTATGATATCGATTCATGTAAAAACCGCTTAAGATGTCATTTGATTTACCCGACACCAAAAACTATTACGTCATTCGAGTCATACACATCACTAATAAAGAGCACCAAAAACAGTAACACGAAGGTAACCTCTATTTAACTGCGAGATCATGACAAAATCAGGCAAAGGTCAAGCCTAAATTGATTAAGATTAAAATTATACTAGAAAAATAAATGCTACCAATATAAACATTTCAAGTCACATGCATTTGCCCGTGTCTCTGTCTGTGTTGTCGTTCCGTACTCACCGTGACATCGTCTGAGCTTCTCGATGGAAAATTACTTCATGGTGTCTTTGTCGGTCTGACCAACACTCAGAACAAAGCAAAAAGTTGATCACAAACTCCTATCCAGAAATTTAGATGGTCTGGAATGCCAACACAATCAAGTCCCTGAATTTCGAACACATACGGACACACACACACACACACACATCCAAAGGTGACTGCAAATCAAATAACACCGAGACTACTTGGAAAGTCCGTCTTAACTTGACCAATCATAATGCTTCCTCGCTTTGGGCTTGGATACCTAGTTTGCTCGGCCTCACAAACAGCAAACTAGGGACCAGAAACTAGTCGTTATCTGTGCTATGATTGGATATAGGACATTATTCTGGTTTCCTGAAGGTTTTAATTTTAATCATCATCGAAATGAAAACCCAGACTGAATACATTTCTTCTGGCCAATGTCGGACGATTTTAGTTGGACGAAAGACAATGTCATCATCGTTGTCATCGTCGTCATTGTTGTCATCGTCGTCATCATTGTCATCGTTATCGTTGTTGTCGTGTGTATATATATGTGTGTCCGTATTTCCGGCCGTCTGTGTGTGTCTGTGCGTTCCTGTTTGTGTCTGTGTATGTGTGCCTGTGTGGCTATGTGTGTGTGTGTGTGTGTGTGTGTGTGTGTGTGTGTGTGTGTGTGTGTGTGTGTGTGTGTGTGTGTGTGTGTGTGTGTGTGTGTGTGTGTGTGTGTGTGTGTGTGTCTGTGCGTGTGTGTGTGTGTGCGTGTGTGTGTGCGTGTGTGTGTGTGTGTGTGTGTCTGCGTGAATGTGTGTGTGTGTCTGCGTGAATGTGTGTGTGTGTCTGCGTGAATGTGTGTGTGTGTGTGTATGTGTGTGTGCCTGTTAAGTTCTTAAGCTTGTCGAGTAGACTGCCTGGATAAAATTTCTTCACCAGATCTTATCTTGATAAGCTTCCTCTTCCAATCGCATCTAAAATATTGTCTCTCCATCTTGCTCTTGGTCTTTCCACAGGTCGTTTCCCCGCTGGCTGCCAATGATAAATCTTTTGTTGTCTGCTGTTCTTCATTCTCATATTCTCCTTAACAGCATGTCTCACCCTTTCTGCCCCTCATGGCGTTACCTTTTATTATTATTATTATTATTATTATTATTCCATGCAGGGATGACCCGTCATCCAGGAGGTGCCGAGATGGAAGGGAGGGAGGAGGGTGGAGGGGAGTGGCTACCCCCGTGTAGGGGGAAAAAGCCTCTGGTATATGTATATATGTGTTATTCCATAGGATATCTTTGTGCCAATTTTACCCTCTCCTCTCCTTATGATACTGCTTTTAGAATAGCTCCAACTCTCCTGTTGTCTGTCTCTTTGGTTGTTGATGTCTGCCATGGTTTACCTTAAGCTGTAGTTCTGGTTTACACTTTGGATTTCTCAAATTTTAAACAAAAAAAATCTTGTCTTTATTGTACCCCTAGACATTTTGGGTTTTGCCAGCTAAAGACAAAATTATCTGATGGTCTGAATCCAGTGAGATGGAAGAAGTACTTTTCATATCTTGGAAAATCTTATTTTTGTTGACTTCCATCTATATCAGTTTCATTTATGCTTATGATAAGTATTCATGATGAACATTTGAATTCGTGTGCAGAAAATTATTTTCTTTGTCCATTGAAATTACGTAAAATTATAATAGGTAAGGTACAGAGTCTCTTATTTTCAGCAGCTCTCAATAAAAACCATATTTTTCCTCTGCAGGGTGTCCCTGCTGAAGTGCATACACTTGAACAGGGCTATTCTTTAACCATTGTATCTGAAGGATATTAAGGCGACTGTTGTTTCTGACATAACAGCGACCCCATGTTGGGCTCTATCAATCCCGCTGCATTATAGTCGATAGTTCTTGTGCAAAATCTTTGAACCCACCTCAGAAGTCTCATCTCACATCTCTATCTGTCTCTTCTCCGTCGTCATGATAATTCCCTCCTCCTTGTTACGCAATGTCCCAGTGCTGATTGTTGTCATGCTTAGGTTACCTTTGGTGAGACTGATTGTCCGTAACGCTCGATTTTTTTTTTTTTTTTTTCCGGATCTGTTGATTTGGTCAGTCTACATCCCGAGCCAGTCTGTGTTTCATGGGAGTTTTTCTTTTTCTGCTGGTCATTCTCATTTCTCCGGGTTTGGGACAGGCTGGCAGGAATAAACTATCTGTATGTCCAAGTTCTAATTAAGCCGTATTCAGAACAAAACAGTCATAGCTGTCCTTAGGAATAAAACGTTAAAAAATATAATTCTTAAGAGATATATTTCCAGTCCACACAGCAACGTACTTACATGAAGTCATTTTCCTTTGCATGAAATTACAAACCCGACTACCTTTGAGTCATACCTCATTTTTCCAGTATTTCTCTATTTGAATTCTTCAGCTGTATGGTTACATGGACTACCTGGCCGAGACCTACAGTCACATCGTAAAAGTTAAGACTATTGGCAAGTCTTATGAGGGCAGAGATATAAAGATGCTCAAGCTTTCAAATGAAGGTTTCAGAAAACCAATTGTCTTCATTGACGGTGGTACGTAGCACGAGTCCTTTCTCCTGTAAATACATAGAATATCAAACGCAATCCTCACTGACATGTAATTCCTGTTTTAAACTGCCTTTAGAGAAGGGTATTTACCAAATAATATAGGTTTGTAGTCCTTCTTTCGAAATCAGAGATGTGACAGGAAATATAGATCAACTGGTCATTATCACGTAAAGTGGCCGTTATAAAAACAACGATGCCAAGTATTTCATCCACAACAAAATATACGAGTCAAGGAATCCGACATGGGTACAAAGGCCGCGCGGCAGTCTAGTGGATATCGTGACGAATTCATGGGCAAATGGTCATGAGTTTGATTACCAAGACCCGCTGCGGGCTATATCGCGTTGGTTGCCGACAGCCCTGGACAGGCAAGGAAGCGACCCAATATCGGCCTAAAAAAGAAAACAGCGGCTTCCCGCAACTGAGAGGGTTTTGCTTTACCAGGGGTTTCTGACTTCTCACTACGTGGGAGTGGGATGGTAGGTGAGCTATACACACGCGCAAGTCGATTCTAAAACCAGACCACCCTTCAACCTCGCAGGTATCCACGCCCGCGAATGGATCTCTACCGCCACTGTATCTTACATTATGTCCCAGATGGTGGAAAACCGTGAAGACTACCCCTTCCTTGACCACATCGACATTATCTTCATGCCAACCATTAATCCCGACGGCTACGAGTACAGCCACACCCATGTAAGTCTTCTCTTCCTCTTTGTCATGCGAGATGACTTCCTGCTTAGTATGACGTTCAGAAGTAACCTTAATTCTCATGTCCATTTAGGATCGATACTGGCGTAAGACTCGCTCCAGGACTGGAGTGCTTGGCTGCAGGGGCGTCGACCCCAACAGGAACTGGGACTTCCACTGGAACGGTAACTTCACCTGACAAGTCTCTCAAACCTTCCTTATGTCTATGTAGCCATGGCCAATCCCTATTGGTTAGTCTGTCCTGTCGCAATCGAGGTGCTTTCTTTCAGAGGTGGGAACTTCCGACGATCCTTGCTCTGACATGTATTCCGGACCTGAACCTTTCTCCGAAATCGAGATGAGGAATGTGAGAGATCAGCTCAACAAATACGCCAACAGAATCAAGGTCTACCTTTCGTTCCACGCCTTCTCCCAGCTCTGGATGTACCCCTGGGGACACACGTTCGCACTACCTAACGACTGGGTGGACCTCGTGAGTTCTTTGGGTGAAAGTACATTAGTTAAATCACAATGAAATGACGACTAGTTCTGTAACGGCACTTAAGACCTCTTCACAAGTATGCCAAAGATTTGGGCAGAGGGGTCGCATTTTAGTTGCTGAGTAGATCTGAGCCATTCAGTAGTTAACGCTAGCCAAGTATTGCATCGCAAAGGTTCCTTAGCCTACGTACTGTAAATGGCAAGACATCATTCGTAATAGAAATTCTAACCACCATGGTATGTGTTTAAGCTATAGCTTGCCTATATTGTGCTCAAGTCCAAAAATGAACGCATACTTATTTCAGATTTTTTTTTTTTTTTTTTTTTTTTTTTTTTAGGAGGACCTGGCTCTAGATGCAGTTGAATCCCTAACCTCTGTCTTCGGAACCTCCTACGAAGTTGGATCTTCCATGCAAACAAGCTGTAAGATTTCTATTATTTTCTTAATATATACTGGCCTCTGCAGCCAACTTTTGTTTACGACCATACATACTGGTATATCCGGTCCGGAACTTTTAATTAATCCATCGAGGCGTGATGGTTTTCTGCTGTATTATAATGATATGGCATTAATTATAAAGCCATTCTTACGCACTCCGGATACCCACGATGATTTATTCGAGTTTTTGAATTATATATGATAGTGTGTAAAACTTTCTTGAAACCATCAGCCAGGCACACAGGTACTAAGGTACGATAACGTTTTTGCAGCATGGATTGTCATGTGTAATGAGATACGATAATAGTTGTAAATATGCTATCCTAATAGTGTAAACACCCATGACAAATTAAAGGGTGTTTAGTTCGTCACTGGTAGGCATAACCGGGGGAATGTGAAGACATGGCAATTTGAAAGCTTAAAGTATATGATAATGTCATTGTAAGTGCCTATTGGCTATGTTCAAGGGCATTTTCCAGGCATCTTGACGTGGACAGCAAGACCCAGAGCGTCACACAATTCCACATGATCATTGACATTTCATTTATTCTGGAATGCACAATTGTGACAAACTCAATTTATACCACTTTCTTTGGAATACATACGTGTTTTCAGGTCCTCTCCTATGTTCAGTGATATAAGCAATTTTGTTTCTTCATGAATAAAGGATTTCAGTGTCCAAAGTTCCCAAAAGCTACTAACTACTTCCATGTGTGGCAGTCATAAACATGAACATATTCACCCCTCCATGTAGTATAAACCATGAAGAATAATTGTCACTGGGATCCAATTTAGACACTTCTCATATCTTTCTCCTACCAGATGCCGCTGCTGGTGGTTCAGATGACTGGGCCAAAGGTGTAGCAGGTATCAAGTACACCTACACCGTCGAACTGAGAGACACCGGCAACTTTGGTTTCGTCCTGCCCCCCGGGCAGATCATCCCCACCGGTATGGAGACCCTGGAGGCCGTCAAGACCATAGGCAGATTTGTAGCCTCGACCTGATGCTAGAGCTAAATTCAGGAACGAATAAGGAGTCCCAAAGGATGCCATCGATACTATGACAAAGGAAGAGTTAGGAAAATATCCCTCAAATCAGTAGTTTCTTGAAGGCTCAAACACACTTGGTGTGATTTTTCATTTCCAACGTGTTTCGTGCAATGATCGTCATCAAACTACTCTGTTGGACGACAATTCGATGAAAATATTAGACCAGTTAAAAATATCTACATCGAATCTACGCTCATTATTAACAATCAGTTGTAGGGGAATATTTACAAAAAATAAAACTGGCATGAAATATGCCTATAGCACCACTAAAGTTAGAGGTATTATTTTCCTTTTTCTAAACCATTACAAGGCATAAGTAAATCAAACCCCTTCTATCTATATGGCGACACCTGCTTAGATGAGCAAAATTGCCAAGCCTTAACTAGACTAAAGGTTCCAAAATTCATCACAGTTCCTTAACCCTTTCTCAATGTGATGCTTTCTTCAGCTAAGTGAAATTATCCCACGGTGATAGTGCGTGAAGAGAGGCCACGAGGGGCCACGAGAAGGTTTATCTCTGGGAGCCTCATTTTACAACCTAATCTGAAGCGATACATGTCCGCTTTGTCGTCTGGTACTGGGATTTGGGCAGCAGTACAATTTGGCAGCCTCCCCGTACGTCTTAAACAACCCTTTCAAGGACCCGCTCTGCTCACCCCGCATGGGAAATGGGCTGGAGAAGGTGTCCTAAACAAAGTCTGCCATTCCTCCATCTGGCTGAGGAGCCGGTTCTAACAATATCACCCATTACGTGGCCCCAGAAAAATAAAACAACACATCCAACAGCTGATGTGAAGGAGCCGCAGCCCTCTCAGACTCAGTAAAAAACCCTCTGCTGCTACCCTTCCCCGCCCTGTAGTAACCTACTTCACCAATAGGGCAATGAACTCCTCCCAAACACACACTTTAAGCCGAATAGGCCATGGAACAGCCGACAACACTTCACTGGTCCTCGTCTCGACCTGAAATAATCAGATATTTAGTCCTTGACAGTACCAGTGGACCATCCCTTGCTTCGCAGTGTACATTTCAAGTGAATAATCTTCATCTCTTACTGTGGAAAACCCCATCACATGTAACTCTGATCAAATGGTTGTGTAGATTGGATCCGAAACCCGAAAAGAAAAGGTCCAATCCCATTCAACACTCGCCAGTTTCCCAGTCCAGAATATACCACATGGAACCTTCAACTCTAGGCACTTCTCCTGTCCATAGAGACACACTGAAGATCTGTACTAGGTGGGGAGCCACCTTCTCGCAAGCCTCCCGCAGTAGCTTTGGCAAGAATCCATCTGGACTGGGAGACTTCTTTGTGCAAAGTTTGTCTAGTCTGGCTAAGACTTCGATGTTCGTACACTGAATATTCTCCATGGACTCTCCCTCATGTACCAAAATTGGTTCAGGGATTGCTCACTTTACTTCCTCAGTGAATACTGACGAGAAATGGGCATTAAGAATACGAGTATCAGTCATCTCAAAGTCTGTGTTCTGAAGCGTTCCACCACAGTCAAAGGATTATAAAGGAGGAGCATGCCGACAGAAGACCTTTTAGTCCATAACTTGGTCGAATGCGAAAGAAAACATAATAACGATAAATAAATAAACAAATGAAAATTATAATAACATAAATAATAATAAATCAAATAAATTAATGCACAGGTATAGTTAAATAATAAAGAAACAGGTAAATAGTAAATAACAATAAATTGACATATAGATAATAATAAATGAAAATCAAGCAAATAATAATAAACAAACAGACAATAACAAACAAATAAACAAATAATATAAGATAAATGGCAGGCATTACAGCATCTTGCTTAGGTGTTTATCTAAACGAATCTTAAAGCTTCGAATTGAACTACATTGCACTGCCTCTGCAGGAACTTTATTCCATTATTTCACTACACGGTTGGCGAAGTTGTTTCTACTCACTTTCAAATTAAATCTATTTCCTGACAGTTTGAAACCATTATTTCTTGTCGGATTCTCATTCAGTGTAAAAATGTTGTCACTTTTGATGTTGTCAATTCCCTTTAGAATCTTAAAAACCTGTATCAAGTCACCTCTGAGTCTACGTTTCTTTAGGGAAAATAGATTCATATGTTTTAGTCGATTTTCGTATGATTTATTTTTGATATTTGGAATCAGTTTTGTCGCTCGCCGTTGTACTTTTTCCAATCTGTCAATGTCTTTAATGAGATTTGATGACCATACGGAAACAGCATATTCCAAATGTTGACGAACTAACGATTTATATGGCTTCTTAATGAGAGATGGACTTTTGAAGTCAAAAGATCGCGCAACCAGTCCTAGAATCTTATTTGCTTTCTCGGAGGCTAAAATACACTGCTTAGATGATTTGAGATCGTTACAGATCATTATGCCGAGATCCTTTTCACTATCCACTTTTGTTAACGAATTTCCAAATAACTTGTATTCGTACTTACTGTTATTTTACCTATGTGCATTACCTTGTAATTACTTGTGGTAAATATCATTAGCCACTTTTCAGACCATTGCTGTAATTTACCTAAATCTTCTTGAATATCTAATTGGTTTAAGTGATCATTTGCCATTCGGAATAGTTTTGTATCATCAGGAAATTTCGAGACAATAGATTTCATTCCGTGGTCTGTATCATTTATATATACTATGAATAGAAGTGGCCCAAGAACGGAGCCCTGAGGAACTCCACTCGTAATATTTTCCCATCTAGAAGTTTTGCCATTAAGAACAACTCTCTGTTTTCGATCATTCAACCAATTACTAGTCCAACTTAATAGGCTACCACTTATTCCGTGTGAAGCTAATTTAGTAAGTATTTCGTGGGGGACGGTATCAAAAGCTTTTGCAAAGTCTAGATACATTAAACCTATATTGTTTCTTTTGTCATAATTCGAAATGACTGTGTTGACTGTCACGCAAAGCACCAGTTTTATTTCTAAATGGTTTTCTGTTGTTAACGTAGTTAAAGAACTCCTTGGGGTCTTCCAAGATGCAGCTACCCTCTGCTCTTCACCACGTTTTGCTGCTTCTGTCATTCTTTTAACCCGCCTGCGCAAACGGATGTATTCTTGATGGCAAAACCGCGACGGTGTGTCTTATAGCGGCGATAAGATGTTTTCCTTTCTTTAATCGTTCTTCTTTGACTACTTTCTTTGGCACAAAATGTGTCTGTTGTGCCATAAAGCGAACACGGAATGAGTCCCAAGACTCTTGAACGTTGACACCAGTCCAGCAAGATCAACTCTTCTCAGCTCAGAAATGGTGCGTCTGTTTCTTTTTTTTTTTTTTCTTTTTTTTTCTTTTTTTTTACCTCAAGTTCAGGCACACGTAATTTAAATATAACGACATTCAGATCACTCCCACCTAGAGCTTCATCCACAGATACATAGAGAAACAGACAGACAGATAGAGACAGACAGAGACAGCAAAGACAAAGACAGAGAGAGAAAGAGAGATAGACCGCATGCACGCCTGGGCCTAGTCCAGAGATATAGTGTCAGAATTTCAGGGTTGCACTTCTTGATGGAGGTGGATGACAAGTTTGAAAATTGGCAGCTTTGCTGGCCATCTTCCAGGACCAGCACATGCAGGCACCAGTCATTAGTCCTTCATGAAGAGCACTACACATAAAACCTGCATTCAAACAGAACTACAGAACTAATGACTACCAGTGTGTGTTCGAGGAATTTGTGCTACCGTTGGACAACCGAGGAGGAGAATAGGAGGAAGGTGTTCCCAAGGGAGGGCAGAAGTGAGGAGAGATAGGAAGAAGGATGTTATATGACTAGCAAGGGGAGGCATCCGTGGGATTCCTGTGAGGATTACTGTGGTATACGGGACAGAGAATAAAGTGCAGAAATTATTTTCAAAATATTTTGTCACAACCAGGTTCACCGAAGGAATGGGAATTAGCAAAACTTTTTCCTATATTACAAAAGGCCGAACAACGAAAGCCACGCAACTACAGAACTATAAGACTAATTTTGATCTGAGTAAATTATATTGGAACAATAATACGAGATGGCATTCAGCATGGTTTACACTTTTGCTCAGTTAAGCTACTCGATTTTAACAATACAGTCATATTACATTGAGGCGAGAGAAAATGTGTAGATGATCTTGGTATCATTGAAAAAACACTTAGCGTGAGAGGCAAAGAAAATTAACTTTAGAAATAGCGAAAAAGAGTGGTTAGAGTGAAATGTATAGCAGTACAAATGAAACCTGAACAATGCTCAAACATGCATACCAATAAAATATCAACAACTAGAACACTGTAAGTGGTATAAACAATCTAGAGTTAGTAGGCTGGACGTGCACATAGTTCGTCATCAAGTTGAGTATCTTTTAAAATTCAAGCTACTCCATTATTCACGGAGCATGAAAGTAGCCTAACAGAGGCTCTTGAACTTGACACACTTCACCGCCAAAGACCTCTATTTTTGTTGTGTCATCGTACGTGCGTAGCCGATATGGATGCCACGTGACCCCTAGGCCCCTACAACCTCCGTATAAAAAGAGGGGAAGAAAAGAGAGGAGTCGTCATTCAGCATGAAGGTTTTGGCTCTTGTGCTCGTCCTCGTGGGCCTGGCGGCAGCCAGCCCCAGCGGCCCCGTCAACCGTGACATCACTGGGTCAGGAACTTCTGTTCAACTACCCACAATCATAGATCATTATATGAGAGGAGATTAATTTCGACTCCAAAAAAGATGCTTATCAATTTCAACTTACGGTATCCCTCCTTTTTACTCCACCTTAAATTTCCTTGTCATCTCCATAACTCCACCTCTTCGACTCGATGTTGTTCCCAAGGACAGAAGAGTTGGTTATCGCTGATGATCTAAAAGGAAAGAGAGGTCATATTTCTCTCAACGGAATGGGAATAGTCTATGTAACTTTCTTCACCATTTACAGGGCACAGGTTATTAGGGTGAACCCAACCAGAGCGTCACATCTGCACTACCTTCATGGACTCTTCATGCAGGATCTCTATGACTTCTGGACTGAGCCCCGAGCGGTCGGTACGTTGACTTGTGTATTGCCTACATTTCCAACTCACGATTTACGATACCACTCACCGTGACGTCATGCACCTGTCAGGGGTTCGCAATAGTAGAGCTAACGAGTTTGTTAATTCCCGATAGGCCAAGTGTTAGGGAGAGAAAATAGTATTTGTCCGATAGAACCAAGATTCCCAGACCTAGTCTTGTTTGCCGTAACTTGGAAGGTTATTACATTACTGGGTTACCAGTTGATCCAGAATTCATGGGAACTCACGCTCAAAAGTATATCTAAGATAGAGATAGTTTCACATGCCCTCCTATCCATTAAAACTATTTCTATAGATTGGCTTACAGGACAACAGTTAGAGCCTTAGTAAAATACAGTTGATGACTTTTTCTTTCTAATAGGAAACAAATAATTTTAAAGAGCAGTGCAGTTTTAACCTACGACCAGATCTGCCTGGGTTATTTTTTGCACCAAATTAAGTATCCTTCGCGGTTCCAGGAAAGAATGTGGACATCATGGCTCAAAGGTGGATGGTTCCGGTACTCAAGGCTACGCTTTCCAAGGTAGGCATCGAGTACTCGGTGATCATCCCCGACTTGGGCGATTTGACAGAGAAGAGCAAGATCGCCAACGACCGCGCACTGGAGATGGCGAAGAGGAGGAACACAAATGCCAAACACAACATGGACTGGACGGCTTACCACCGCCTTGACGACGTAGGACCCTTTTTTTTTTTTTTTTTTTTTGCTATACATTTCTTCCCACACTAGCCATCAAAATCGTCACCTCTGCTTGATTCTACATCATAAGGCCTTGTCTCGGCAAAGGATAGGCGATGTTATGCACTCAAGATAACTTCTCTCCAGATTCCGACCCCACAGTTATAAAGAATCACTTGTTCTTTGCCATAATATAATCTATAACGTGCGTTACTGTGTTCAGGATTAACCACCGCATTGCTTCCATGACACCTTCGTGGACGTTTTCAGCTCTATCAATACTCGAAATATCTCCGAACTAATCAAATCATCTGACTTTATTCAAAGAAAATAATCGCAGAAGTCCCTAGAATCAAGACATTAAGAAACGATGGACTCCTCAACGAAATGTATTTCCAGTCAACACAGTAACAAAACTCCCATAAAGTCAGTTTGATTTACATGGAATTGCTAACCCGACTGCTTTCGAGTCTCCTCATGTTTTTTTTTCTCCTTGAATTCCACAGCTCTATGACTACATGGACTACCTGGCCGAGACCTACAGTCACATCGTAAAAGTTAAGACCATTGGGACATCTTATGAAGGGAGAGATATGAAGATGCTCAAGCTTTCAAATGGGGGTTTCAGAAAACCAATTGTCTTCATTGATGGTGGTATGTAACTTGAGCCCTTTCTCCCGCAAATTTCTACAATACCAAACAGTCCTTATTGACATATCACTCCTGTTTCAATCAACCTTTAGAGAACTTTGCATTTACCAAATAATGTAGGGTTGCAGCCTTTCTCTCCAAATCAGAGACATAACAGGAAAAAATATATTTTTGTCAATATGAAGTAAAACAGCCATTATGAAAACAGTAATTCAAACTATTTTAACCAGAACAGGATTTATGAATCCAGGAATCCCACATGGGCAACCACAAAAATGAATTACTCATTTTATTCTATTTAGCGTAGGTGGCTTGACATAGGGCCAGGATAAACTGAGTAGATTAGCTTAGGTATACAGGCGCAAGTTTATTCTAAAACCAGACCACCCTTCAACTTCTTCCCAGGTATCCACGCCCGCGAATGGGTCTCTACCGCCACTGTGTCTTACATTATGTCCCAGATGGTGGAAAACCGTGAAGACTACCCCTTCCTTGACCATGTCGACTTTATCTTCATGCCAACCATTAATCCCGACGGCTACGAGTACAGCCATACCAATGTAAGTCCCAAAGTTTTCTCTTCCTCTATGTCATGCGAGTTGACTCCCTGCTTTCTTCGCTTTAGTGTGACGTCCAGACGTAACCTTAATTCTCATGTCCATTTAGGATCGATACTGGCGTAAGACTCGCTCCAAGACTGGCGTCTTTGGCTGCAAGGGCGTCGACCCCAACAGGAACTGGGACTTCCACTGGAACGGTAAGTTCACCTGACAAGTCTCTCAAACCTTCCTTATGTCTATGTAGTCATGGCCAATCCCTATTGGTTAGTCTGTCCTGTCGCAATCGAGGTGCCTTCTTTCAGAGGTGGGAACTTCCAACAATCCTTGCTCTGACATCTATTCCGGACCTGAACCTTTCTCCGAAATCGAGATGCAGAATGTGAGAGATCAGCTCAACAAGTACGCCGACAGGATCAAGGTCTACCTTACGTTCCACGCCTTCTCCCAGCTCTGGATGTATCCCTGGGGATACACGTACGCACTACCTGACGACTGGGTGGACCTCGTGAGTTATTTAGAGGAGCATACAGTATTTAAGGCCTGGGTCCCAATGAATTGACGACTAAGATTTTTAGCGGCACTTGAGGCCTTTTCACAAGTATGGCAAAGATTTGGGCGCAATGGTCGCATTTTGGTTGCTCAGTAGTACTTAACACTAGCCTACTATTACATCGTTCTGGTTTCTTCTTCCATGGAAATGGCAAGACATTATTCGTAATAGAAATTTTGTCCATCATGGCTGGTGAGCCCTTAAGCTGTAGCGTGTTTAGTTCATACCTAAATTCGGCAACGAATGCATACTTTTTCAGCCTTGCAGAAGAACTAGACTAATACTTACTCTTCCTCGTCTATCTTTAGGACGACCTAGCCCGTGACGCCGTTGATTCACTAACAGCTTTCTACGGAACCTCCTACGAAGTTGGATCATCCACCAACACCATCTGTGAGTTCACTTTTCGTTTCAATATGATATACAAATTCAAATTTGTCTCTCGATTCTGCAGTCCTATTTTGTCTCCAATCATATAAAATCATATCCGCTACGGAGCCTTTTCGTTAAGCCATCGATACGTGAAGGCTTCCAGCTTAATCAAATCTTCTGGCGTTATCCATCATGGAATTATTACGTACCATGACATTTTGCAATGGCTTAATAGAGTCTTTGAATCATACATACAAATCTCTTGACACCATCAATGAAGCATACATGAAGTAAGGTATGATAAAGCATACACCATTTGAAATGAGGCACGGCATAGTTGTATATGTGCTCCCCTCACAGAGTAAACATCCAAGAAAGGACGTTTAATTTGGCCACGGCCAGATTAACCGGGATAACAAGAGGTAGAGGAATGTGAAGGCCGAGTTACCTGGAAAAATATACCCCTCTTCGGTCACAATATATAATAATGTCCACTGACTATGTTTAAAGGCAATTTGTCTCTATAGCCATGCTGACCGTCACTATCTCCACTTAATAGAAAAAAATACATAATAATAACCATTTCCATAAACATGAAATAGTTGGTGACAGAGTTTGGGAGAGTATGTGATAGAAGAAAGCTGAAGATAAATGTGGGTAAAAGTAAGGTGATGAGATGTACATGGGGTGAAAGTGGCAGTAGACTGGAAATGAGCATTAAGGGAGAGCGACTGGAGGAAGTGGATAGTTTTAGATACTTGGGTGCAAATGTGACAGGAAAAGGTGGAGTGAAGGTGGAGGTAGAATGTAGATTGAGAGAAGCGAGTAAATGCCTTGGTGGATTGAAGAGTGTAATGAGGAATAGACATTTGGGAATGGATGCTAAGAGGAGACTGTATGAAGGAGTGGTTGTGCCAGCAGCACTGTATGGGGCAGAAACATGGAACATAAGAGAGGAAGAGAGAGTTTGAATGTGTTTGAGATGAGGTGTCTGAGAAGTATGATGGGGGTTACTAGGCTAGATAGAGTGAGAAATGAGGAGGTGAGGAGGAGAACGGGGGTGGAAAGGGAGTTGGGAGATAGGGTTGATGAAAGAGTATTAGGATGGTTTGGACACATGGAAAGAATGAGTGAAGAAAGACTAGTAAAAGAGGTGTGGAAGGCAGATGTGGAGGTAGTGAACATGAGGGACGTCCTAGGATGAGGTGGATGGATGGGGTGAAGGGGGCTTTGGGGAAGAGGGGAATGTCTGTTGAGGAAGGACGGGAGAGGACAGAAGACAGGGGTGAATGGAGAATGGTTATATATGGATGATGTTGTGATGCATGAGGTGGAATGGGCGGGGGGATGGGGGTGAGGTAGTATGTGTGAGCAAGATTTGACGCAGCCCAAAGGGATTTCTCCCCGTCTTCTCCTTTTATGCATGGGGGGACGGAGAGGGGGGGGTCGCCTATTTAAAGAAGCGGCCTTGCTGTGGATGTGCTGTGTCTTGCGACACTGCTTCTGACCCAGGGCAGTGGACAAGGTGCAGGGATGACCCGTCATCCATGAGGTGCTAAGATGAGAGGGAGGGTGGAGGGGTGTGGATTGTATTCAGGGATGGAATGGGTGGGAATGATTTTATGCCTTTTCCTCTTTGGTTACCTCCCCTGTAAGGGGGAAAAAGCCTTGATATATGTATGTGTGTATAAACATGAACATCTTTACCCTCTTCATGTGGTATCAATCAGGAAGAATCATTGTATGTAGACATCCCTCTTATCTTTCTCCTTCCAGATCCCGCTGCTGGCGGTTCAGACGACTGGGCCAAGGGTGTCGCAGGTATCAAGTACACCTATACCGTCGAACTTAGAGATACCGGTAACTTTGGCTTCCTCCTGCCCCCCGGGCAGATCATCCCCACAGGCCAGGAGACCCTGGAGGCCGTCAAGACCATAGGTAGTTTTGTAGCCTCCAACTAATGTTAGAGCTAATTTCAGGAAGAAATGAGGATTCCCAAAATACAACATCGATACTAAGACACAACAAGAGATAAACAAACATATCTTAAATATTCCACTATCATGCTTTGCATGTCACAATTTTTGAGAAACCCACAGGAAAACACGGCCAAATATAAAATGCAAGAAAAAAGATAGATAAAGGTGAGGAAATAGAAAGATAAATACAGAAAAATAACTCAATAAAAAGAATAAACGTGAGCAAATATTTGACGAATTTCTCAATAAAACAGTAGTTTCTTGAATCCACAAACATTCCTACTGTGGATCTCCACTTCTTGCGTGTTTCGTGCAATGATGATCAGCATGACACCAAGACGATAACAAAAATAAAGAATAAAGACACCTGTATCTACACAAAAAATAAAACCGACAAGAAATGTGACGTCAGAGGTATGATTTCCCCCCTTTATTGATATCATTATTACTATTATTATTATCATTATTATTATTATTATAATTATTATTATTATTATTATTATTATTATTATTATTATTATTATTGTTGTTGTTGTTGATATATATATATATAATTTACATATATATATATATATATGTATATATATATATATATATACACATATATATATATGTATATATATATATATGTATATATATATATATATATATTTTTTTTTTTTTTTTTTTTTTTTTTAAAAACTCCAACAAAGTATCTATAAATCAATTCTCATCTATACGAGTATGCGCTGGTAGCGTAATCGGAGGAGTGCTGGTCTCACATTTGCTTAATTGAACGTTTGAATCGCGCACTCCCCTGTGATTCCCAGCAGTGACTGCCACCTGCTCAAACTGTCCAAGCGTATAGGACAAAGAAGACAGTTTCGGCCGCAGTTACGTGCCTCCTGTCGTAAGCTCCTTACCACCACATTATATGGCGACACCTCCTCCCCTGGTCAAGGCTTTCTCTCCAGAATATAGCCAACAGCTCCTTCAGCACCTCCAAATGGTGTTCCTTGGGATCGGCTCACACCAAAGAAGGTGATAAGTATGAGGTAACGACTGACTGAGCGAATGTATTAATAAACACTATTATAACTTTGCCTCAATATAAACTAACGATAACTGAGTCTTTACCTTTTTATCAACTAATGTCCCACAGTGATGTGGCAATGAATTGTCGCCTTCCCACCTCAAAATCAACAGCAGAATCAAGTAATGCACAATGGAAATAAAGTCCAAGTCGCCACTCATCATCACCTAACCGTACTGACATTAACTGCCTCGGCTCCGGGCTCACCAAGCAACAGTGAATGTCGATTAGACTTCTGTGTGGAGGAATTCGATGACGCATCTCTACTTCTGATGCATATCAATGACAGGGGTTATTTTATTAGAGTGTCACACAGTCAATAAAATGCAACAGAGAAATGAAAATATTATGAGCGCGAAGGGTCAGTCATCATGACAATGTCATAAACAATCCCCTCGAATGCCTTGGTACAGAATGAGAAAATAAGAACCATTACTTTTGGAACTACCCTCGTAGAATTACTGGGACGAAGATGCACACAGTTGGCCACTAAATGATGCATCTTTCAAAGAATTCAGTGATACACAGGACACTGGTGAATTTTTAACTATGATAAAGTTAACTTTATTTGTTGAACTTTCGTCATGTAACGGCTGACTCATGACAAATAGATCTGTCGAAGTACTGTAACTAATATAAACATTCTATAATGCAGAACCCTGGGAAAATATCTGGGTTTATCTCAAAACAATAAAGATATGGCCTTTGACATGTCCGGGTTATCAGGCAGGCGAGGGCGTTGTGAATTTCCTAAGTTTACAAGCGCGCGCAGCTGTTATGGATGCCACGAAAGTAAAAGTCGAGCTATAAAAAAGGAGGAGAGAAAATTACGAGTCGTCATTCAGCATGAAGGTTTTAACATTTGTGCTCGTCCTCGTGGGCCTGGCGGCAGCCCTTCCCAGTGGCCCCGTCAACCCTGACATCACTGGGTAAGGAACTTCTGTTTAGACCTGAAAACTCTGAAACCATTATTTTAATTATTATTCTTTTATTATTATTATTATTATTATTATTATTATTATTATTATTATTATTATTATTATTATTATTATTATTATTATTATTATTATTATTATTATTATTATTATTATTATTATTGTTATTACTATTATTATTATTATTATTATTATTATTATTATTATTATTATTATTATTATTATTATTATTATCATTATTATTATTATTATTATTATTATTATCATTATTATTATTATTATTATTATTACTATTAATTATTATTATCATTACCATTATTATTACCATCAATATTATTATTATTATTATTATTGTTATTATTAATCATTATTATTATTATTATTATTACTATTATTATTATTATTATTATTATTATTATTATTATTATTATTATTATTATTATTATTATTATTATTATTATCATTATTATTATTATTATTATTATTATTATTATTATTATTATTATTATTATTATTATTATTATTATTATTATTATTATTATTATTCGTATTCTTATGCCTATTCTCTCTCTCTCTCATTCTCTTTCTTTGTCCGTTTAGTTCATCCCTTATCACACCGAAATGCAAAACCAAATAATATCAGCAACTAATAAGTGATATATCGTCAAATTAAAACGGCGCTATTGCTAAGATTGCCATGATTTCCAGACATTTCTAACCCCTGCAGTTATGTTAGATTAGAAGATATGTATTGGCAATTACCGGCTTGGATTTCCCAAATACCACCAAACTGGAGGGATACTAATCAAACGGATAATATTTACACAACGACAGTTATCCTTGGCGTAAGCAGCGATACTCTCTCCTTAATTTATCGGTACTTCTGTGCAAATCAGTGAATTATTACTTAGCTGCTTGTGTCGAAGTTGAATCGTCTAAATTCATCTCTGTTTTGAATAATTTTCATGAAAGCTTAGCTATTTCGTGCGATTGGAAACCAACAGGAAAGTCCATAACATGCTGCAGCGTATTCCTTAGGTACCTGTCCAAACGAGTCTTTTAGATATAAGTTGTGCTGTATGTAATTGCATCGACTGAAATTTTATTCTATTTGCTCAACACACGAGTATCAGAGTTGTTTCTGCTTTATCGATAAAGCGTGTAGCTTCTCAGAATTTAGTTATCCAAGTACCTGGAGTAATAGGGTATCAGAATATATATGGTTATGGGGGTCTATCTCCAAAACCCTAGGAGTTCGTGAACAGATAGACAGACAGAGGCTACTTTATTATAGCAGATATATATATATATATATATATATATATATATATATATATATATGTGTGTGTGTGTGTGTGTGTGTGTGTGTGTGTGTGTGTGTGTGTGTGTGTGTGTGTGTGTGTGTGTGTGTGTGTGTGTGTGTGTGTGTGTGTGTGTGTGTGTGTGTGTGTGTGTGTGTGTGTGTGTGTGTGTGTGTGTGTGTGTGTGTGTGTGTGTGTGTGTGTGTGTGTGTGTGTGTGTGTGTGTGTGTGCGCGTGTGTGTGTGCGTATGTGTGTGTGTGTGTGTGTGTGTGTGTGTGTGTGTGTGTGTGTGTGTGTGTGTGTGTGTGTGTGTGTGTGTGTGTGTGTGTGTGTGTGTGTGTGTGTGTTTGGGTGGGCGGGTGTATGTGTGTGTGTGTGTTAATTTATTAACATATGAAGTAGTTTGTGAGGGATATCGCAGACCCAATGGGGTGTTCATTTCTGCTACAGAGGCGTGACATGTGTAAGGGTAATGTGCGTGTGATCGGAGGGTGTTGGACTGGCTTTGTGTGTATGTGTATATTGTCTGACTAAAGGCGCGGTCACACGAGCAATATTTTTGTCAATAAAATACCAGAAACGCAAACCCCGAGTCGAAGTTAGCAATACATTGTGTTGACGGTATTAGGCGTTTTTTTATTGCCATGATTTATTGCCATGATTTCGTTGAAGACAGAATGGTGAAAGCCCCACTAGCCAACATTTTTTGATATATATTATTTATGTAATAGGTGCCAAGAACCGAATCTAGGACAGTTAAGAGTTCCTGTTCTTTATTTTTTATCATGCGAGTATTATGACGCAACATCGTACGTCTGGCAGCTAATGCTGCAACACGTACGATGTGGCCCGTATTGAAGGGGTTAAGTCGAAATTGGTGCTACAATTTGGCTAAGTTCATGTGACCAGATTTTGGCTTACAATTGCTCAAATGAATTATTGCTGAAATAAATTGCCCTAAATACTGCTCGTGTGGCCGCGCCTTAAAGCACCAGGTAAGCCCAACAGGGTGTAGACATTCACATGATTATATATCTATTCTTGCTGTTATGACACATTTTTGTGTCCGCCACAAAGAATCAAACTCAACTATCTCGTGTACGAAACAAAAGCATCTTTAGCCACATCGAGCTACTCGAGTGAACGTGTCTTGAAATGCTATCTTCTCGTTTCATTCTTTTTTACATGAATTCCGTCTTAAACGTTCATTAAATGTGTGTCATGAATACAGAAATCGATGGATTCTGATATCATGCATGATTTCAGATATCATGTATGTTTTCTGTGTCATGACTTCGTGTTTTAGAGTTGATATTACGGCAGTAAACCCACCTGGTAATCTTATCAACATAATATATCTCCAGAAAATGATCCAGAGTAGAGAAAAAAATGCTCGCAAAGTAAGACTACAAGATTATCGTTTAATATACAAAATTTACTTCAACAGAAGCAACAGAAAACAAACGACAAATTAAAATCAAATGGAAATTTACGAACTAAATAATTACACATTAATACGATCCGCTGGGGACGAACACGTACATTAACTTTGGCTTTAATCAAGTAAGCGTCTTACGCTTGGTAAAGCGAAGTACATGTGTGCCGGAAATAGAGATGAGAAGGAACGGGGTTAAAATCTCCTACAGCAATCTTATCACTAAGGGGATAAGGTTCTTCGGAACGAATACTACATTATCTAAATAGGAATATGACAGTGCATGGGGCAAACCCTACGGAGCGAGGGCTATTCGTGGGAGATTGCGTTATCATGCTCGCTTTAGAGACTTGTATAACACCAGGATATGCCAGATGTACATGGGAAAAATTCTTCTGGTAATTCAATGCGAGCATACATAGACAGCTGTCATGGTTTACTCAAATACATAATATATCCTTAAGTCAAATAAAATGAATATACAAGTGTTCCAAGACAGAAATCTCGATTACGGATGGGTGGGGTAGATAAAAACTAGATAGTCCAACGACGACATAGAAAATTACATTGCTTTGGCAAGATCAGCCTCGAATGATAGGAGCCCTTCATATTTTCTTCTGGCTAAGAACAGGTGAGCACAAAGAGAAGGAATACATGTATAAGAACAAGTAGAAGAGATTATCTCAAAGTAACGGAGAGATGCTAGTATTCTCCGAGTGTTCGTAATGAAGTTGATACGAAGATGCTTGCCCTATTTCGGAGAAACCAGTTCAAACCAGATGAAGATCCGATAGGCGTCATTTTTGTCTCATTCGGTTCCTCATTTTTCATGACAACACAATGAACACTAGTTGCATGGACGGGTACCAGCATGTGGTACAGATGGACAGCAAAGCTGCCCATAAAAAAATAAATAAAAGGTGCTAGGTAACAAACAGCTATAACATTTCCATCGCAAAAATAAGAACAAGAAAGCACTGTCTTTGGGTTAAAGGAAGGCTTCAATCACTAAAACAGTCTTCGAGCATTTCTCCATCTAGCAGTAACTGCATTTTTCTTCTCTTACTTCTTTTGCGATGATAGGTATTGTAGGATTAACGAGGTAAATGTAGGTAGTGGTATAAAGCAGAAACAATGGTCAAAGTAGAAAATTACAAAGAACAGACATGATCCTAAACAATAAGTGATCCACAGTATAACAGTAATGTATTGATTATAAAAGACATTGACAATGAACTACGATAATACACAATGTTTGACTAAGTACAACAAAGGGACTCGCCCAAACACTGTAGTCAGTTGTTGGAGTGTTGACAGTGCGAAGCGATAGTTAATAATTAAAAAGAAATCACCAAGCTCTATGCTGATAACTATGCTGACGTGGCGGTTCGAATCGGGTTCGAAGGTCCACTTTCAAACGAAGAACAAACTATCACAGCGCAAATATTAATACATGGAAATACAAATACATTACAGTATACACGAATATATACAAAATTCCAACATACAAAGATGTGAAACAAAACGATATACGAAATACAAAATACAAAATATGAAACGTGAATAAGGTTAGGATTACATTACTTGGAATGACACTAATAGAAAGGGAGGGAATGTAGGTTACTCAAGTGTTTGAAAATAATTTATGTCACTTTTATCATCCCCTACAGGGCCCAGGTGTTCAGGGTGAACCCGACCAGCGCAGCTCATCTGCATTACCTTTACGGACTCTTCATGCAAGACCTCTACGACTTCTGGACAGAACCCCGAGCGGTTGGTACGTTGACTAACTCATCATGATAATTTGAGTTTTGCCGTCTTTTATTTATATATATATATATATATATATATATATATATATATTATATATATATATATATATATATATATATATGTATATTATATATGTATATATATGTATATTTTATGTATACATATTTATATATATATATATGTATATATATGTATATATATGTATACATATGTATATATATTTTTTTTTTTTTTTTTTTGTTTGGGGGGGGTCTTCTTTTATTTTCTTAGAGCAACGGGCTGCGCCCGACCCCACTAAGCGGGGTCTCGGAATTCTAGTCTCTTTATCGAGAGGATCTATGTCTACTTGAAAATTTGTGAGTTACCACGACAAACGCAAAAAGCGTTAAGATGCGCTGTCTTCGCTTTTTTGAGCTTTCAACATGCATTTTTTTTTTTTTTCATAAAGAAAAAATTATTCAGTTTCAATTGTTCGTATTTTCGTAAAGAAAAGGAAACTGAGTCAGTTTCAAATAAGTTCTTCTTTATGATTTTCAGCTAATTCCTATTCAAACTCATGGAAATTGTTCTTTCCAATCGAATTATCGCGTCGCTAATGAAACAATGTGTCCCCTGGAGCCATAGAAACATTCTCCCATTTGAGATCCGACGTTATCAGAAATAAGAACTGCTTCCAAATTTTTCTTTATACAATGTAATAAACTGTTTCTGGGATCCACCAAGTTTGAATAAATGGTATGGT